>NC_045444.1:32846180-33215571 GCF_002776525.5 Piliocolobus tephrosceles | reverse complement strand
TATCTATCTATCTATCTATCTATCTATCTATCTATCTATCTATCTATCTTTTTATCATCTATTAATAATCTATCTAGAAAAGGGATCAGTTTGTGCTTAGCAGTACTTGATTATAACAACAGTTAGCCTTCCCTTTCACTAATCTTATTTCAACCTATAACTGCATTTGTTTACTTTCAACTCTTTTGAGTAAATACTGACAAGAGTTTTATGAGCTTGCCCACACTGATTTGTTGATGTAAAAAGGTACAACATTGTGAGAGACCTTTGAAATTCTCAAGGTCAATATTTGCATTTCCAGGAAATTGGAAAATGGGTAGGGGCAAAGGAAGACAGGTTTGTGTCCAATTTCTCCTCTACACTTAGCTCATCTCTTATTTGATTTCTAAGTAATCCAGAAAGGATGGCTGGTGACTATGTGTATTTAGATTTAAAACAATATCTCCATGCTAATAATCACTGGTAGTTGATGCAGCAGATGAGGATACTTTATCATTAAGAATAAATCTGTGCAGACTTTAAAGTTAATGAAAGAATTTCCTTTTCTAGAAAATATTAAGAATAAAACAGTCTGGGTTTCTAGGCTAAAAAGATCTTAGCCTTGTCAGAGGTGAAAATGTATCTGTAATCAAAAGGCAATAATTGTTCCATATGTCAGTGGCCACATTTGTGCCTTTATGAATAAGAAACAGGGATATTTAATTTATTAAAGACCGAATGCAAGTAAATGCTCTCGTGTGATAGATTTTACAGGGCTTGTCTGCTGCCCATGATTCAGAAAGCTGAAGGTATTGCCATTTATTTAAAGTACACAGTAAGAATTCATCTCATGTTCTTAAATCTGAACTGATAAAGAGATCAGTCACACACACACACACACAGAGAGAGAGAGAGGAAGGAAGGAAGGAGGGAGGGAGGGAGGGAAAGAGAGAAAGAAAGAGAAAAAGAACTACACCACTAGGGCATATACTTGTTAGGTTTATCTCCCTTTGAGAGGTATATTAAATTTACATTGGAAAACAAGTAAACTAAGTTTGGGATTTTGCTGAGCAAAGTGTGTCCCAGAGCTTCCATGTCCTTTTCTGGAATTCTATCTCCTGTAATATCCTTGCTGTGTATCTTGAGAGAGGCCCCTTTTTCCATGGGTCCCTTTCAAGGTTTGCTGTGACCCAGGAGGTGCAGGACAATTTCTGCAGTATCTGGTTGGGGCAGTGAGACCAGATCAAAATAGTCCACTCCTAGGCTATGATTCCTGACCTCTTTTTGGAATTGCAAACACCAGATCTTTTGACTTAACGGTGCCTTCCCACTCCCCTTAAAAGTGCTGTGTGGCACTTTTAAAATTAAAGTGAATTAATACTGTTTGTTTTCAGAATTTGGGATGGTACAAAACTGGGGCTGGATTTCATTGCTTTAAAGATTCTGGGAAGGTATTTGCAGCTTAAGTTGACTGAATTCTTACCTGTGTGTTTGGTACTGGGCAAAGCAATTTATATTGTTCTGTCCTTCACAGCCCTATGAGCTAGGTCTTGTTATGAGCACTGCTTTAGAGATGATGAAGTCAAGGCAGAAAGAGGTAAGGCCCGTGGCCAAGGTCACCCAGGTAGTGATGGAGATTGAATCTGACCTTAAGAAGAATGATTCTGGTCCTACATTAGTCAGGGAGAGGGAGTGCTCCCTGTATTTGAGGCCCATGAGAGAAGTCATCTCCATGGTTTCTTGTGATGGCTCTTTGGGAGGTCACCAGATAATAAGCTGTAGGTTGTAGTTCTCACCTCCTAATGGCATTAAGATGGCTGAGACCAAGTGAGTGACCAAAACAACACTGTTAGAAGGTATTGAAGGTATTGGGTTTATCAAAAACGTGCCCACCATTTTGCAGTTATGCTAGATACCAGAGCACAACCAAATGGAAGGCTGGTTCTCTAAAGGCTCCCAGATAAGCTGGTAGTGAGGTAGTGAGAGTATATTACAAGCCTGGAAACTCCCCAGATTTTCCAGCAGCTCTTGTTGGAAATTCATGTTATTTGGTGCAATCATTCATGAGTTAATAACCAAGGTCTCCAGCTTGATCACAGCTGGGTGTTGTGTAGGCTATTCTCCTGGCTCAGAGCAGCATGAATGGAGACTGTTCCGAGATCAAATGTCACAGAATTCTTCAACCCACTGCAACAAGAATTTCCTGAGTGCCTACTCTGAGCAAAGATGCAAGGCAGGGAATGCAAAGACGTGTAAGACTTAATCCATGTCCTGAAAGGAGGTTATGATCTAGTCCGAGTTTGGAGCACATGGATAGATAACTATTTTGCTAGCACAGAAATATCACATTTTGATTATCATGCTTTTCCAACATCTAAATAATCTTTCTCTGAATGTTGAATTCATAGTTGATCATTCTTTAGTTGTGGAGAAAGAGATGATGCTTATATGGATACATTCACTTTTAATCCAGTCGTTTGTTTATTTAGTTGATGGTGGCTCTTTTTCTCAGAAGTCTGTAGCAGATCAAAACATTAGGGTTGTCGGATGATCAAGCGCCTTGTACTCTCTTTGCTGTTGTTGCTATTTCAGACGTTTGTTTTTCCAACCCCTTTGATCCTGTCACCCTCTGTGTAACACCTTCAAGGTCTACTACTATTCCTAGGAATAGTAGTTCAAACTTGACATGTTCAAACATGACAGTGTAAGCACCGCCAACTTCTCCTTTTGCCCAGTATATTCATCTTCTTTGATTCAGCAAATACATATAAACTGCTGAATATGTGCCAGGCCCTGCTTGAGTAGTTTATATTAATTAACTCCTTTAACTCCTATAATAATCCTATAGGGTTGTTGCTATGATCTGAAAGTTTTTGTTCCCCCCAAATATGTTGAAACCTAATCACCAATGTGATGGCATTAGAAGGTGGGGCATTTGGGAGGTGATTAGGTTGTGAGGATGGAGCCCTCATGATTGAGATTAGTGTCCTTATAAAAGAGATCCCAGGGAGCTAGCTAGCTCCTTCCACTGTGTGAGGACATGGAGAGAAGGAACTGCCTGAGAGCCAGAAAGCAGATCCTCACCAAACTTTGAATCTGCCTTGCTCTTGGGCCTCCCAGACACCAGAACTGCAAGAAACAAAGTTTTATTGTTTATAAGCCACCCAGTTAGAGGTATTTTGTTAGCACAGCCCCAAGGAACCAAGACCGCTGTTAATGTTTCTCGTTCTTTCTCTGCACCAAGGCAACTGCACACAGATAAAATAACCTGCTTAAAGGTCAGGCAGCTAGTTGCGGGGCAGAACCAGGATTCCAAGCCAGCCAGCCTAGCTGCAGAGTGTACCTTCAGATGCTATGTTATACCATCTCTTCCAGGGCTTTGAGAGCTCCTTATCATTTCAGGGACTTCACAAACGTGATCATTCTGTCAGAAGTCAAGGCCCTGCCTACTCTGCTTCCATTTCTACTCCTTCCTCCTCCCAGCCTCTCTGCCTCTTATATCATCCTTTTAATTTAAAGAGCACTTTTCCCTAACCATTTGAGTTACTGACCATATTACCCACTCTAAAAACCTGTATGTTTTTATCTTATTGCGTGTAACACATAGTAATTAATTAATTATCTGAATAATAAAGATATAATTCACTTCCAGTAGACCATTTTATGATGTGAGGGTAGGGACCATGTCTATCTGTACCCTCAGTGCCTGGCACAGAACCCAGCACCTTGTAAGTGCTAAATTAATGTGTATTGCATTTAAGAAGTTGAGCAAATTGTCAGACTGGGAACAGACACACAGGAAGACTGTGGAGTGGTGGAACGGATGCAGATGCCTGAAAGGCAAAAGGCCTGTCTGCTCATCCTGGCTGAAGAATATTGAATAAGCCTGTTGATCTCTAGAGCCCACCTTTTCTCATTTGTAAAATAGGGTCCTAAACAGCTACACATTCACCCTAAAATGTATTGTGAGGACCAGATGAAAGGGGGAGCACTTACGACACTGCCTAGTCCTACCTTTTTCTTGGTTGTCGTGATTTTTTTCATGTGTTTATTAAAGTGGCCTGTTTGACTCCATTTGCTTTCTGAAGTTTGTTCATAAACATTCGTTTTTAGAAAACCAAAGCAATCTGATCAGGCCTCTGCATCCAACTTTCGATTTCCAGAAAATACCCAGGACAGAGGGACATGATGAACTGCACCATTGGAAAGATCCAGACTGTGGGAAATTCTTTGGCTCCAGTAACTTGGAGTCTTCAACAGACAAATTTTAAGGAAAAGAGAATGGGGGTGGTGGTGAAGGAGGGGAAGTGTAGATTAAAGTGACTTAAAATATGTATTTTTTTTTTGAGATGGAGTCTCCCTCTGTCACCTAGGCTGGAGTGCAGTGGTGCGATCCTGGCTCACTGCACCCTCCGCTTCCCGAGTTCAAGTGATTCTTCTGTCTCAGCCTCCCAAGGAGCTGGGATTACAAGCATGTACCACCAAGCCTGGCTAATTTTTGTATTTTTAGTAGAGACAAGGTGTCACCATATTGGCCAGGCTGGTCTCGAACTCCTGACCTCAAGTGATCTGTCTGCCTCTGCTGGGATTACAGGTATGAACCACCATGGCCAGCCTCATTTTTTTTAAATGAGCAAAATAAAATTGGTGTCCAGAGATGTATGCTTGGGTGATAAACCTATAAAAATGTAAGAAAACAATTATCATAAAAGTTAAGATATTGGTTATGCACTTAGAGAGAGGGAGTTTTCTCTGATTGGGATGAGACATGTGGAAAGACATTAGGGTGACTGGCAATGTCTGTTTCTTGACCTGGGTAATGGTATAAGCATTTTTGTTTTGTAATAATTTATTATACTATACTTGTGTTTGTGTAGTTTTCTGTATCTCTGCTTTATTTTTCAATGAGGTGGTTTTAAAATAAACAAACTGAAACATGACAAATAAATAAACCAACCAATCAACCCAAATATTAACAATGCAGAGCTTAATTACAAAATAAAAGAAATTATTTTAATAAATACATACACTGGTGATAGTCTAAATCAGGAGTGGGCAAACTGTTTCTGAAAAATAGCAGATAATACATATATTTAGGCTCTGCGGGCTGTATGGTCTCTATCTCAGCTACTCAACTCTGCCGTTGTAGGCAACAGCTGCCATCAACAACACATAAACAAATGGGCAGGGCTGTGTTCCAAACTTCATCCATAAAAACAGGCTGAGAAGTGGATTTGGCCTAAGGGTGCTGGTTTCCTGACCTTTAATCTAAATTTTTAAATCAGAATGCTGGCTGGCATGCCTTCCAGTGTCTGCTGGATAAAAAGCAGCCCAGGCTGTATCCAAAACTTCCTTCAAAGTAATTCCTAGAGAAGGCCACCCACTTATTCTAATGCTGCTTTATTTAAAATGCCTTGAACATTTTTTTTCTGGAATTGTCTTTGAAGATGAGGTAGCAGTGGTAGCATTTCTCTGTCGTTTTAAGTTGAATTCAGTTTAGGAAACATCTGTATTAGTCAGGCAGAGCCAAAGTTAATGAATAAATTGGATGATCAAATTGGGTGATAGAGTTCTTATTACAGTCAAAAACATTTTCAGAGAAAGTTCTTTGTAAACCAAAACCCCCTTATAGGCTACTGTTCACTCCCTTCCAAGGAGCAGACACTCAAATCCTTCAAGTATTTCCACACTAAATCTGATAGTCAATCTGGCTTTAGGGATGAATTTTCCTCCAAATTATGCCATGGATATGGGAGAAACAAATTTAATATCACCTGTATTTGTGACATGTATCTTTTTGACTGTTTTTTATTTCAAGGGGCTCGTAGGGCTTCCTACTTGAGAATTTTGTGATTGATTTTCTGGTCATGCTGGAAACTCAATGTTTCATCGCTGTCTATTACTTAAAATAGGGTGGTATTAATTTCCCCTGGTTGATAAAAACTACATGCCATTATCTCTGACTGTTCCTGCTAATAGGTGATACAATCTTCACAGAAATTTGACCAATTTTCTCCCACATTAAACCTATTTTTTCCTACTCTTACTTACTCTGATTCTAATGTTCGACTCTTTATTTGAATGACCTCAAACCTCTTACATTTTAGTCATTTTCCCTAAATCTTGTGGACAGAACATAACTTAGATTAATATCATGTACTCCTCCCTTGCTTTTGTGCCTGTAAAAAATCTCTTCTTTTTTGATGTTACTTCATCTCCATGTTATTAAAAAATTAATTTCCACTCCAATTATACATTTCAAATTTATTTCCAATTTGAATGAATTTCCAGTTTATTCAATTTCATCCCATATTTGACATTAATAGTTTTCATTTTAAAATGCACAATCATGCATGTGTATGTGCCAGAGCTGTTCTGCCAGGCAGCTATGTGTTACTTTGAGAGCATAATTCTAAGATGAAACAAGTCGCAACATATCCTTGCCATAATTTCTCCCTCTTTGTTTCCAGAACCCATATGAGATAAACATTCTCATTACAGCACAGTCCCATCTTACACATTGCATCATAAATGTTGGAAGGAACTTGATATAATTATTCTTAAAGGAAAACTCACATGAAATATGAGAGATGACTTCAACCATTTCAAGAACTGGTCATGTGGAAAGCAATTAGATTTTGTTTCTATGAAGCAGAATTCACAGGTAGAAGTTGTAGCAACAAAGTTCTTGTGTTCTGATAAAGTAGGGTCAATGCTTGCCTGATTTATCATTTGCAGTAGTTTGATTACAAAAATGGCCCCAGTTGTTCATGGCTTCCCGCACTCATGCTCTACAATGTAATTTTTCAGCTTTCTCTGTGAAGATGTGGATTCTATTATCTCTTATTTCTGAGCTTGAATTGTCTTTGCTTCAACTAAAGAATTTAGTGGAAATGACAGTGTGCAACTTCTGATACTAGACCTTAAGAAGCATTGCATGCTCCTCTGGTCCCCTGCAACTGTTTGTTGGAGAACAAAAAGTATATGGTCTAATCATCCTATTGCTCTAGCCAACAGTCAGCCAACTGCCAGACGTGTGAATTAGGTTCCCATTCAAACTGCCAGCTGATCAGACACATGAGTGAGCGAGCCTGGCTCAGATCAGAGACTGACCCAGATGACCTGTGGACTTGGGATCAGTAATAAATGCTTATTGTTTTAAGTCCCTGAGTTTTAAAATGGCTCATTACGAAGCAATAACTCACTGATGCACCACTGTAATTCTAGGACCTAGCACAAATATCTACCTGTCACAGAAGAACCACTTAATACCTATTTTTGAAGAAAAGTATATGTGAAAGAATGACTATGGATTACTAGCTGGAATATCTGCACTATCCAAAGATGGGTGAACCCCTTTTAAGAGGGAGTGTGTTTTCAACTTGGTCCATGTCCTGGCCTGTAGGAATTTTTTAAAATCATGATTCTATAATCCATCTTTCAATTACTCCCCTCCCTGCTTCATGTCAAATCCAATTTTAGCGTGCAAGTGTCTATACACACAAACATTACTTTAACATGATTCAGTCTCATCTCACTGATGTGTCCCCAGGGCCCTGTGATGGTGCTGAGCTACAGAAGTGTGAGCAGCTGGACTGGGCTGGTGGAAGGAGCAGGGAATGTGAATTAGGAGCCCTGGAATCTTGTCTCAGCTCCTGTAATAACCGTCTGTGTGATATCCTGCAGGCATTTTTACTGTAACAATATTATACATTCTGAATTTTTCCTCCAGCCCCTCATAACTCTTATTTGTACAATTGAAAAAGATAAGTATTTTGCCTAGCATATCACATGAGAGATTTTTTTTGTGAAAATAAAGAGAAATAATAGATGAAATATATTTTTATCAAAGCCAGTGTTCTTCCATAACATTTATTTTATTTACATATCAGCTATTATTAGCCTGAGACCAATGTTATCAAGCATATTGTTAATTGTAGTTATAATTCCCACTTATGTGGACCACATTCTCTCAGGACCTTATTTAACTTTGTTTTTTTTTCTTGGTCGCAGGTCTTTACTAAAGCCACTTATATATCTCTATATAAATTTTTGTTGCTTTCTATTTAACAGACAAGTATTAGTGCGAAAAGTGATAATCTGTTCTAGTGTATTTCTTTGTATCTTATTCTACTTGTGTATTGTTTTCTTAAAGTGTTCTTTAATATCATTAGACTTAAGTGCTTTAATAGAGTTTTTTTTTTTTTTTTTATAAAAAGTATTTAGTGGAGAATTGGTTATCTCATCTTGAATTGCAGCTCCCATAATTCCCACGTGTTGTGGGAGGGACCAGTGGAGATAATTGAATCATGGGGGCGATTTCCTCCATACTCTTCTTAAGGAAGTGAATAAGTCTTACGAGATTTGAATATTTTATAAGGGGTTTCCCTTTTCTCTTGGCTCTCTCATTCTCTCTTGTCACTGCCATGTAACAAGTGCCTTTCATCTTCCGCCATGACTGTGAGGCCTCCTCAGCCATGTGGATCTGTGAGTCCCTTAAACCTCTTTTTCTTTATAAATTACCCAGTCTCGGGTATGTCTTTATCAGTTGTGTGAAAATGGGCTAATATACCCCTAGTGCCAGCAATGTACCTTCCACCCCTCAAATCACTTCTTGTGTGCAAGACTCTAGAATCTCAATCCAAAAAGTGAAAACGGTGAATATCATAAGGCCTATGACCATGAATACTTCTGATATATCCAGGTTCCCTGAATGTACAGTTTATGCCTCAGGAATTGCCATTAGATTTATTTTGTCACAGCATTTAGAGAATCTTAGTAAAAAAGGAAAATCCCTTTAATATATTCATGAGGTAATTTTTTTCATTGCTGTTAATTCTCAAAACTCTGCGTTTCAGGTGAGGTGGTGAGAATGGCGGGGGCGGGCTTCGGGGCATCTGATGTGGGTTAACTAAGCTAATCACGTGCAAGAATAAACCTGGCTCCAACACTGAACTCTGACTGCTTTTCTCAACAATTCTATGGCTAACGCTGGGCCTCAAATTAATACCTCTCTCCATATCTCACTGTTGTTTCATGTCCATTCTGAGGCCTCCATCGTAACGAGCCACCCAAGCCCTCAGCACGGTTCCTACAGACACATCCTGGAAGCATTTTACAGCAGTTTAGACCCTAGTCCTAGGGGAAACAGGTGATATAATATTTCTTTGGATGCTCCAAGATAATCCCCTTGTGGCAACTGACTATCGCAGGCAGGAGACCCAGAAGCAGCCCTTCTAGTACATGACATCATCCTTCTGGATCCTTCTGGAGCTTCCACGGTGCCAAGTTCCCTTCCCCTTCCAGAAGGATCACTGCTTTATTGCTTCCTAGGTCCAGAGTCAGGAAAGAAGAGCAAAAGTGAATGCAAAAAGCAGAGCCCACATTTTCTGTCCTGAGAGCCTAGGAAAGCTGTGATTTCAGTGATTCTATGAGAAAGGATTAAAATATAGATCAGTCATTCTCTGCTAAGTGGACCAAAAAAGCGTATATAGGATTATTTATTCATGGGTACAAAGAAGCCATCTAAATATTTCAAACACAAATTAAAATTTTAAAAATGCATGAAAAGAGATTACAGTGTTTAAACTAACCTTAACTCATATGTAGTCACAGGTATAAACCTGCTTTTGAGAATAAATGGTGCCATTATCTTTCTATAAGTTTGCCTTTCCTGATGAAATTATAAATACAAAGGCAGTTTTGTGGATAGATGAGGTGTTTTATTTTACCTCACTATGAATTTCCATATAATTTTGCCTTAGATTGTACATGCTGAGGAATTTAAAAAAAAAATCCTTGGTACAGTGATTGTTAGAACAATTCTCAAGAGTCCATGGTACCCAGACAGATGTAATCTGAGGGGTAGCTGTAAGACTCTCATGGCCAGTATCCTCCCATCTGCCAGTTTTGCTATGATACCTGGTGTGGCCTTGGTGGTCACATTTTTGGGGTAAGGAACCAAAGGTCCTAGTTGAAGTATAGATTTTTAACTGGGGAAAGAGACACTTTAAGTCTACCTTACCATGACTAGATCATTGTAACAGAAGGAACTCAGTCCTTAGAATTAGGCTGCCTGGGGTTTGAATCTGGCTTTACCATTTATTAACCTTGTGATCATGGGCAGTTTATTCATCTTCCAGAGTCTACATTTGACCATTATAAAATGGCCACATTTTTCTGAAACTGCAAGTTGGATGAGAACGTCACATGGAAAGTGTTCAATGAATGTCCCCTTTCACTTCAGAGAGAGCAGGGCACATGAGGAGAGAGCCTGAACATGTAAGTTGCCTTATGCACAGAGAGGGTCAGGGGATCAGGATGATGGTGGCACTTCATCAGTGAAGCAGCACTTGACTACGGGGTGACCAGGGCAGGAGCTCTGGTTACATGTGACCTGTTGCCCCAGACCAAACTGCTAGGTGAGAAGAAAGGTTGTAGCCAGAGGGTGCCAGAGGCTCTGAAATACTCATCTCTTAATAATGCTGCAGGTGGACTCCACTGATAGTCTCTATTTCCTACAGATCCATATTCCCCAAACATAGAAATAACGCCAAAAGATTGCATCACCGTGTATCTCCTAAAATCCCAGTAACATAATATTAATAATGCAATTTGCAAGCTGTTAATTTGTACCTTTCTATCTCTGTGACTCTCCAAAGGATTATGCCTTTTTAAAATGCCGGATTTTTTTTTTTTCTTTCTTAGACTGCAATGTTCCTCTAAGTGCTAGAATATTCTGTTCCTTTGGCTTATTTCCAGTCTTTATAGAGAGAGAGAGAACTCAGTCAACATTGGTCATTTCCTGTCTGCTTGCCAGCTACCTCTGAGAGGCAAAGATTCCAGAGCCAGGTGCTTTTTGTTTTCTTTGTCTTTCTCTATTCTATACATGTGTGTGGCTACACATACACACACACAAACACACACACACACACACACACACACACACACAGAGTTCCAGACCCTCGGATGGATATTAGAGGTACAATAGAGATTAAGGTACAGTTCCCGCCCTTGAGCAGCTGGTGTAATTGGTGAGATACATATTTTTAAAAGCTGACAATTTCAGCAGCAGAATGCTTTGGGAGCCTTAGAAGAGGCATCCAAGTCAGTCTGGGTTTTTCTAGAAAAGCTTCCTGAGTGGGAGGACGCCTGAGTTGAATCCTCAAAGACCAGTGGGTGTTATCCAGGAAAAAAAGGAAACAGCCTGTGTGAAGACACAAAGAAATGAGAGCATTTTTAATTGTCTCTAAGAACTAATAATTGATAAGAAGTATAGTATGATTGTGAGGAGGCAAGAAATGAGATTTGAGGGATACTCAGCAGCCCCCTCACAATAGATCCTTTAAATCTTGCCAAACTTTGGACTCTACCCTTAATGTTATGGGGCTGGTGTGATGGTGATGGTAGGATGCAGGACAGACTAATGAGGATATTGAACAGGAAACGACATAATCACATATGGATAGAGTATAGATCAGGGCCTGAACTATGTCAGTGTGGTACAAGTTGAAATAGGAAAATGTTAATGTGCTTTGAAAAGATGTTTCACTGACAGAGATGAAGACTTGCAAACACAACACGCATGTAGAAACACATCAGTGTGAGTCAACTTAGCCCTCATAGAGTAACGTCACTGTTATTATCAAGTAGGCAGTATTTGCCCAGAGACTGAAGAAAGCCATTCCCCAATATTTACAATAGAAATTCATTCATTCATTCACTTAACAAATACTCATTGAGGAGCTGCAATGTTTTAGGCTCTATAATAGGTTCTTCAAAGTTTAAAAAAATTGCATATTTATAGTATTATTCTTCAGCTAAATTCTTTAGACTCAAGGCCTATTTGCCAGTGACTTTACTTGCCTGTGATACTCATTCATATATCCAGTGCCTAGATACAGTCTAGCATGGAGTAGGGTAGTAACAAATGTTTGTTGAATGAATTGGTTATTGAACATAGCCCTCCTCCACCATGAAAAGGACAATGGAGAATCACCTAGGTAGTATAGGAGCAGGAGTCCCCATGCCACCTGCTATTTCCCCTCCCAGAAGCACAGAAGTGGACTCTTCCTTCCTTCTTCTAGCTACCCTTAAGGATGGGAATGGCAGGAAGAATCAATAGAGCTTCCAGAACATCATCATCTGTAGATGTGTCCTATTATTGCAAATCTTAAATGAAGTAATCAGTAACAGTTAAATAACTGAAGAGTAGTCTGAGAAAGTGGCAGTGAAGTGTGCATGGATCTGAAGAATTGATTTTTGGGGGTGGTGAGCCAAGTTTACACATTTGTCTTGTAGAAATAGAAGAAATATGATTTTTAGGCTGGGTGTGGTGGCTTATACCTGTAATCCCAATACTTTGGGAGGCTGAGGCAGGAAGATAACTTGAGCCCAGGAGTTTGAGACCGGCCTGGGTAACATAGTGAGACCCTATCACTACAACAAATTTTAAAATGAAAAAAGTTATCTGGTCACAGTGGTGTATGCCGATGATCCCAGTTACATGGGAGGCTGAGGTTGGAGGATCACTTGAGCACAGGAGGTTGAGGTTGAAATGAGCCATGATAACACTACTGTACTTCAGGCTTGGTGACAGAGCAAGACCTTGTTTCCAAAAAAAGAAAAAAACAAAGAAATGAAATTTTTATATCTTCAGTGATTTTTCTCCCCTCCCCTCTTCCTCCTTGCCTGCCTGCCTGCCTTCTTGCCTTCTAGCTGTGTCTTAATGCTTATTAGCTTATCCCTTAGGATCAAACTAAAAGAATGAGATCTTCATCCCTGGGCATGAGAAATTATGTCAAATCTTTTCACTTTGTGGGTTTTGGGGATGGACATTCCTGTACTATGGGTGATCTCCTGCTTGGGTGTAAGATCAAAGGACATGAAGAAAGCTGCTCTGGAATCTGGCATCTTAAAAGGCTGAAGAAATCCTTCCATATGAGCAGGAAGTCTGATCCAAGAAAGACAGAATAAGGAAAAAATATTGGAGGATATAAGAGGGAATTAAAAGCAGGCAAGGTATTGATGATTAGAAGAGCATGACATGGAGAAGAAAGATGAAGGAAATGAAACTCTATATCCCTAGAGTTCTGAGGAGGAGCTAATTTACCACTGTGAGGGGAAGCTGAATTTGCTCTCTAAGGACTAGTGTGCTATGCTTCACAGAATAATGGAGAGGAATGATGATAAGTAGCAGGTTTTAGCACTCCCATTACTGGTCCAAAAGAGATATGGGGCATCCTACAAGGATGGCCTAAAATGGTTAACAGACAACTGCATCATTTTCAATCACTTGCATTGAATAAATTAATGAATGGAAGTATTTAAAATTGTTTGGTACATGGTGGGTCTTCAATAAGTATTTAGCATTTTTATTATTATCATTCTTCCTTCACAGGTATCTAGGATATATGTCTATAGGACATATATAGGACACATAGGACAGAGCCTGAGAGACTCTAGAAACCCACTATCTCTCTGCTGGTAGGATCTACCAGTAATCCTTCTTATATTTTTCCATCCAAAAGATTCTCCCTTACCTATAAAAATTGGGGTTAGGGGGCCAGGTCCGGTGGCTCATGCCTGTAATCCCAGCAATTTGGGAGGCCAAGGTGGACAGATCATCTAAGATCAGGAGTTCAAGACCCACCTGGCCGACATGGTAAAACCCTGTCTCTACTAAAACTACAAAAATTAGCCAGGCATGGTGGTGGGTGCCTGTAGTCCTAGCTACTAGGGAGGCTGAGGCAGGAGAATCGCTTGAACCTGGGAGGTGGAGGTTGGAGTGAGCCAAGATCATGCCACTGCACTCCAGCCTGGGCAACAAGAGTGAAACTCCATCTTGACAACAACAAAACAACAACAACAACAAATTTGGGGTTAGGAATCTCAAGAACTTCTGGACACAGATGCCAGTTTCAATTCTCTTTCTAAATTAATAATCATAATTTTGAAAGAGAAAAGAAAACTTGAAAAAGGAACTTTCTACCTCCAGATATAGTCAAAGTTTGAGTTTTCTTAAACATGGCTCGTGAAAGCAAAATGACAAGAGGCAACGTGTGCACTGAAAACACTGGGAAGAGTAAAGAAAAAGGAAAGAAAGCAAGAGACTCACCAACCTAATTAAGAAAGCTTCAAACTGAAATTTGAGGGGGAGGAGAAAAAAGACCTATAAAGTAGATGTGATGAGAGACAGTTGGTATGGCACAGAAAGAACAGTGATGCGGGCGGTGCCCAGTAATTTACTGAAGAAAATAACAGGGAAGATGTTTGAGAACTATATTTATGATCTCAGGTTGTATACAGATTATAAGTAATAAATAAAGCTAACCTGGAGTTTTAACAGTGGGAGTTAAAATCCACTGTCATAGAAAACACTGGGACCTTGTGGGCTAGCATTTAGAACAACATGCAAAGGTTTGTCTTGTTCAAAGGAAACAAACTGATGAAATAGAAGTGATGAGCATGGGCTAAAGCCTCAGCTATTTATGGCCACCCATGTAATTGAAACGTGAATGCACGGTGGAGGACATTACTGAGCATAAAATGAGAGAAGACAGAAGTGACTGGTGTTACTGGGTGAGAGCATACTGTGTTACTTGGTCAGGTGCAAAATGCAAGTGATGATGTGGTAACTGAAACAGAGTCCATACAGGGCAATGTCGTGTTCAAATTCCATTATCCAGACATCTGCTTGACCTTTCCATCTTCTAAAAGCTGAGCATTTGATAAACTGCCTCAGGGACAATATCATTTATTCAAAGTCATAAAGTCTAGAACTATGAACTCGATGCTGATCTCTTGTAAAAAAAAATCAAGAAACTTCAATTCAATAAAAAAATTTTAAGTGCTTAATAAATTGAGCTAAGCGTTAAGATGAGTAAGACAGACATGAAGCTTACCTTCCAACAGGAGATACAGATGCCAAATAACTCATTCCACAATTGATTAAGTTGTAATTGTGAAGTATATCACAAAAGAGAAGTGTAGGGTGATGTTAGATAAAATAGTGGGACCCACTGTAGTCGGAGGAGGTGTACAGGGAAGGTTTTTTTGGGGGGGGGGGGGTAAATGTTATTTGTGCTACTATTGGAAGAAATTTACTTGGCAAGAAGACCCTAAGAGACAACATGGTGGGAACATTGAGTCTGGTAAAGGTTGGGACTAAGGAAGGGTGTGGGAAGGTAAAGCTTCATCATGGGTTTCCAAGCTTACACTATTCCATATCAATCTCCTTGAAGAAAGGATACAGGATTATGTCAACTTCAAAGGACATCACTAGGGGCATTCTGCAAGCCGCTATCCTTGGGGTGGCACTTTCATGTGGAAAAGGGATAGTGTGAGAATTATTTTGAGTGACTCCAGAGGGCAGAGTTAAGGCTCAAATGTGCATGTTACAGGTATGTGCAATGTATGAAACATTCTTCTATAGCTAGAGCTGCCCAGAGAAAAGAGAACTGCTTTACCTGAATGCAGGTGAAATGGTCAAGTGGAAACTCCTAATCACCTCTCAGGGTTGTCTTATCAGAAGACAATTCTTGCATTTGGGAAGCTGAACAACACACAATAATACCCACTTTTGAAACATGCACTTTGTAGCAGGCATTGTTTGTTTAGGTGTCAGGAACACAAAGGTGAGCAAGAGCACACCCTCACTTCAAGTGTCAGAGAAAACAGGATGCAATGGGAAAAATGTTCCCTCACTTACTGTGCTTTTAACTTAACACAATCTCTTACTCCAGTGCCCTGTGCTGCCTCTCCACAAAACTCTTCACTGAGAGCTGCAGCTAACACCAATTAGATGAGGCTTCACCTGTGCATTTGGTTATGGGTACTGGTCATGGCCTCCCAGCTTCACCTGCCCGTTGGTTCCCATTTGTTTCTCTTTTCTGCCTTGTATGGTTCTCCACTGAGCTCCCCCTCCATCTCTGATTTCAATTCAGTTCTTAATCCCATACCAATCCCCTGGAGTGATGCAGGTTTGGTTTTTCACTCTAGGCACTGTTTCTGGGCACAGTTCATTTTTCTCCTTTTATTCCCAGTTTCTCTAACTGCTTCTGCCCATTCAGTCTTAGCTTCCCTCCCATGCCTGCTCCCCATAATCTGCCCCTGGGGTGGGGCTCATAAATGCTGGAAGAGTGGTAGGATTGCTTGATAGTGTCCGGCCTACCTTGGGAGTTACTAAGAGGGAGAAGGGCTGGGAGGAAGTTTCAGGCAGGGAGAACAACCCTAAGGCACTCTCATACATCCTACCTACCCAGGAATAAATTGCTCACACTTAAAGTGGCAAAGTAAAAAAGCATGAACAAACTGGGCATCAGAAAATCAAGACTTCTACTGCTCTCAGCTGCCTGACTCTCCCTACATCCCATACCCCAGTTTACTATCTGGGCATAAATATGCCTGCCACCCCAGCCCCAACAGGATGGAATTCAGAAAACAAGGTGGGATGAGCTTGTGATTTTACCTTTTCATAAAAGAACTGTATAGATAGACATTTTAGTCTAAATTATTCTATTGAGTAGCCATTAAGTAGAGGTTTTATTGTGATCCACACTAGAGCTTTTTACTGTTTATTTACTTAAACAGGCTCAATTCTTGGTTGGAAAGCCATTTGGGTAAGATAATTGTTTCTAAAGCTGGACACACCACTGCTACAGACTGCACTCTCCTTTGTATGGACAACCATGGAGAAAGTAAGCTTCTCCTTTCTGCTTCTGTGACCTGGGAAATCTCAGAGCATGGTACTTAATGGAGAATGTTCTCTGCTCAGCCTCCTGATCAGACACTGCCAACTAGGTCTAATTGAGAAGAGTAATATTCTCTGAGGTGAACCTATGTAATTATTCTCTTTGGAGTCTTTTACTCTACACTTATCTTTTTGGCAAATGTTTTCATATCTGAATTGTCAAACTGAAACGAGTGCAGAAAGGAAGTGCTGTTAAGGTGTCATTTACAACCGAGGATTCTAGAGTGAAAGTAGGCTCCTGGGACCATGCGTAAAACCCTGGCACTTGGAACATTCCTGCTACCCAGCCTGATGTTGCTTAGCTTCACTGTAGAATGAGATACTTCAGAGGGCAAATGGGGTGGGAGCACTTGTCTTGGAGCATGTGTGCACCCCTTGCTGGATATTCCCACCTCTTTGGGAGTCCAAGATAGTGCAAAGCCTCAGGAGCATCCTTGGCACACTGGACACAGACAGAAGACCAGCAGCCCTAGAAGGCCTGAGAAGAGACTTGGGCTGTGGGCCAGGAGACTGCATTCTCTTCCTGCTGTCATAATTAGCCATGTGATGTCAGATAGGTCATTGACACTCACGCTAATCACCTATGAAATGTGGTGGTTGGACCTATCAGGGCTTTTTCTGCCAGGATATTCTAAAATTCTTTGTATGACTTGCTTCCAGATGTCTTACAGTAGCTTCGGGCCAAATCTGCTTCAGAGGGTCAACTTGGTGCAAAATGAAGTTCAAGACTTTACATACACTTATTTCCAAACAGTCACTACCAGAATCAGGATTTGGCAGTAGAGTGGGTCAGAGAGACTCTTTGTGTATTAGAGTATTCTAGAGGGACAGAACTAATAGAATAAATGTCTACATAAAGGGGAGTTTATTAAGTAGTGTAACTCAAATGATCACAAGGTCCCACAAAAGGCTGTCTGCAAGATGAGGAGCAAGGAAGCCAGTCTGAGTTCCAAAGATGAAGCACCTGGATTCTGATGTTCAAGAGCAGGAAGCATCCAGCACAGGAGAAAGATATAGGCTCAGAGGCTAAGCCAGTCTAGCGTTTTTATATTCTTCTGCCTGCTTTTATTCTGGTCGTGCTGGCAGCTGATTAGATTGTACCTACCCAGATTAAGGATGGTTCTGCCTTTTCCAGCCCGCTGACTCAAATCTTCATCTCATTTGGCAACACCCTCACAGACACACCCAGGATCAAGACTTTGCATCCTTCAATCCAATCAAGTTGACACTCAGTATTAACCATCACACAGGTACCTTTTTTTTGTTTGGTCTGGAATTGTTCAGTTGCCAGTATAGATAGCAGGATGTGATTTCATGTTGTTAAATGAAAAACAATATGCAAACACTAGAAAATATCTCTGAGAAGGTTCAGTAGGTTTTTTGTTTGTTTGTTTTTTTGTTTTTGTTTTTGTTTTTTTTTTTCCTGAAATTGACATTATGAGAGGCAGCATGGCCTAGTGGTTATATTATGGGTTGAACTGTGTTTCCCTAAAAAAGATCTGCTGCGATCCTAACCTATTTCCATATAAAGTGGAAATAGGATATTTGCAGATTTATTCAAGTTAAGATGAAGTCATTAAAGTGGGCCTTAATCCAATATGACTAGTGTCCTAATAAGGAGAGGGAAATTTGGACACAGACACACATGGGAGAATGTTGTGTGAAGGTGAAGCCTCAGGTTAGAGGGATGTTATCTACAAGCCAAGAAACACTGAGGGTTGCCTGCTGTCACCAGAAGTTAGAGAAAGACATGGAATAGATTCCTCCCCAGGGCCCTTAGAAGGGACAAGACTTTGATTTCAAATTTCTAGCCTCCAGAACCATGACACAATACATCCCATTTTTTTCCAAAGCCATCTAGATTGTGGCAGTTTGTTACAGCAGCTCTAGGAGGCCAATGGCAGGTTAGGAGTACAGACTCCACATCAGATGTCTGCGGTTAAAATTCTGTCTTTTTGACAAGTTAAAAATTGTCAAAAAGACATCATTGTATATTTAGAAAACCCCTTCCTCTCAGCCCCAAATCTCCTTAAACTGATAAGCAACTGCAGCAAAGTCTCAGGATACAAAATCAATGTACAAAAATCACAAGCATTCCTATACACCAACAATAGACAAACGGAGAGCCAAATCATGAGTGAATTCCCATTCACAATTGCTACAAAGAGAATAAAATAGGAATACAACTTACAAGGGATGTGAAGGACCTCTTTAAGGAGAACTACAAACCACTGCTCAACGAAATAAGAGAGGACACAAACAAATGGAAAAACATTCCATGCTCATGGATAGGGAGAATCAATACGGTGAAAATGGCCATACTTCCCAAAGTAATTTGTAGAATCAATGCTATTCCCATCAGACTACCATTGACTTTCTCCACAGAATTAGAAAAAACTACTTTAAATTTCATATGGAACCAAAAAAGAGCCCGTATAGCCAAGGCAATCCTAAGCAAAAAGAACAAAGCTGGAGGCATCATTCTACCTGACTTCAAACTATGCTACAAGGCTGCAGTAACCAAAACACCATGGCACTTGTACCAAAACAGATAAATATACACCAATGCAACAGAGCAGAGACCTCAGAAATAATGCTACACATTTACAACCATCCAATCTTTGACGAACCTGACAAAAACAAGCAAGGGGGAAAGGATTCCCTATTTAATAAATGGTGTTGGGAAAACTGGCTAGCCATATGCAGAAAACTGAAACTGGACCCCTTCCTTACACCTTATACAAAAATTAACTCAAGATGGATTAAAGACTTAAATGTAAGACCTAAAACCACAAGAACCCTTGAATATAACCTAGGCAATACCATTCAGGACATAGGCATGGGCAAAGACTTCATGACTAAACCACAAAAAGCAATTGAAACAAAAGCCAAAATTGACAAATGGAATCTAATTAAACTAAAGAGCTTATGCACAGCAAAAGAAACTATCATCAGAGTGAACAGGCAACCTACAGAATGGGAGAAAAGTTTTGCAATCTATTCATCTGACAAAGGGCTAATATCCAGAATCTACAAGGACCTTAAAAAACTTTACAAGAATGAAACAACCCCATCAAAAAGTGGGCAAATGATATGAACAGACACTTCTCAAAAGAAGACATTTATGTGGCCAAAAAGATATGAAAAAAAGTTCATAATCACTGGTCATTAGAGAAAAGCAAATCAAAACCACAATGAGATACCATCTCATGCTGGTTAGAATGGCAATCATCAAAAAGTCAGGAAACAACAGATGCTAGAGAGGATGTGGAGAAATAGGAACTCTTTTACGCTGTTGGTGGGAGTGTAAATTAGTTCAACCATTGTAGAAGACAGTGCGGTGATTCCTCAAGGATCTGGAACCAGAAATACCATTTGACCCAGCAATCCCATTACTGGATATATACCCAAAGGATTATAAATCATTCTACTATAAAGACACATGCACATGTATGTTTATCGCAGCAGTGTTCACAATAGCAAAGACTTGGAACCAACCCAAATGCCCAACAATGATAGACTGGATGTAAAAAATGTGGCACATATACACCATGGAATACTATGCAGCCATCAAAAAGGATGAGTTCATATCCTTTGCAGGGACGTGGATGAAGCTGGAAACCATGATTTTCAGCAAACTAACACAGGAACAGAAAACCAAACACCACATGTTCTCACTCATAAGTAGGAGCTGAACAATGAAAACACATGGACACAGGGAGGAGAGCATCACCCACTGGGGCCTGTTGGGTGTCAAGGGCTAAGGGAGGGATAGCATTAGGAGAAATACCTAATGTAGATGACAGGTTAATGGGTGAGCAAACCACCATGATATGTGTATAACTACATAACAAACCTGCTTTTTCTGTACATGTATTCCAGAACTTAAAGTATATATTTAAAAAAAAAATCCGTCTTTTGATTTACCCACTATATAGAGGCTTCTCTGTGCCTGTTTCCTCATTTGTGAAGTGGGGATCTCATTATACTCACCTGACAGTAATGTGGCAAAGATTGAAGAAGGTAATCCTTGAAAAGCCGACTGGGCACACTGGCTCATGCCTGTATTCCTGGCACTTTGGGAGGCAGATGTGGGTGGATTGCATGAGTCCAGAAATTCCAGATCAGCCTGGGCAACACGGTGAAACCCCATCTCTACTAAAACAAAACAAAACAAAACAAAACACAAAGGAGCAGTAGATCTCCCAGCATGGAGGTTGAGATCTGAGAACAGACAGACTGCCTGCTCAAGTGGGTCCCTGACCCCTGAGTAGCCTAACTGGGAGACATCCCCCACTAGGTGCAGACTGACACCTCACACCTCACATGGTGGGGTATACACCCCTGAGACGAAGTTTCCAGAGCAAGAATCAGACAGCAACACTTGCTGTTCAGCAATATTCTATCTTCTGCAGCCTCCACTGCTGATACCCAGGCAAACAGAGTCTGGAATGGACCTCAAGCAAACTCCAACAGACCTACAGCTGAGGGTCCTGACTGTTAGAAGGAAAACTAACAAACAGAAAGGACACCCACACCAAAACCCCCTCAGTACATCACCATCATCAAAGACCAAAGGCAGATAAAACCACAAAGATGGGGAAAAAGCAGTGCAGAAAAGCTGGAAATTCAAAAAATGGGAGTGCATCTCCTCCTCCAAAGGAATGCAGCTCATCGCCAGCAACGGAACAAAGCTGGACGGAGAATGACTTTGATGAGTCGAGAGAAGAAGGCTTCAGTTGATCAAACTTCTCAGAGCTAAAAGAGGAACTATGTAACCAGTGCAAAGAAACTTAAAAACCTTGAAAAAAGATTTGACGAATGGCTAACTAGAATAACCAATGTAGAGAAGTCCTTAAAAGAACTGATAGAGATGAAAACCATAACACGAGAACTATGTGACAAATGCATACGCTTCATTAACCGACTCGATCAACTGGAAGAAAGAGTATCAGCGATTGAAGATCAAATGAATGAAATGAAGCAAGAAGAGAAGTGTAGAGAAAAAAGAGTAAAAAGAAATGAACAAAGCCTCCAAGAAGTATGGGATTATGTGAAAAGACCAAATCTACGTCTGATTGGAGTGCCTGAAAGTGACGGGGAAAATGGAACCAAGTTGGAAAACACTCTGCAGGATATCATCCAGGAGAACTTCCCCAACCTAGTAAGGCAGGCCAACATTCAAATTCAGGAAACACAGAGAACGTCACAAAGATACTCCTCGAGAAGAGCAACTCCAAGACACATAATTGTCAGATTCACCAAAGTTGAAATGAAGGAAAAAATGTTAAGGGCAACCAGAGAGAAAGGTCAGCTTACACACAAAGGGAAGCTCATCGGACTAACAGCAGATCTCTTGGCAGAAACTCTCCAAGCCAGAAGAGAGTGGGGGCCAATATTCAACATTCTTAAGGAAAAGAATTTTCAACCCAGAATTTCATATCCAGCCAAACTACATTTCATAAGTGAAGGAGAAATACAATCCTTTACAGACAAGCAAA
The DNA here is from genome assembly GCF_002776525.5 of Piliocolobus tephrosceles. Classification (NCBI taxonomy): domain Eukaryota; kingdom Metazoa; phylum Chordata; class Mammalia; order Primates; family Cercopithecidae; genus Piliocolobus; species Piliocolobus tephrosceles. Next base: position 33,193,341 of record NC_045444.1, on the reverse strand, counting down.
TACTTAGAGATTTTGTCACCACCAGGCCTGCCCTACAAGAGATCCTGAAGGAAGCACTAAACATGGAAAGGAACAACAGGTACCAGCCATTGCAAAAACATGTCAAAATGTAAAGTCCATCGATGCTAGGAAGAAACTGCATCAACTAGTGAGCAAAATAACCAGCTAATATCATAATGACAGGATCAAGTTCACACATAACAATATTAACCTTAAATGTAAATGGACTAAATGGTCCAATTAAAAGATACAGACTGGCAAATTGGATAAAGAGTCAAGACCCATCAGTTTGCTGTATTCAGGAGACCCATCTCACATGCAGAGACACACATAGGCTCAAAATAAAGGGATGGAGGAAGATCTACCAAACAAATGGAAAACAAAAAAAAAGCAAGGGTTGCAATCCCAGTCTCTGATAAAACAGACTTTAAACCATCAAAGATCAAAAGAGACAAAGAAGGGCATTACATAATGGCAAAGGGATCAATTCATCAGGAAGAGCTAACTATGCTAAATATATATGCACCCAATACAGGAGCACCCAGATTCATAAAGCAGGTCCTTAGAGTCTTACAAAGAGACGTAGACTCCCATACAATAATAATGGGAGACTTTAACACCCCACTGTCAACATTAGACAGATCACCGAGACAGAAAGTTAACAAGGATATCCAGGAATTGAACTCAGCTCTGCACCAAGAGGACCTAATAGACATCTACAGAACTCTCCACCCCAAATCAACAGAATATACATTCTTCTCTGCACCTCATTGCACTTATTCCAAAATTGACCACATAGTTGGAAGTAAAGCACTCCTCAGCAAATGTAAAAGAACAGAAATTATAACAAACCATCTCTCAGACCACAGTGCAATCGAACTAGAACTCAGGACTAAGAAACTCAACCAAAACCGCTAACTACATGGAAACTAAACAACCTGCTCCTGAATGACTACTGGGTACATAACAAAATGAAGGCAGAAATAAAGATGTTCTTTGAAACCAATGAGAACAAAGATACAACATACTAGAATCTCTGGGACACATTTAAAGCAGTGTGTAGAGGGAAATTTATAGCATTAAATGGCCACAAGAGAAAGCAGGAAAGATCTAAACTTGGCACCCTAACATCACAATTAAAAGAACTAGAGAAGCAAGAGCAAACACATTCAAAAGCTAGCAGAAGGCAAGAAATAACTAAGATGAGAGCAGAACTGAAGGAGATAGAGACACAAAAAACCCTCCAAAAAATCAATGAATCCAGGAGCTGGTTTTTTGAAAAGATCAACAAAATTGACAGACTGCTAGCAAGACTAATAAAGAAGAAAAGAGAGAAAAATCAAACAGATGCAATAAAAAATGGTAAAGGGGATATCACCACTGACCCCACAGAAATACAAACTACCATCAGAGAATACTATAAACACCTCTATGCAAATAAACTAGAAAACTTAGAAGAAATGGATAATTTCCTGGACACTTATACTCTCCCAAGACTAAACCAGGAAGAAGTTGAATCCCTGTATAGACCAATAGCAGGCTCTGAAATTGAGGCAATAATTAATAGCCTACCAACCAAAAAAAGTCCAGGACCAGATGGATTCACAGCCGAATTCTACCAGAGGTACAAGGAGGAGTTGGTACCATTCCTTCTGAAACTATTCCAATCAATAGAAAAAGAGGGAATCCTCCCTAACTCATTTCACGAGGCCAACATCATCCTGATACCAAAGCCTGACAGAGATACAACAAGAAAAGAGAATTTTAGACCAATATCCCTGATGAACATCATGCAAAAATCCTCAATAAAATACTGGCAAATCGATCCAGCAGCACATCAAAAAGCTTATCCACCATGATCAAGTGGGTTTCATCCCTGGGATGCAAGGCTGGTTCAACATAAGCAAATCAATAAACATAATCCAGCATATAAACAGAACCAAAGACAAAAACCACATGATTATCTCAATAGATGCAGAAAAGGCCTTTGACAAAATTCAACAGCCCTTCATACTACAAACTCTCAATAAATTCAGTATTGATGGAACGTATTCCAAAATAATAAGAGCTATTTATGACAAACACACAGCCAATATCATGCTGAATGGGCAAAAACAGGAAGCATTCTCTTTGAAAACTGGCACAAGACAGGGATGCCCTCTCTCACCACTCCTATTCAACATAGTGTTGGAAGTTCTGGCTAGGGCAGTCAGGCAAGAGAAAGAAATCAAGGGTATTCAGTTAGGAAAAGAAGAAGTCAAATTGTCCCTGTTTGCAGATGACATGATTGTATATTTAGAAAACCCCATTGTCTCAGCCCCAAATCTCCTTAAGCTGAGAAGCAACTTCAGCAAAGTCTCAGGATACAAAATCAATGTGCAAAAATCACAAGCATTCTTATACACCAGTAACAGACAAACAGAGAGCCAAATCATGAATGAACTCCCATTCACAATAGCTTCCAAGAGAATAAAATACCTAGGAAGTCAACTTACAAGGGATGTAAAGGACCTCTTCAAGGAGAACTACAAACCACTGCTCAGTGAAATCAAAGAGGACACAAACAAATGGAAGAACATACCATGCTCATGGATAGGAAGAATCAATATGGTGAAAATGGCCATACTGCCCAAGGTAATTTATAGATTCAATGCCATCCCCATTAAGCTACCAATGAGTTTCTTCACAGAATTGGAAGAAATTACTTTAAAGTTCATATGGAACCAAAAAAGACCCCACATTGCCAAGACTATCTTAAGCCAAAAGAACAAAGGTGGAGGCATCACGCTACCTGACTTCAAACTATACTACAAGGCTACAGTAACCAAAACAGCATGGTACTGGTACCAAAACAGAGATATAGACCAATGGAACAGAACAGAGACCTCAGAAGTAATACCACACATCTACAGCCATCTGATCTTTGACAAACCTGACAAAAACAAGAAATGGGGAAAGGATTCCCTATTTAATAAATGGTGCTGGGAAAATTGGCTAGCCATAAGTAGAAAGCTGAAATTGGATCCTTTCCTTACTCCTTATACGAAAATTACTTCAAGATGGATTAGAGACTTAAATGTTAGACCTAAAACCATAAAAACCCTAGAAGAAAACCTAGGTAATACCATTCAGGACATAGGCAAGGACTTCATGTCTAAAACACCAACAGCAATGGCAACAAAAGCCAAAACTGACAAATGGGATCTAATTAAACTAAAGCGTTTCTGCACAGCAAAAGAAACTACCATCAGAGTGAACAGGCAACCTACAGAATGGGAGAAAAGTTTTGCAATCTACTCATCTGACAAAGGGCTAATATCCAGAACCTACAAAGAACTCAATCAAATTTACAAGAAAAAAACAAACAACTCCATCAAAAAGGGGGCAAAGGATATGAACAGACACTTATCAAAAGAAGACATTCATACAGTCAAAAGACACATGAAAAAATGCTGATCATCACTCACCATCAGAGAAATGCAAATCAAAACCACAATGAGATACCATCTCACACCAGTTAGAATGGCAATCATTAAAAAATGAGGAAACAGTAGGTGCTGGAGAGGATGTGGAGAAATAGGAACACTTTTACACTGTTGATGGGACTGTAAACTAGTTCAACCATTGTGGAAGACAGTGTGGCAATTCCTCAAGGATCTAGAACTAGAAATACCATTTGACCCAGCCATCCCAATACTGGGGATATACCCAAAGGATTGTAAGTCATGTTGCTATAAAGACACATGCAAACATATGTTTATTGCGGCACTATTCACAATAGCAAAGACTTGGAATCAACCCAAATGTCCATCTGTGACAGACTGGATTAAGAAAATGTGGCCCATATACACCATGGAATACTATGCAGCCACAAAAAAGGATGAGTTCATGTCCTTTGTAGGGACATGGATGTAGCTGGAAACCATCATTCTCAGCAAACTATCACAAGAACAGAAAACCAAACACCGCATGTTCTCACTCATAGGTGGGAATTGGACAATGAGATCACTTGGACACAGGAAGGGGAACATCACACACCAGGTCCTATTGTGGGGAGGGGGGAGCGGCGAAGATAGCATTAGGAAATATACCTAATGTAAATGATGAGTTAATGGGTGCAGCACACCAATATGGCACATGTATACATATGTAACAAACCTGCATGTTGTGTTCATGTACCCTAGAATTTAAAGTATAAAAAAAACCAAAAACCAAAAAACAAAAATTAGCTGGGCATGGTGGTGTGCTCCTGTAATCCCAGCTACTTGGGAGGCTGAAGCACAAGAATCTCTTAAACCCCGAAGGCAGAGTTTGCAATGAGCTGAGATCATGCCACTGCGCTCCAGCCTGGGCAGCAGAGCAAGACTCCATCTCAAAAATAAATAAATAAATAAATAAATAAATAAATAAATAAATAAATAAATAAATACAAAAATAGAAAAAGAAAAGAAAGAAAAGAGGCTAGCATTAGATTGTGATAAATGTTGGCTGTGATTATCTTCTTGTTTTTGCATCTTCATCTAGAGCTACCTCCTAGGATCCCTCTTCAAAGGTAGGGATCATATTTTATACCCTCTCACCTAGCCTTGGGTGTTGCCTGCAGTTGCTGCTGAGTAAATATTTGCAAGTGCTAGTAACATAAACACAAGATTACTTTCATTTTGTTGGAGCCCAGCTGAGCAAGAGTGTTTGACTGTATCCTCCTCTTAGGCTCTCCTCTCTACCCTTTGTGGGTTTTCCTTTGTAGTACCCAGACATTGTCAAGAGGACAGTAGGAGAGAGCATGAGCTGGAGCAAATAACTGGTTTTGTGTCCTTGGAGAGGTTTCTTTTTCTCACCTTTCTGAGATTTAGTTTTCTCCTCTGTAAAATGGAGATGAGGATGGAGAGAGTTCTGACGAATGGACACTGTGGGCTGTCCACAGTGGTCTGCTTACTTCTTGGAGGGACTGACCAAGCCTGGTTCTTCCCACTCAAGTTCCACTCCCCGCACTCTCGGTTGGGCCCCAGATGCTCTCTAGGTAGCAGCATCATTTTCAGTTAAGAATTAGCTGTATGGAGAATCTTCCTTAAGAAGAGTTACAACTAACATTCTTGCTGATTTTCACACACACCCCAACTTGTGAACGAAACAATCAAGAAAAATAACATCAAATGCGTGCCTTGACATTGGCGGTTTCAACTAATGTAGAAATTGTGGCCTTGGCGGCTCTGAACTGTGGGAGTCGCTAGATTTGGGGGTCACATCTTATAAAATATATACTTTGGCTGGAGACAGCAGCTGTCATGGGTGAGACCAATTTTAAAGGCCCAGCTTCACTTTCAGTTGACAAACATTTAAAGTCTGTTGGCTCAACATAGAGAACTGAGGAGGGAAAGCAGGGCTGAGAGCTCCCTGGGAGAGCAGGACTTGCGAGAGTGATAGATGAGGTGTGTTTAGTGAGGATTGTACAAATTGTTTCCTTTTAACAAGATGGAAACCTCCTGAAAACATCATCTGTTTTTGGCTTGCTAATTATGCTTTTGCCTTTCCTCACTTAGCTGAAGCTTTGACGGCCCTAAATTTCCTAAAGGCCTTGTTAAGAAAAATAAAATTAGAATTTAATTATATGAGTATACTACATATATATTATCTTTTAGGCTCTAGGGAATGCCACACATTTATGTGGATTCATTCACTCATTCATCCACTTTTATCAGGTCCCCAGTCCGTCCCAGGCACACTGCTAGGTACCAGAGTTGTTATTTACATAGCAGCTGCAAGGAATTGAGACTTGTGGTGACCATTTCTGATGCAGTTGTATCTCATTCAATCACCAGTGTCTCTGTTCTAGCACTGGAGCTAACATTGAGAGCCTAGATTGAGACCAGTCTTGTTCTCAAAGGGTTTGCCATCTGGTTGGAAGGAGAAGAAAGACTGGCCCGCAAGCTTCACAGGTGCTGTAAGAATAACATCACGACCTGCACGGTAATCACACTAGTGGTAAGAATAATGAGAATAGATAACATTGATGTTTTGGGGATACACCAGGTCATTAGTGATCTAAATAGATTATAATATTTAAAACTCTCATGAACCTAACAAAAGAGGTGCCAATGTTATGTCCACTTTGTAGATGAGAAGACAGGAGCACAGAAGTGAACTAGCCTGCTCAAGGACATATAAGTAATGAGGAGCAGCACTGTTCTGTCTGACTCCAGAACCTGCCCACATGAGCAATTCTCTGTGCTGCACACAGAAACTCCATTTGAAACAATGTCACCAACTGCAGCTTTATATACATAAAGCCATTCAATTTTATAGAAGGATTTTGTGAAATGTTTCTGTAAATAGCAAATGCTCTTGACACATTCAAAAGAAGGTTCAGTTGGTAAAAGGTTGATTTATGCTTTTGTCTTCAGGAACATATCCATTTTGTAATGGAAATTCCACCCAGTTATGTGGATATAAAATTTTGATCAGCTTACATATATGGCAGAGGAAGGTAAAAGCAATACAGTAGATACCCCTTTCCTTCTAGTCTACCCGTGAAAACATTTTTGACAGGTTTTTTAATACAGAAAAATAAGAAAATCAAAATGTAAACTATGCCACTGTTATAGATCATCCTTATTGACTTTGAACCTTAATCATGCATCTATTACTTTTATTTTTTAAAAGTACAGAGAGGTATAAAATGAAAAATGAAAGCCGTCTTTTCCACCTTAACCCTCTAATATGGATAAGAGTTTCTGGAGTATCCTTGAGGAAACTGATGTGGAATTGAATGCCTTTTGAAAGGGCTAGAAGAAGTGAAAAGACACCTTCTTTGTGTGCTGAGTCCCCCCAGAAGGTACCAGTCACAAAAACAAATATTACTTTATTTCCAGGCATTAAGCGTGGGGAGTCGGTAGGAAAGAAGATTGTCAAAGAGAGAATCCTTAACCATTGAGTCTCCTTTTCTTTATCAAGTGTCTCCACCTGTATCTCCTTTGGTCTCCTCATGAGTCTTCCATGACCCAGGCATGGCTCACTCACTTCCATCTAGACCAAACATGACTCATATGCTTTCAGTAGCCCCCCCAACCAGTTTCCTCATTTTTATCCTTACAACTCTGAGATGAACTACACTAAAATCTGATGCAGACTCTCCTTTCTATTCATACTCCTTCCTGTTCCCTCTTCTTTCCTCTTTCTGTCCCTATTCCTTCCTTCCACTTTCTATCTGTCTCAGTCTTTTCCTCTCTCTCTTTAAGCATCTCTGTGCATTTCCACTCAAGTTTAGACCCTTGCCATTGCCACTTTTTCTACCCACAAATGGGTGCATTTGATGGCACGTAGTGATGGTGTTTGAGTGCATGCGTCTTTCTAAAATAGTCTATGGCTTGCCTGATTCTGTTGAAGTCCTTAACAGTATGTACAAATCCTTTGTGGGAGATATCTGGAGTCAAACGAGTCCTCCTCTCATCCTACAGGCCATCGCTGAGTGCTTCTTTCATCAATACACCATTGCTAGGCGTGAAATGGGCTATTTCGGATTTTAAGAGCCAAATGTAAATGTGCTTAATGAGCCTCGAGGGAGCTGTGGCATGGCCAGGGAAAAAAGGCTTTTAGCAGCAGATGCAGACAAAAGTATTGGATTTCAGTCTCTGGGTCTCCTGAAAAGCCAAAGACAAAGAAAATGGAGATCCTGGCCGCTGATGGGGTAGGAGTCAGTCAAAACCTAAAACCCTGAGCAACTGGAGTCTCTTGACAGTTTTCTCTGGTAAAGAATTCAACAAACGGTGGGGGCACATATGGAGTGTAATTATTTGTTCTAGTAGTGCAAAGCCCCTGGTACTGTTGGGTATTTCCTAAAAAAGCTCAAGTAAACCAGCGATGGGAAGGAAATCTCTGCAGCAGTTTTAAGGTTCTGAGAAGTCATTTTTAACATTTTTTTAGATGTAACTTGAAAAACTCATCTGAGTATTCAAAATCTGCCTGAAATCTCCTTTTGGCTCTGTCAAAACAACATTCTTTGTCTCTTTACTAGTAAATATGAAGGCTAGTTCAGGCATCTCAGCGCATTAGAAATCTGTTGAATGTCTCAAATTTACTCTGCTGTAGCTTGGGGCTGGAGTCTGGGAGACTTCCTGCCTCTGACAACTGTTTGATGCCTACCCTACCGGGTTGGGCCAGTTCTTCTTTAGTGTGTTGAAAATGGCATGTTTCTCCATAGAACAATGCTGATACTTGATCCTGGCAGAAAAAGAAGCGAAAAATAACTCACACACACACAGTGTTTTTTATGGCTTTAGGCAAGTCAGTAACTCTGGGCAATCCGTATGGTTTATATTCTGCAGCAGCTGAGCTTCCAGCATTCTCATCCTCTGGGAGGAGGAGGAAGGCGGGGTCACCCACACTGTCTGCTTGATACCCATGTTCCTACACTCTGGTTTGGAAACTTGAGGCTGGCTGTGTCCACGCTCAGCCTACGCACCGCCACTCTCCACATTCCTCTTCCCCAGTTTCTATTCTCTTTCTTGATCTATTTGTACTCCTATGTGTTCTCCATTGGCTGGAAAGCTCTGGGAAGACAGAGGTGGAGTCCTTTTCTTATCTCTCAGAGCACGGAACACGGAATTTTGTACATAGAAACCACTAAGTAGATATTTGCTAAATCATCACAATTTTTAAAAAAGTAACGTATTTTTGTCTTTTTGGTAAGTCCCTGTTCTTTTGACAAGTATGGTTAATTTTATACTCTAGCCACTACTAATAATATGATGGTGTCTTGCTTGCATTTTAGGTGCTCATGAGCCTAAATTCTGTGTTCTTTTTTTTTTTCATGTTCAATTAGAGGAATATCAGATTGTGTGCCTGTGAATAAATCACTTAAACTCTTGGTGTTTCAATTTTTGTGTTTTGTTTAAATGGATAGAGCTGTTATAAGGTATTGGATTGTAAGATTGGGAATGATAGGGAATGATGATTGTAGTCCTGGCTTACTATCTCTGTAATCTTTAGTTACCTGAACTCTCTGAGTTTCAGTTACCTTCTCTGTAAGGAGCTATGGCCTCGTGTTCAGAGCGGTGGTAAACCTTGAACGACATTGTACAAGGTGATGCCTCCACGACTTTTGGAAGGGTGCTTGTACTTATCCAGTGCCCAGTAAACTCCACTGAAGAGGATCGATTTGCTGCTGGGATGATAGTGGGGAGAGCAGGTCACTGGGTCCTGGAGAAGAGGCCATGGGGCTTGTTCTCTGACTGTAACCTGTTCTGAAAGCAACTGTAACCTGTTCTGAAAGCACAACCTCAGGGGAAATGATCAGTGGCTGCCACAGGGAAAGGTTTTAGGTCTGGGGTGCTGACCTAGCCCAAAATGTCCAGGCCTCAAGTGCACCTCAGGGTACTAGAGTGGCAGATCTAGAGAGACTAGGCAGGTTAGGACAGAGGATACCTCTGTCCCAACAACTCTGGGCAGTTGGCTAATGACCCTTAGGGACTCCATGGTACCTTGGAACATTAAAAGACCCAGAATATCAGCCCAACATGAGGGCTCTCAGCATGCTTGAAATTGCATTTCCCACCACCCAGACAGGAGGAGACTCAAACTAAGCCAATTTATAGAAATTAAAGATGTGATATTTCTTCCATACTTAATATTTATAACATTAACAATATATTAAGTCTGCCACAGAATTTCACCTATGTGTTGAGTCTATTTGACAATATTTGAGGGCTTTGAGGAAGAAAAAAGTTTTAAAAATAATATATTATTAAATACTTTCTGATTACAAATTTGGTGGTTTTATTGTCTTTTCGATTTTTTTGATTTTTTCTTTTTTGAGACAGAATCTTGCTCTGTCTCCCAGGCTGGAGTGCAGTAGCGTGATCTCGGCTCACTGCAAGCTCCGCCTCCCGGATTCAGGCCATTCTTCTGCTTCAGCCTCCTGAGTGGCTGGGACTACAGGCGCCCGCCACCACCCGGCTAATTTTTTGTACTTTTAGTAGAGACGGGGTTTCACCGTGTTAGTCAGGATGGTCTCAATCTCCTGACCTCGTGATCCATCCGCCCCCGCCTCCCAAAGTGCTGGGATTACAGGCGTGAACCACCGCGCCAGCCATCTTTTTGATTTTTTAACAATAATTTTTGATGCCCGGTGCCATGGAATGACTACTTGTGTCTCCTGAAAATCCTTATGTTGAAGTCCTAACCTCCGATGTGATGGTGTTAGGATGTGGGGGACTTTGGGAGAGAATTAGGTTTAGATGAGGTCATGAAGGTGGAGCCCTCATGAATGAAATTGGTACTGTTATAAAAAGAGACACAAGAGAGATGATCTCACTCTCCACCATATGAGGACACAATGGGAAAATGACCTGCAAATCAGGAAGAGGGCCCTAACCAGGAACCAAACCTTGATCTTGGTTTCGAACTTTCTCAGAACTGTGAGAATTAAATTTCTGTTAAGTTACCTAGTCTGTGGTACTGCATGATAGTAGCTTGAACTAAGATACCTGGACTCTGCATAGAGTATGATTTTTACCCTACTATATGGCATGGTCACCTCAAATCTTATGTAAAGTCAGATGGAATAACATATATACTGATATGAGTAAATAGACAATAGATTGTTGATGTAATAACCCCTAATGTAACACCTTACATACTGACAGATTTAGTAAATATTTGGGAAATGAATGAATTAATGATCAGATTCTGACAAATCTTTAGAATTATCAACAGACATAAATTTTGTTCTCCTTAGCTTTAGTGTTAGAAAAACATTGTATTCTAATCCTTATAAAATTAGTCATTGGTGTATAGAATATATGGCAATTCTGCACTAATTAGAATATGAGTAATCAAAATAAATGTATCTTTCCCTGACCATACTGAATAGCTGAGAATTTGTAGAACTAGGTGACACTCTTGGTAGGTATTTTAATACCTCATAAGCTGAAGGCAATATTGTCCTTAGATAATATTGAGAAGCAAGCCACCTTTGCTACTCTTTAAAAAATTATTACTATGATTTTTGATTGGCAAATAATTTTATACATTTATGGAACACAGTGTGACGTTTTGATGTATGTATACAATGTGAGATGATTAAAGCAAGTGAATTAACATATCCATCTCCTTGCTTACCTATTGGTTTTTATGGTGAGACATTTGAAATATACTTTTTTAGTTATTTTAAAATATGCAATATATTATCATTGACTACAGTCACCCTGCTGTGCAATAGATTTCAAAATCCACCCCCCCAATCTTTCTGAAACTCTGTATTCTCTCTCTCTCTCTTTTTTTTTTTTTTTTTTTTTTTTTTTTTTGAGACAGTTTCACTCTTCTCGGCTAGGCTGGAGTGTAATGGTGTGATCTCAGCTCACTACAATCTCCGCCTCCCAGGTTCAAGCAATTCTTCTTCCTCAGCCTCCCAAGTAGCTGAGATTACAGGCATGTGCCACCATGTCCAACTAATTTTTGTATTTTTAGTAGAGACGGGGTTTCACCATGTTGGTCAGGCTGATTTTGAACTCCTGACCTTAAGTGATCCACCTGCCTCGGCCTCCCAAAGTGCTAGGATTACAGCAGTGAGCCACCACACCCAGCCTGAAACTGTGTATTCTTTGATCAACAACTCCTCATTTCTTCCTTCCCCAAGCCCTAACCTATGGTAAACATCATTCTATTCTCTATTTTTGAGCTCAACTTTTAAAGATTTCACATATAAGTGACATTGTGTGGCACTTGTCTATCTGTGCCTGGCTTATTTCGCTTGGCAAAATGTCCTTCAGATTCAATCATGTTGTTAAAAATGACAGGATTTCCCCATTTTAAAGGCTGAATAGTATTCCATTGTGCATATATACCACATTTTCTTTATCCATTCATCTATTGATGAACACTTATGTTGATTTCATATCTTAGCTATTGTGCATAATGATGCAATGAACATAAGAGTGCTGATATTTCTTCAATATATTAATTTCAGTTCCTTTGAGTATATACTCAGAGGTGGAATTACTGGATCACATGGTAGTTCTGCTTTTAGTTTTTTGAGGAGGCTCTCTACTATTCTCCATAATGACCATACTAATTTACATTACTACCCACAATGTGAAAGAGTTTCCTTTTCTTTGCATCCTTGCCAACACTTATCTTTCACCTTTTTGATAAAAGCCATCCTAACAGGTGTAACATGATGTCTCATTATGGTTTTAATTTGCATTCCCTAATGATGAGTGGTGCTGAGCATTTTTTGTGCACCTGTTGGCCAATAGTGTATCTTCTTTTGAGAAATGTCCGATCAGGACATTTGCCCATTTTTTAATTGGGCTATTTGTCCTCTTGCTGTTGAATTGTTTGAATTCCTTATGTATTTGGGGTATTAATTCCTTATCAGATGTGTGGTTTGCAAAACTCTTATTTATCTTTGTTCTCTCTCGTGCCTCTTAGTCTTAGGTGAGAATGTAACTCCCTATGCAGCCCCTGTCATCAGGGGCTTTCCACTGTAGCAACTTGTCTTTGGCATTTTTCTCTCTTCCACTCTCTAATTGTCTTGCTACAAGATTTAGGTACACAGATGCTCATTGCTGTTTTAGATATAATAGTGAAAAACTGGAATTACAGTAAATATCCAAACAAGTTGAGATAGTCCCAAAGTAGATATCATGGGTCATTATCGATGGTGTTTTAAAAAATATTTCATGGCCGGGCGCGGTGGCTCAAGCCTGTAATCTCAGCACTTTGGGAGGCCGAGACTGGCGGATCACGAGGTCAGGAGATCGAGACCATCCTGGCTAATACGGTGAAACCCTGTCTCTACTTAAAAAAAAAAATACAAAAAATTAGCCGGCCGACGAGGCGGGCGCCTGTAGTCCCAGCTACTCGGGAGGCTGAGGCAGGAGAATGGCGTAAACCCGGGAGGCGGAGCTTGTAGTGAGCTGAGATCGGGCCACTGCACTCCAGCCTGGGTGGCAGAGCAAGACTCCTTCTCAAAAAAAAATAAAAAATAAAAAATAAAAAAATAAAAAATAAAAAATATTTCATAACCTGAGAGAATGTTAGCATCAGTATATCAGATGAAAAATTAGGATGTAGTTTAGGTGTGTGGCTCTATGGGAATATCAGGGTAGACTATGGAGTACAAAGAGGAATCGTTGTGCTGGCTCCCAAATACTCTTGGTTAATAATTTTTTTCTAAGTAGAGTTTTTGAAAAATATTGGGGGGTAGTGACTCTGAGCTCACAATCTTTCTTACAAACACCTGGAATGCAGTCTTTCTATGTTGCTGATTAGGTGTAGAGTGTCATTTTTCTAGTTAGAGCCAATATGGTGTTGGTTGACATCCTCATCTGAAAACTAAGGGGCATTGGTCTGATGCATGCTTAAATAAAAGACCCTTTCACCTTGGCTTCAGTGTGTATCAAAAGTATGTATGAGCAAGGTCAAGAATCTCTTTAGAAAATAGTTTTGAATTTCTTTTAACCCAGAGGTAAATGATCAAGGAAACAAATTACAAAAATGCCTAGCAGTAACCATGATTATCTCTTGGTGTTGGAATTGTGGCTTGCTTAATTTTCTTGTTGGTACCTTTATTTTCTAATTTCTTGGCAATGAGCATGCATCAGTATTATAATCAGAAAAAAATAACATTAAAGCCTTCTAATTTGCTTGTATGTCTGGCTCTCATTGGCCTGTTTGGTCAAAAGTAGGTCACATTTTCAGTAATAGGCATATTATTAATATCATGCCTTTACCCCCACCTGCCAATGAAAAAACTTAAACTGCTTTCCAGGTATTTACAAGAGCCTTCAGTTATGTCCTTCCAGGGTATTGCTTTCTCCCATTCTGGGCTCTGCATCCAGCCATAATGCCCAGGCAGGCTCTCTTACAGAGCTGGATAACTGACCTTTCCTGAGTGACGTTGCTGACCTGCACAATGGCCCTGGCCAAGGAGTAGGATCGCTTTGCTTCCTTTACCACTTCCCTCTGTGTGTTCTAAGACCCTTCCTCAAATTCCCTAGAAGCACAGCTGAGATTAAGCTGAAAGTTTTTGTAAGAATGGAACAATGGAAGGGAAATCCATTCTAAACACTAGCTTTTAGCTGTGACTGTGTGGGATTGTCCTCAAGGCCCACAGACCCAGGGCTACCCTCAGAATCTCCTTCCCAGTGCTTTGCTTTTCCCCTGGAATGCTCTCGGCTACTTAGGCCTCAGAGTTCATATCTGTAGGCAACACAAAGAGATCAGGGGGCTTCTTCCTTCCAGATTAAGGCTCCCCTCTGGGGCCTCATTTCTGGTCTCTAATGGAAACTACCAAAGATAATGACAGAAAATATCTTTTTCTTTGGAGAGAAACCTAAGCCCCTCCCCTCACTCCCCTCAAGGGAGTACGGTGAGGTTCTTCAATGCCAACAGGAAAGTTGCTATAAATTATCTAAAAATCAATATATTACGTTCGTTCTTTCTGGGGTTTTTAGTCATCAGTTCTACATATGGTCCAGTCCAAATTTCTCAAAGATTTTTTGGTCTAGTTCTTTTTTATGGTCTCTCATCTTGACCTGTCTATGGTCAAGATCAGGCTGGTGTGACTGACCTTTCTCTTATCCTGTCCAACCTGTCTCCTCTGAGTGGTCAGGAAAACACACACACACACGCACACACATCCTCAGACTCACATGGCTCCCCAAGAACAAGCAGTAGTTTGTCCCTGTCAAACAGTACAGTAAAAGAAACATTTCCCTGAAAGAAACAAGTGTGAAGAATCCGGCTAAAACTCATATCCCATGGGTTTCTGTTGGTTTACGTTACCAAACAGAACACTTATTTTCTCAGTAGAAAACACTTGCACTCAGTTTACTTCACAGTCTTCCCCAGTAACAATAATGGGTGGGAACTTCCTTTCCATTTGTGTCACTAAGGAAGCCCACTTGAAGCAACGATGTCAAATCAAAAAGGAATAGTTTACCCAAAGGTGAATTCTGTTCTCTACTTCTTTGGAGAGAAAATTGCTTTGTTTTTGAAAATGCAGTTTTTCAGCCTTAGAGAGAGAGAGAGAGAGAGAGAGAGAGAGAGAGAGAATATTTGTCTTTTTAATTGACACTTTATACTGAGTTTTAGTTATTTGTGTATGAAGCTTGGCTTTACATTTACATGTACCATGTTTTTCAGGGCTCTTTCTGCTACAACTAACCTAAGAAACAAATGATCAAGAGTGCAACATCAACTAATAATAGCATACTCTTAGTCTCTTCTCGGGTATCATTAATAACTTGGAAGCTACCTTCAGTGCTCTAATCTGGAGGAGTGGCTTGCATAGACACTCCCAGTCCAGGATTGGAGCAGGACTAGGATGACCTTTGGGGCACTGAGGTGGACGTGGGACAGGGTCGGGAGCTGTGTTCACGTTGTCTTCGCTACCACTACCTCCAGCCAAGAAGCTGGAAATGCGGCATCTGAGAGAGTCAGCGTTTCTTGGTCCTGCCCAAGTCTCCATGGGGCTTCCATGTTGCAGGAAATGGAATGAAAAGGCCCAATGTGGAGATGTCATATGGAAGAGTGACTTTCAAGAAGGGAAAGCTGGAAGTAGCTTCAAATGAGTTTCAACCATTATGGAGTTGATTACCAACAGAGTTTATGATTGCAGATATATAGAGGTGGAACTAGAAAGAATGATGCCCTAAGAATGATGTTAAAAAGCTAGCAACATCTGCTAATAATAAATGTGATTTGGCACAAGAGGATGTGGCATGCTACTCACAGTCCTATCTCTGTCCCCCTGTACATCTTGTTTCCCTTAATCAACTTTATCACTTATTTTTAAAAAAATACTGTCCACCTTAGTCAGGATGATCACCTTATTACGTATAGCATACAATTGTATCCCGGCCCCACCCCCCATACTTTTTTTACAGATAATGCCTCTTCCAAGACCTGTCCATGAGTAATACATCCCTCAAGGCCCAGCTTACACTTTCCTTTTCCTACACAAGACTGTTCTTGAATGTCTGCACTGAATCTCATAGAGCGTGCATTTTAGCGCTTAATTATACACAGTGAACACTCTTTCCTTTGCATGCCTGTGACTCTTTCCATGGGTACAAGTCATTTGTCATCTGCAGCTTTGCACTATTAGTTTCTGTTTTATGTCCACTCAGTCATTCAATAAACATTCACTGAATATCTATTTGAGTCCAAGCACTGTGCCTGGCACCGGTAATGGAAGAAGAGCAAGGTATTGTATCTGGTCTCAACAAGATCTTGTGTTAGTAGAGGAAACAGATGCTAATAGCATTCTCTGATTTAGTATGTGCCTTAAGAGAGGTATGAAGTGACTGCTGTAGGAATCTTAGAGGAGGGAACACCAAACTCCAACAGAAAAGACTTCATGAGGACTAGGCTGGATTTTTTAGGATGAATTGAAATTTTCCAGGCAGAGGAGGAAAGCTATTCCAGGAAGAGGGAACAAAAGGTGTAGAGGCAGAATTATTGGAGGGCATGATGTCGTTGGCGACTCGTGATCTGAGTTGGGAGAGTTAAGCATATGCTGCATAGATAGGGTTTGGACAGTAAAAGAAACAATCAAAGTGATAGCCTGGGGTTGGCTTGCCAGGGTTCTTATCTGCTATGTGGAGTTAAGAAGTGTGTACATTTTGCATAAGAGTTCTAAAATTTGTAAGAGAAGTGACAGAGACTTATTTGATAGGAAGAGAGTTCTGGTACAGTTATGGATTAGGGACCAGAGTGGAGACAGACTGGAGGCAGGGAAGTGAGTTAAGAGGGTGAATTGTAGCTGTGAGATGCTGATGAAAAGACCAGATTCTGGAAAACAGGGAGAGAGGAGAAAAGCCTTCTGTAGCTATGATAGTAAATTCAGTGAAACTGTACTTGCTAGAAGGAGATGTCCAGTAGGCAACTAGAAATAAGAACATTATCTTGGTAGGCAAGTCTCTGCCTTAGGTGGAGAACTGGGAGCCACTGGTCATTGAAGCCATGGCCATAGAGGGTAGAAAAACTTACTTTAGGAAGAGTGAATAGCCAGAAGAGAAGGCTGAGTGGACAGATGAACAATACAGGAAAGGGAGGGATAAGGGATTATTAGTAACAAGATCTCAGAACTGGAGGACATGGCCGGCAGTAACCAGATAAAAGGGGTTTTTCCAAATGAGATGGGCTATATTTGAAGAAAGGTGAGAGTCTATGAGCTGGGGTACTAGGCCTAAGCAATTTGAGGGTAGGAACTATCCCTTTTTATATTTTTACCCTTTATTGTTCCTACAACATTGCCTTATACATCATAGGTCCATAATAAATGCATGTTGATTTGTAACAGTTCACATTTTGTGTGTAAAACTCTCCTGTTTTTCCTTCTTACACTTCATCTGTTTCTTCACAGCGCTAATGCTTAGTAGGTTTATTCTATAACATTTACTTCATAAACAATTATTGTTAAATAGTTTCATGTTTTGGATTTCTTGGTTCCTGGGGGATAGGCCACTAGAAACTTGCTCTTCAAAATGTGGCCCATAGAGCAGCAGCATGAGCATCCCATGGGAGCTGCCTCGGTGTGCAGAAGGGTGGGCCCTACCCCAGGCCTGCAGAGCCAGAGTCTGTGTTATCACAAGATTCCCAAGTGATCTGCATGTATCTTACAGTTTGGGAAGCACCACTCTATAGACATTTTTTGAAATTCTTTCCTTTTTGGAACTCTTTATTTTCATAGTCTTTACTTCTTCATCAGAACCTCATTCTGGCTCCTGTGGAGTCATTTTGGTACTTCCAGGACCTATTGTCCCTCGACAAAGTTTGATATATCGGATTCGTTCTACTGAGATTCTTCATGTCAATATAAAAAAAAATCTATAATATATTCATCTTATAATCACACAAAGAAAACTAATGCTGATATTTTTAAAAATTATGTTGCATAGGACCCTAAGGGTTTGTGTTTGGTATAACTTAGAAATTCTCAGTTGTATGTCTGCTTTATTGCTGTTTTCTCTCCCACTGACATGTAATTTGCAAAACCACAAGTTCTACCTTTATGATGTGAAGAGTGTGTCAAAAACAGGAGAGAAAGGAAAAGTTCTCCTGAAGAGTTGAGTTCCAAATAGAAGAGGTTGCAAAAATATTGGGGGAGACAAATCTAGCAATGCATGCACCTTCTGTTCTCATTGCTTTTTATATAAGAGCATTTGGCTCCGTTTCCAGTGGGCACTAACACTGCCAGGTTTTGCTTATTCAATTGACTTTTATTGTTTTGATTCAAGCTTTTAAAATATTTGCAACCTAAAAAGAGCTTATGTAATTCTGGGTACTGATAGATGAGTGTCAAGATCTTTGGAAAACAGTTTTTTAGAAATGATAGATTAAGTGTCTTACCCTCATTTTTATTATTTCTTTTGGGACTTTGTTTTACATTATCACTATATGAATAATAACTGCTGCACTTACTTTTAAGAAAATAGAGAAAATTGTATTTTTTTTCAAAATTGTTGCCTATGATTCTAGGTCCTAACAGAAATCCAACTGTAGATGTATCTTGGCAATGTCCAACATGGCTGGCCTTTTTACTTTACTGGTATCATTTGCTTTCAAAAAAGGAGCAGAATTTCTTCTTATTGGATTAAAATTTGTCTTGAAAGTAAAAGCAAATTATGCTGAGCATAGAATTTCAGACCTGAGTGAAAAACATCTGAACGCTGGGTGTTCATCTTTCTAACAAGCTTACCAGATGGATGGGAAGTGGTGTTTGCTGTGTATTTCCTCAACATATCAATATGTGAGGATGTGGTACAAAATATGGTTTTCCTGCAAATGAGCAAAACCATGCCAGAGGAGTATAAGCAATGTGTTTGTACTCTGAGAGAACTTTAGAAATTGGAAGGCCACTATTGACTTAAAACCTGCCTAGTGCTTTTTACTCGTCAAAATCTTAGAACTGATGTGATTGGGGTTGAAAAGATACAATTGTTTCTGCTATTCATCTAACTATTTCGAGAGCACTTAAAGGGTTCTTTCAGTCAAGAAACACAAGGACAACTGAAAAGCTATCTGCATTCACGGACTTTGAATTAAAAAAAAAAAAAGAAACTATAAATTTAGGCCACCAAAAGAAGCAGTGCGTGTCAAGAGATTTTTCAAGCATTTTAGTGTGTGTGTTTATGACCAATGACCTTTCTTTGGCTGTCAATCAGTTAAGAATTAGGCCACAGTCATGGATTAACAGTCAATTGGCGTTATTTGAGAACAGTTATGGAATTAGTCATAGCAGTGATGCAATGATTTCTGATCGTTGGAGCTGTTAGGAAGGGGGAAGTGGCTAATCGGCTTATAAGATCCTATGAACTGTCTATTTCTTTTTTAGGATAAGTAAAACTGTCTTGGCTTTTGTCTTAAATTCTTAGTGCTAGTCCAAAACCTTTATTCTTTCTTTGTTAATTATTGTTTCTCAGTGGCTCTCGTTCTTATGGTATTGATCATGGGTTGCCCACATTTCCCGGAAAAAAAATAAAAAGTTCTCCAAGCCAAGTGAAAGTTATCTTATCATCCCAAGGAGAATAATGAAGTGGCTCAAATGTTGAAAGATTCATGTTCTTACATGTCAAAATTAGACATTTATAGTCACCATATTTCTACTAGTGACCTATAAAAGTTTAATCCATGCCTAGGGCTGAGAAAATCAGATAATACCTTGAATGCTCATTGTATTCTTGGTCATAAGTTTCCATCATCTTGCTGCCTCTGGGATGGAAGAGGAAATATTCTAAGCCACTTCCGCTGGGAGAATTGTATCACTTCCTGAATTGAAGGTGACTCCTTCGAACTGAGAGGTGGCATGTGTGAAACGTTGCCCAAGTGCTAGTGATGGGCTTAGGCTGATTTGATGAGAAATTTGACCCTGCAGCTGAAAAGAGGGCTCCAGGTCCAGTGAGATCCCATTTTTCTAAACTGTAAATAGAGTATCTTTGAATATATTAAAGAAATAGAATATTCTTTGATGTCTCAAAGAGAGTTCATAGAATCATGTTATACATTGAAGTAGATAAGGCAAAGACATCTGGTCTTTGCATTTTTTTTTAAATTTTTCTATCTATTATTTATTTTTGGAGGTAGAGTTTCACTCTTGTTGCCCAGGCTGGAGTACAATGGCATGATCTTGGCTCATTGCAACCTCCGCCCCCCAGGTTCAAGCAATTCTCCTGCCTTAGCCTTCCGAGTAGCTGGGATTACAGAGCATGCACCACCATGCCCGGCTAATTTTGTATTTTTAGCAGACATGGGGTTTTACTATGTTGGTCAGGCTGGTCTTGAACTCCTGACCTCAAGTGATCCACCTGCCTCAGCCTCCCAAAGTGCTGGGATTACAGGCGTGAGCCACTACACCCTGCCTGCAAGGGCTTAAATATCTCCAAAAAACTTGTTCTGTGACTTTTACTCTCTTTACTCCGTTAAACTGTTGTATATAAAACCATTGTTTTACGAAGGAATTTTACGAAGTAAATGTGAGGCTGTGTACTGTCATGGGTAGAAGACTGCAGTACGTGTTAGAAGATCTGGGTTCTGGGCCGGGCGCAGTGGCTCAAGCCTGTAATCCCAGCACTTTGGGAGGCTGAGACAGGCAGATCACGAGGTCAGGAGATCGAGACCATCCTGGTTAACATGGTGAAACCCTGTCTCTACTAAAAAAAAAATACAAAAAACTAGCTGGGCGAGGTGGCGGGCGCCTGTAGTCCCAGCTACTAGGGAGGCTGAGGTAGGAGAATGGCGTAAACTCGGGAGGCAGAGCTTGTAGTGAGCTGAGGTTCGGCCACTGCACTCCAGCCTGGGCGACAGAGCGAGACTCCATCTCAAAAAAAAAAAAAAAAAGAAGATCTGGGTTCTAGGCCCAGTTCTTTTCTTTGGTGGTTGTTCAGCTTGATAAGGTCACTTGATTGCTCTGACCCTCATTTTTTATGTTTGCATAATGGGGGTTCAGTTAGTGGCTGTTATCTACAACCTTGCCCCTTGTTGTTTAAGTAATATAGCTTCTCTGACTTTGCTTTTGGGCAGTACAAAATGGCTAACTGTTGAGACTAATGCCTTTTTTCAGGCAAAAGAATAAGAAGGACATTTTCAGTGCATTCTAAAATGTTTGGTATAGAAAGCTGTACAATAAAACCCAGGGCAGGGAGAGGGTACCTGTGTCTTAAATGTGTTAAGAATAGAGTCATTATTTCACAAGAAACTGGGTCACAGTCATACAAATGGGAAAGCAAAAATTTATTATGTGGACCAGACAGGTAGTCTTTGGAAAGAAATGAATCCATGTGCTGGCAAGGTGTGTTATTAGCTAGCTTAGAAGAAAACCAGCCGTGACTAATGTAAAACCACCACGGTTTTCCCTGGATCAGAGCTCAAGGTGGAAATACTTTTTAATGAAGCCAGCAAAATGGAGACGAAAGCCATGGACATTTAGCAAAATATGTGAAGCTATGCAATTTACAAGATGAGAAAACAAACCAGGAGACTGGAATATGCACAGCTATCCAAGTTGAAGAAATAGTAAAGCCAGTCAATTTCTCTGGAATTTCTTCTTTCCAGGGAGTACTAGAGGCACACCTTATATGACAGAGAGGAGGAGGCTAAGGGCTTGCATTATACTAATTTTGCCCGAACCTTCTAACTCCTCCAGTCCACGGGTCCCTGATGTATCTCTTTCACTGGGGACCACATTGTGAAGTGTAAAATACAAATGATATAATTGGGCCATATGGTAACAGCAGAAAATAGCCCAGAGTTTCATGCTCTTTCATGACCTTAAAAATAAACCATTGGACTCTCTTCTTAAAAACATTAATAAGAAATTAATGCAATGGGTGCACTCACCTTATTTCTGATCCTCAGGGAAAAGTTGTGTAATGGTTTGATATTTATTTTTTGCTTCTGACCCAGAACCACATTCAGGCAAAACAATCCTAGTTTCTATGTCCTATCTTTAAAAGGAAAAGAGCAGGGAATGGAGTGGGGGCCAAGCTAGGGAAATGAGCATTGGGGATGGGGTGGAGGATCTACTTAAGTTTTAATTATGTTCCTTTTACTGTGCATATCACCATGTCACTTATGTCAAAAGGGACAGTTTTGCTGTTATCATCATCCTGGTCCACTGTCCTTGTTTCTGATTTCTGCTAGGAGATACCACTTGGTTGGGTGGTTCACGTGCATTTCCTTTTCTAGCTTTCTGGTCTATTTAACTCTTGGTTCTGGATGTATTCTTAATTTCATCAACTCTTACTGTATTCTTATAGCTCTCAATGATTGCCCTAGTCAATCTCACAGGAAAGAGGAATTTGGACATTGTCTATGTCATCACATGATTGCAAAGACAGGTGAGATGGTATATGAACAAGTTGCTTTGGAACTAGATGGGTGAGTGTCCTCACAGACAAGACAGCAGTGGGAGGTTGTACTACTGTTTCAGCAATCAAAAGGCCTCTTCAGCAATGGCTACTTCAGAATGACACAAATGATCAACCATGCTAGAATGACCACCACCACAAAAACAACAGGAAAATAACCTTCAATTCAAAACTCACTGATATCCCCTGCATATTAGAGCTCATGAAGATTAAATTAGGTTAGCACATAGTAAGACATTCAAAAATAAGAGTTTTCTTCCTTTTCTCTAAAAGAGAAACACTTTAAAAATATTTTTGAACTCTCAAATCGTGGGTGTCACAAATAGAAGTCAAGTCCAGACAGCAAGACATTCAGTGGCATTTACCTGGCTCAGGTTAGAAAAGGTTTCCTTTCTTGTTGTCAGAGAAGAAATCCTGATGGTTGATGCTGTGAAATCCTAATGTAATTATTTTAACAGTATTCTTCACATATGGCTTGTGATACTCATACTAAAGATCTGTCAAGTAGTACAGTTACTGTCAGCACTGTTAAGATGAATTCATTAATATCAACCTTTAATCCAATTTTATAGCTAAGTGGCATGGTTAGATACTTATTTGTTTCTTCAAAGGCGGGAATTTCTATCAGCCCTTAGGTTGAGTATTAGTGGATGAAGCACAGGTCCAGGGTTCCTGGCTCTGCCACATCTCAGAAGACCTAGTCAGAATACTCTGGATGCTAATTTTTGCATCTAACAGTACTACATGCTGTAGGTTAACTTTTGGAGTTTAGTGAGGATCAAGAGAGGTTGTAGAAATTAGACTGCTGAGAAGGCAAAAGGCCTGATGAGGAAAAATCTGACAACTTTGTAATGACCTTTCTTTCAATATAGGTTCCATGCTTTGAATCAGTTTGGTCTTTCAAACTAACCTCTTTATTTAAAATACAGATATACCTCAGAGATATGGCAAGTTTGGTTTCAGACCACTGCAATAAGCAAATATTGCAGTAAAGCAAGTCACACACATTTCTTGCTTTCCCAGTGCATATAAAAGTTATATTTACACTATACTACATACATTTATTTTCTCCAAAGCAGGTTAACGAAACATTCAGTCACAAATCACCTCTTTAAAAGTTAATTCATTGGGCTAAAATTGACTGTAATTTTGTAATATTACAAATTATTTGCTAAACCATATTACTAGGTTTGTAGACTTATTTATTTATTTATTTATTTTTTTGCCATGTGGGGATTGATAAGCATTAAGCTAAGGGTGGTGGTTTTCAGTGTCTATCTATCTTTCTTTATTTTTATATATACATATGTGTTCATATATTGCAAAGGTCTTTCTTAAGGGAAATAAAATGAAACCTGCATATGTGAAATAGCTAAAATATTGCTGATAATATTGAACTTCATGCTCACTTTGCCTCCTACCATTGCCACTTAATGGATCCTAAGGTGCTGCCCCAGAACTCTTGGGGTCTCAAGAATATAGCTGAGATCCACTGGGCCAGCAGACAAAAAATGAAGAAAAGCATTTGGATAATTCCTTGATACAGTATCCTCTGTCCGTCTCTCATATGTATTAATAGATAGGAATCAACTGGGGTAGTAGTAAATGGGTTGAAAGGTAATTTATCATTGTTTATCTGCTTGGGAATCATTCACATATTGCTCATAAACCAGAGATTTTGACTTTCTCTTCCCCATCCCATTTCTCTAGACATGTAGAGGATGGTGTTCTGTGATCATACTTGGTAGGACTGAATTAGATCATTGTATGGAGAAAACCAGAATGCACTTGTTTACAGAGTTCTGTGCTTCATCATCCTGTAGAATCAAAAGAAAACATGGGAGACTAATATGGGCTCCCCAGTATTTTATTTTGCCACAAAAAAAGGATACTTCAAAGAGCAATCATTAAAGGATACTTCAAAAAGCTTTGATACTTCATAAAGGAAAGGACACTATAACAGCAAAATTTTGGAATACCATAATCTCAGAGTTGTTCAAGAGTCAACATTGGTGGCTACTTGAACAGAAGGAAGAATACTTTCTTTTTGGGATAGGACTTGGGATTCAACCCCAGCTCTGCTGTTATTACCTATGTAACACTAGCTAAGATAATTAATCTTTCCGAGCCTCATCTGCAAGATGAAAACATGTATCTCATGTGGTTGTTAGAATGCCACCAATGAATAAATGCCACATTCCAATGGTATTTGGTACACAGTAGGTGCTCAATAAATATCCATTCTCTCCCTCTTGCACTGCATTCTTCCTTCCTCTTCTTCTTATGTTAGAGGATTGTTTTGATGTTCAAATAAGAAACTAATGAGAAAATGCTTGGTGAACCATAAAGCACTATTTAAATTTAAGGTTCATGGGACATACGGTGCTTTGTGTTAAGCATATGCATTTTCCTTTTTATAAGATGTGTAGAAAACTGGCACAATCACACTCAGGAAGCAAAATGTAATGCCTTTGTCTTATTTCTTGAGGGCTCACATGGTCTTTTTGGTGAAACTATACATAAAATATAGATGGTATTTTAGTAAGTACTGTCCATATAGTGCATATAGTGTTACTTTTGCATGTTTTTTAAACAAAGAACATGAACCAGTCAACTCACAGATCTTCCTGTATGACAAACTAAGGTGTAGTTATAAAGTCCATTGGAGCTGTAAAGTGTTTGGAGTTATATTGCATTAAGTGCTATTGCATTCACTCTCACCAAGCTGTTAAGGTGTTTTATAATGGGATGTAAATATTTATGGTCTGTTTGAGAATAACCAAAGAAAAGTGCCTTTCATTATTTTAGTTCATATCCTATTAGCCAGGTAGATCTTTTACTCTTTCAATGCTTTCATGGCTTGGGAAAGTGGTGTCAACTTTGGGGCAATATATGGTTGGGGAAAATAGTCTACTTTGTCACTGCGTCAAATTGCCTGGGAGCTGCTTCGCTGAAGGAGTGCCTGGGGAGCACATACTACATTTTCTCTGTGTTCTTTTGGTACCAAGTAGAGCCTTAAGAATGCTTCTATAGATGCATAATGAATAATAATTGTCCACAGCTAACAAAACACTCTAACATTCTGCAGGGAAACTGGCAAGTTTCACATTCTGAACCTGGTTTAATACCTCCCAGATAGTTTTAAGTTAAGAAAAAGTATTTCTGCTTTAAATTCCTTTCCTTTAAAGAAAACTTGAAAAACAATTGCATATGTTTCTTCAAGAATCAAATTTTGTTTTTAGGACTCAGTCTTGGTTCTGACATATTTGTATGTGTATCTCTAAGGATATTGCAGCCATCAGAGGTAGTTCATGCAAACAAATTGCTCGTCACTAAAACAAATAGGAAAGTCTGGAAGACACACTTTTTATTAAGAAAATAAGAAAAGCTGATACTATTTTTATGATCATATACTGTACTTTACAACATCTAGTTATAGAAAACAGGAAAGGTTAAAGATTTTAAAAATAACGATTTAAAACCACTTTGTTCTCAGATCTGTCACTGTGGTTTTTGTCAGATAAGTTTAAATCCTGGTAATTGGTTTATGCCAAAGGACAGAGGACACTTATTTCAAAGCTTTCCTGTTCACAGACTATTAAATTGCCAGATATAACACTCACAACAAAGTGACACATAATTTAGAAAGAATGTAATGCATGCTCTTAATCAGAACAACAATAACACACACAAAAAAACTAATAACAAGTATGGAAATGGCAGAAGCATTGAATTCAGTAATGGACACAAATAAAAAGCAACTGCTCAGCAAAAACAGCTGTGAATGGTCTATGTACCCCTCACATCCCCCCACCTCATAGAAAAGATATTCACATTTGGAAATATGGTTACAAATGTAAATCACTGATTGCTTGCAAGACCATGACGGCCCTGTAATACATATCAAATCAGTCCCTTTTAGAACTGTAAAAGGATTCTTTCAGATGTGAAGACTTGGGAGCAACTGTGAAACTGTCTTTATTCAGATCCTTTGAAATATAAAGCAGAGATTTTAGACCACCATGAATTTTAAGGCATGCCAACTGATGTTTATAACATCTTAGCCTTCAGTTTTTTTCATATTTGATTTTACTCAATGTCTGTTATTGAGTATATTTAACTTTGATGTTTCCAACAGGAATTCATTGTCTTTAACTTTTATTCTATGTTTTAACAGGCAGGTAATGAAAAGAATGATTTGCATGTTGGATTTATACCTCAGGCTATCTCCACAAAGAAGAGAGGTCTGAAGTTACTGTTGTGGTGGGATTTCCCTCCTTAATAATAAATTCTATCAGAAAGGTGGGGATGTCATTAAGAATGAGGTTGGAAAGAAATTTTCAACATGACTTTGACAGATGAAAGCATTGATTATTATTTATAAAAGATAACTTATTTAAAATATATGCTTTCTCAATTTAAAGAAGTTAAAAACTTAAAAGCAGAACTACTATTTCATAATTTAGACACTAGGGACTATGTAGAGAAATTACTTCATTTCCAACCAAGCAGACAAAACCTGGAAAACCCCAAAGAAAATTTTAAGGAAAATTAAGAGACAATAAAGCTGATTAAAAACAGATATCACATTAATTGGCTTAGAAAGAGCAAACTACAAAAATTAAGTCAATAAGGTTTCATTGTAAAATTTTATTGTTTTTAATTTACTGTTGACAGTTTTTTAGAGCTGAATTACTTAATTTGAACCTAATTAATTAATTCAATAAAAGTGGGATTTAAAAAAATTGTTGTTTTTTTCAAACCATGAATGAAACTCTGAAATTAGGTGAGTCTCTTCTACCAATTTGGAAATAGGCCAGTTTCATTATGTGAACTCTCATCTTCTCTTTGAATACATTTACTGCAAAGTTCCTAGCAATGTCTTGTCCAGGTCCAGGTAAAAAACAATTTCACTAACAATAACAACAAAAATTCAATAAGCAATTTGCATCATCATTTCTCTCACCTATCACACCACTTTCTAAACCATTTTTCACTTCTGAAATGCTCTCAGTTTGGACCAGTCTATAATATAAACATTCTATTTTCTATTCAGTTTTGTAACAGCTGTAATGAGGTATAATTTATATGCTATAAAATTCACTAGTATAATTCAGTAATTTTTAGTAAATTCACAGACCTGTGCAGCCATCAGCACAATTGAATGTTAAAACTCTATGCTTACATAGTTTTAATGATTTTTTTTTTTTTGTATATTCATTACCAGCCATGGATGAAATAAGAAGAGTTTTAATAACTGGATAAAGGAATAGGGGGAAAATGTCATAGGCAAAAAAGTTAGTGTTCATTTATTCATTCGTTTGTCCATCCATCCATCCATCCATCCATCCATCCATCCATCCATCGTCATTTAACAGATACTGTGTTCTTAGCATAGGCCAGGTATGGGGCTTAGTGCTTTTAACAGAAAGATTTTTTAGACATAATCTGGTGGGTGAACAAAAAATTTAGCCTTACTACTGCCATGAACATGACAGTGCTATCATAGGGTATTCACAGGGCAAGGTGGAATGCACAGGAGGTCAGAGCCGGCTTCCTGGAAGAAGGGCTTTTGAAGGGTGGGTGAGCAATAGCCAGCCAAAGAAGAGCAAGGCTGTGTCAGTGCTTACCATCTTACTACCCTGCACCTGTCTCTAAGCAGGTTGACCTAGGGCATTCAGCAGGCATAGCAGAGCCTGGAATCCAAGCCTGGGGAGGTGAAGGCAGTGTTGAGGCTGGAGGAGAAAACAGCGACCAGACCTGATGGACCCTGAGCAGGCTCTCAAGAAGTCTTTGTTCACATGCAAGGAAATTCAAATTACTTATTAGATTTTCCTGGTCTTGAGGATTTGAGAAATTGTGCCCTGTAAGATTTAGCCTCCTTCAGGTTCATTGTATGAAAATATCTGAATATAACTGCAATTTTATGTGAAAAAATAGGGTTCTCCTTTTATCTTTCAAGATCAACACGTGATTATCTATTAACCCAACTTCCATATCATTTACATGTATAATAGTTCAAAGTCTTTGATTCCAAAAGAGAGAGGAAAATATTAATAGAGAGAAAGATTGAGAAAGAGAAAGGAGAGAAATACTGGTAGTATATGCTAATAAATTTAACGTAGAGAGAATTTCTGGCAATGATTTTCGATTTTAGTATTTAAGTTGATCCTAGTCATGATTCATTATTCCAGGATTCACTTCCAAAGTCAAGGGTCTGAGGAAGCTGAGGGAGGGTTTCTCAGTGTGGATTCTAAGGCTACTAGACTAACACTTTGCTTACTGTGGGGCTAAATGTTCTTTGGATATTGACATTGCAGAGCTAATATCTGCTTGGACACATTGTGTGCTTCTCTGCATCTCTCATGGCCAAGAAGCCCACAGGAAAAGCCCCAGCATGTATGGCTTCAGCTGGCTATGGATAATTAGGGTGTCTGCTTCGTGTGCTGCCCCACTGGGAAGACAGCTAGCTCGATCCATTGGTATGGATTGTTCTGCCAGTGTAACATGATCGTCAATTACTGCCCAGCCTGTTAAGCAGACTGTCCTCTCCAGATCACTGAAACACAACTGGAGTCCCTGACTAGTCCATCCTCTGCAAGAAATGTGAATGTCATCCCAGTCAGGTAAAACTCTTTAATCAGAAAATACATTTTGTTCCTTGCAGTTGGCTAACCTCCTGGTCAAATAAAATGAGTATTTCCAGTTGAGGTCCAAGAATAGTTTCAATAATAATTTTTCTTTTCAGAGAGAGCAAATTCTAAAAGTGGTTGGTTTTTTTCATTCTCTAAATCTACATACCAGGAAACCCTGTGGATGAAGGTGGAAAGGCTGATCCCTCTTATCTAGTCTGACGCTAATAAAGCTGTTAACAAGGTTCAACTGAAGCAACAATGGATAAGAAGAGCAGAGCCAAATTCCTTAGATCAGCCCTATTAAGTTAGACAGATGTCAAGTTTAATCAATCTGGTGACCTTAAGGACTTTGGCAAATGCCCTTTTTTATATCTTAATGCTGTTTTCAGCTGTTGCATTAACCTGTTTTGCATAGAGGTAATTACCCTTCATAGATATTATGTAATCAGGGCAGTTTAAACTTATCTATCAGTTTTATTTATCTGTACCTTATAGTAGAAAAGCTTCCTAGTGTATTAATTACTTTAAATTTAAGGGATTTAAAGAAATTAATTTCAGGGCAGTTTTTATTTATCTATTAGTTTTATTTATCTGTACTTAATAATAGAAAAGCTTCTTTTGTGTCCATTTCTTTAAATTTAAGAATGAGCATATAGGCTAGGCACAGTGGCTTATGCCTTTAATCTCAGCACTTCAGGAGGCTGAGGCAGGTGGATCACTTGAGCCCAGGAGATCAAGACTAGCCTGAGTGACATAGCGAGACCCTATTTCTACAAAATATTTTAAAACATAGCCAGGTGTGGTGGTCTGTGTCTGTAGCCCCAGCTACTTGGAAGGCTGAGATGGGAGGATCCCTTGAAACTGGGAGATTGAGGTTGCAGTGAGTGGAGATCGCACCACTGTACTCCAGCCTTGGTGGCAGAGTGAGACCTTGCCTCAAAAAGAATAAAAGAAGAAAAAAGAGAGAGAATGAACATACACACAAGAATAAAAAAATAGAGCCCATAAAGCATATTGAAGATACCCAAGTATAGTTGGATAATATATATATTTATGATTTGGAGAGAGTGACTGAAGGTATGCCTGTGATAATAAATAGGCCTTTTGCATGCATTTTTTAAATGAACTAGTACACTTCTTTCAACTATCATTTAAAGAATTCATTGACAGCCGCCTCTCTCTAGTTGTTGTTTTCTCTAGTGGCCGATACCTAGAAATGTAACATTTCACAGTTAGGGAGTTGTTTCTTTGACATGAGATTTTCCAGCACAAGTGATAATGAACTCAAAAAATTTCCATATGAATAGTTGGATGTTTCACATAGCGTTTTGTAAAAGTAGATTCTTATGGGTGGAAGAGAGGGCATGCGGAATAGTAGTAAGAGTTGAGTGGTGGAGTAGAAATGATAGGAAAAGGTGGGCAAAGAAAGTGGAGCAGAGAGCCTGGGGGCTTTGAAAACTGACTTTACAATCTTGCCTGAGTTTTGAGCAGATCGTTAATTCTGTCAGTGAATATTCATTACATACCTGCACTATACTCAGTAGTGTGTTGAAAATTATCTGTCATTTTCCTTTTGGTTGGACTTTGTAGATTGTGGAGTAAAAGGAATTCAATGGAGGAAAATAATCTATAACAACTATTCTGCCTTTAGCTCCCTGGAGTGGGCCTTATGGTGGTAGATTTCCATCTTGTCTTTATAGAAATGAGAAGATAAACACTTTATTGTCACTTCTAGTTAAAAGCTAACTATATTCAAACTGAAGTTGGATAAATGTAGGTTGTACTTCAGATTATAGAGCACAAATGACACCCAAACTTTAGGCTGGGAGATTAAGTGTCAGTTCCTCATCTGCTTACTGTAGGGCTAAATATTCTCTGGATATTGACATAGCAGAGCTAATATCTGCTTGGACACATTGTGTGCTTCTCTGCATCTCTCATGGCCAAGAAGCTCACAGAAAAAGCCCCAGTATGTATGGTCTCAGCTGGCTGTAGATAATTAGGGTGTCTGGTTCATGTGCTGGCCCCCTGGGAGGACAGCTAGCTCAATGCATTGGTATGGATTGTTCTGCCAGATGACTGTCATACCTTCCTCATGAGTGGTTGTGAGAATTACATATGACAAAAATGTATTTAACATACCTGGAATGTATTTAAAGTGCCTTACAAAAATTAATTAAAGGCACAGTGTCTGGGACAAATGAGGAAGTCCCTGTCGATTGTAGGAGGAGAAGCACAATGAGAGGAGATCCATCAGGAAATGAGCACCTGATCTAGCCAAGGGGTGAAGAGGTCCTAGTTATAGTGAAAGCTGTGGAAATAGGATTAAGTTACTTTTTAAAAGAATTACTTATTGTACAAACAATATTGCAGCAACAATATGAGAAATCAAAGTCAAGCAAATATTACTCCAATACAATCATTTCTCGGATCCTAACAGTCCTTTAAAATTTGCTCATGGCCGGGCGCGGTGGCTCAAGCCTGTAATCCCAGCACTTTGGGAGGCCGAGACGGGCGGATCACGAGGTCAGGAGATCGAGACCATCCTGGCTAATACGGTGAAACCCCGTCTCTACTAAAAAAAACAAAAAACTAGCTTGGCGAGGTGGCGGGCGCCTGTAGTCCTAGCTACTCGGGAGGCTGAGGTGGGAGAATGGCGTAAACCCGGGAGGCGGAGCTTGCAGTGAGCTGAGATCCGGCCACTGCACTCCAGCCCGGGTGACAGAGCGAGAGTCCGCCTCAAAAAAAAAAAAAAAAATTTGCTCATGTTCTTATCTACTCCTTGTTTTACATGCACACATATGATGCAACTATAATACAGGCACAATTTTACATTCTCTGCTTTTTTCCCTTATGTAATTAAATTACTTGTTTACCTGATTTTGGACACTAAGTTCTTTCTGGATCTTTTCACTATAATGAATCTTGTAGCAACAAAAATCTTTGTGCTAGTAGTTTTGCTCATCTTTCAGCTGTTTCCTTAGAAGACATTTCTTGGATAGGAATAACTGGTGAGAGGATATGAACATTTTATGTCTTTAAGAGTATTGCCAAATGGCTTTCCAAAAAGGTTGTTCTGGTTTGTAGCAGCCTTGTTAGTGAATGGATAGATGCACAGTCCTCCTGACAACCTCTTCGACAATGGTGATGCAATGTCATTATTTTTAATTTGTCCTGTAAAATAATAGATGTTAGGTGTCCTACAATCTGCAATTCTTGGATAGCTAGGAAGGTTGAATATGTCCTCATATTTGTTTCCTAATTGTATTCCCTCCAACATAACATTGTTTGTTCTGGCCTTTCCCCATTTTGGTGTTGGAGTACTTGAGGAGCAAAGAAGAGAAGAGAGCTCAGACCCTGCTCTTGGCACTTGAAATGCATCTTCTCACTTAATCTACATAGAACCTCAGAAGGTGGGTACTCCTACCTGCATCTTATAGATGAGGAGACTGGGTGTCGAAGAAATTAAATTTCATACCCAAAGTTGAATTGCTGATAAGTGGCAGTAGTTAGACATTTTTTCTTATCATTTTATATGAGTTTTTATGTAATATAAATATTAACTCTTTGGGGAAAATATTTTCAGCAAATATGGATGACAATCTGTTGTTTGCTTTTTTCTGAAATTATGCTATTTTTTGCTCTGCAGAAGCTTAAAATTTTCCCCTGAAATGATGGCTTCTAGAGATACTGGAGTGGTGGATTGGGCCTCAGCTTCTGCCTTATTTCAGTACCAAGACCAGCTCAGGGAGGATCAAAAGAAGGCAAGAGACAGGGCCGTATGTGGATCATTTGCTAATGATTCTGCAATTGCAAATGTCTCCTAGCCTCTCTCATGACTTCACATGGGATGGGAAAGTATACCAGGAGCCTGAGAGGCTCTCTGTGGATGAGCTGTTCTCCTAAGCTACTTGCTGGGTGGTCTCCCAGTGGTTGCTGTGTGGTCACTCTATTACTACTTTATCCACTCCTGCCAAAGAATATAAAGAGCCCCATGACAGGCCACATATAAGACTGCTGGCCCTCCCAGTAGGACCATCTCAAATGTCCTCAAATATATGGCTGGTATCCAGTAAAGACAAAGTCATAAGCTGTTGAGTTTAGTGCTAGTTTTATTCAGAAGAAGGACAGAATCTCACTGAAATGGGTCTCCATTGTAGCTATGTTGTTAGGAGCATGAGTTGGAAGTTTCTCAATGGCCTGGCCTAGAATGGATGGTTTGGATCAGAATAGGGATGGCAGTGCCAGAGGAAGTGTTTTGGAGCAGAGGAATTGTAAAGGTCTCCTCTTATGACAGAAGGGCTATGATGTGTTACATGACTATTTGAAATACCTTAACACATCACCCAAGCTTGTCTGCCCTGTCATGCAACTGACTCTAACCCAGCTGTGGGGGGCACAATAACATCCCCCAGGTGTGAGCCTGCTGGGATGGGGAGATCTAGCAAAGTCCCTGTCTGTGAGGCTCAATCCAAAAATAATGAAGAGAAGCCTTTCCAACAGGCGAAAAGTGAACTCTGGAAAGTCAGGCCAGCAGCCAAGATTGCCTGGGCTGTTAAATTCTGCCCAGCTCAGCTTTGCAGACACGGTGACAAAGTCTGAAAAAGCACTTTTGGCTTTTGCCATCATCACAACACAAGATATTGTTCACATGCTGTAAGAAATGGTGGCTGTTTCTTTCTCTCTCCCTGAAAAAAATGATGACAGTTCCCTTATCTGAGGCACAGAATTCCCAGGGTCTCAAACATTCCATTTCTCAGGTACTTCAAGGACCGGGGGCTTTTGAACAAGTGGCATCTGAGGGTGAATACATTTTAGAAATGTTCCTCTCTCTTGTGTTTATGTTAACGCTGATTGTACTGTCAGACTGGGCTCTGATCACAGAAAATCACAAAAGTACAGGGATACAAAAGTACAAGGACCTCATGCAGAAAGAGTTGGAAGAAGAAGTGTATGGGTGGTGGTTGATGATACCTTTCTACATTTGAGAATATACTAAGCTAATTGAAATAGTTACTACATATTATAGGCAAATGATGCAGACCATTTGTAAAATATTTTTGTTAGTATTTTAAGGTTGAAACCTTAAGCTTGTAGATGAGGAAATTAGTAGGAAGCTGAATCAGCTGGAAGAGAATTCAGGAGGGATATTTGGAACACCCAGAAATCTGACACAATTCCTGATATAAGCTGGTCTGTGAAACCTTGTGGTTAATTGGAGGGTGGCTGTCAGTTATGACACTCTCTGGACTCCCTGGAGGGATGAGAGCCTCCCCCAACAACACTGCTAATTATGTACCAATTATAACTTAGTCTTCTCATTCTGTCTCATAGAATGAATGGTCTCCATCATTTGCCCATAATATGTAGTCACTATTTCAATTAGCTCAGTGTATTCTCAACTGCCTCTTTTTTAATGTGCATGTCAAAGTTCGTGTTTTCTCTCTGAGATTCATAGCTTCTTTGCAATATAAGCCTCATTTGCTTCGAGACTTTATGTAGTGCCCTACCATGCAACTTGTACTTGGGGGCTCTCTTAACTACTTTTGATGATGGCAATAGTGACCACCGTTCAGCTGTCCCACTATCAAAACCCAGAACCCTCCATTCTTTGTGGGGCGAGCATCTCAAGGCCTGCACGTCACACTATGGGCTGATTGTAATCTTGGAGCTAGTTAATCCCAAACATTGTTCACTGCAAACTGCTCTCCTATTACTAAGATGTCCCTTTCGTCTTACGACTTGCTTGCTTCCTGCATTCCTGTTATTTATAGTATCCCAGGAACAAGCCACTCCCAAATTTCTCAAGAGGATTTACAGTTGCTACTTGCAATTCCTCACCCAGCTCATGTCTCCATCCCTTGCAGCCTGTGTTCTGCTATAACCCCTCTGCTACTCTCCTGGAGGTGGAGAGTGACACCTTTGCTCAGTCCAAGGGCCTATTTCTCAGTCCTTGGTTTTTTGACCAACTTATTTCTGTTGCCCACATTTAACCTGACTCTGGGCTTCTGGAACAGTGTATTTTCCCTACCTCCTTCTCTGACTGCTCCTTCATGGATCTCTCTCTTTTCTTGTGCCACCAGAATATGGGTGATCCTCAAGCACTTGCTTCTCTCTAAGCATGCTGTCTCTTGGCAACCTGATGCAGAGCGATGGCTATGATTATCACCTCCCTTTGGGCAA
Source organism: Piliocolobus tephrosceles (assembly GCF_002776525.5). NCBI lineage: Eukaryota > Metazoa > Chordata > Mammalia > Primates > Cercopithecidae > Piliocolobus > Piliocolobus tephrosceles. The sequence continues at coordinate 33,158,153 of NC_045444.1, read as the reverse complement.
TGGCTGCACCTCTACTTCCAGCCCCAAATCCTTTAAGCTTCAGACTCACAAGCGCAACGTTTTGTTTGCTTTTTATCTGCATAATATGCTTAACACTTCAGACTCTGCATGCGTATCCCCTGCCTGTGCTCCTCCGGACATTACCATTTCTGTTGATTCTGCACTAGCTCCCAGATACTTCAGAGGGGAAGCGTAAGGCAAGTCCTGTTTGAGCAAAGGCTCTTCAACCCTCACTTTTATTCCCATTGTTATCACCATATTTTACCTCCTTTTTACATCTTGCCTGAGTTTTTGCAACAGCTTTCTTCTTAGATTTTTTTCAACTTTTATTTTTTACCCTAATGCTCTTGAGGCACACAGCACACTGTAACAATGGTTTGCAAAAGGAATGATTCTCAATTACCAGTAATGAGTGGTGTGGGAGGGGCATTTCCAATAGGAGCCATATCAAAATCTTTGGGATCAGGCTGTGCAATTTGAAAAAGCCCTACACGTGATTTGCATATGCCCCAGAGAAGACGCATACACCTCTCCCTCCCTGCTTCTACTACCTTGAACATCATTCTTCTAAAGGTTATGTGGTCAGTTTTCACTCTTTCCTATTTGCTGCTGGCAGATTAATTTTCTCGATTCTCAATAAAGATTAAGATACAATTCTTTCTCTCCTCCAAAGCCTTCCATGGTTCTCTACTGCCTACTAAAAATCCCAAACTTCTTAACCTTGCTTCCTTGATGAATCTTATCATTGTGACCTCTCAACTGTCTTCTATGCTTACCTTATATTGCAGCCAAACAGGGATATCTCTGTACACCCCAGGCTACTTCATCTCACCACACCACTCTCAGTTTGAAATGTTCTCACCCTTCACCTCTGCCTAGTGAAATCCCTCCCGGGTCCAGTATCATTTCTACCAGGATATCTTCCTATTCCTGGGGTTTGAAGAACCCCTCTCTTGTGAACTCCCACAGGACATTGTTTGCAGCTCTTGTTCAGCACTTCTGTTATACTTATTTGTAAAGTTGTCATTTCTCCCACATCAGAGTGTAAATTTCTGAAGAGCACAGACTCATTGCCAATTTTCAGTACCAGGACTTTAATAAACGGTATCTAGGCTGCTTACAATATAGAGTCCTTTAACTTTGTTCCATTCTTTATTTATAATGTACTCTTCTATTCAAGTAAAATATTTTGAAGTAGGTTGCCATACTGAACATAAACCAACACATTAAAATAAAGATTAAAAACCAGTATTAGAGATCATTTAGACGAGGGGTCAGCAAAACTACAACCCGTGGCCCAGTTCAACCCCCAACATGCTTTTACAAATAAAGTTTTATTGGAAAATGGTTTTATTCATTTGTTCACATGTTGTCTGTGGTTGCTCCCATGCTATGGTGGTGAAGTTTAGTAGCTGTGACAGAGACCATAAGACTCGCAAAGCCTAAAATATTTATTACCTTGCTCTTTACAGGGGTTTACCAACCCCTGATTTAGATCAATGATTCTGAACTCACGTGAGGTGAGAGAGGGGACAAAGGAATGAGTGGAATGCGGGTGCTCAGGATAATCTAGGGTGAGAACCCAGCTTTGAATCCTCACTTTCAAATTGAACCAGTTACTGATGAGAATCTATCCTCTGTTCTCTCAAGGTGACATCTTTGGTCAACAGAAGGACCTTTTTGGGGGGCCTTTTAGTCACTTCTCGGTCAGTGCTCTATGGTTATAGTGAATCAGTATCACTGATGAGCCTGAATTGTATTCTACTACTGTGGTAGGGAAGAGAAGTTGGAAAAACTGATTTAGAAAGAAGGGGAACATAATTATGCCAGGAACTCTCAGTGAGCTAGTCATGGGAATGAAATAGTAAATTTAGTTCTTTGACTCCTAACTGCTAAAGAAAAAGCAAATATAACAAGTTATTAATGTATAGCCCTCCTTGGCTAATACAAAATTGTATCCATTTGCTTAAAAAGGACAAACTTCTCAATGCTTACATCAAGGAGAAATTTGTTAAATTGTCTCTGGGAAACATAGTAGACATTATATCAGCTACAGTTTTGAAAACAATCTAGCCCATATATTGAAATGGCAAATTCCCATTATATTAAATTGCAATTCAGTAAGTAGGTTAGTATAGTTCAGGGACATTGGATTTTGATACCCTAACTTGCCATGGGAATAGAGCCTAGAAACCCAGAGAATCGGGTAGTTAATGTGTTCCTCCATTGGATCATTAATTGGCAGGCTTTGGCAGGCCCCGAATATGGGTCACTTAGGGGTAGAGATCCAATGGGTGCTGGACATGCAGGTTTTCTGGGTTGATGATTTATCCATAAGCAAGAGGCAGGCAGCAAAACTGACATTTTGGTGTAACAACAGAGAAGCCTCGTGCATTTTTGCTCGGCTGGCTGACCAGCTCGACTCTGCTTGCTGATGGGTGGTAGAGATGGGCACAGAGCAAGTTTATGTAACCCTGTGGGGGCAGTAAAATAACTGAATGAAGAGTAATGATGGCAGTAAATAGATCGTGAACCATCGCTTGAGTTTATATGGTTATTACAAGCTACAAAAGTCATCATTAAAAAGTTATTTTGGAGCTTAGAAAACTACAAATGATGTCACCCTAACTACTCACTCATTGTCCATATTTAATGAGATTATAGGTAGGTTTGATTTCAGAGAATTAACTTTTGGTACCTTTCTGCTAGGTCAGCAGAAAATAATGCAAATTATAATTATGCATGTGTATTTTTTTATGTAAATAATTTTGAAGATAAGAATATCAAAGCTTATATTACATAGAAAATACCTATTTTGAAGTAGTATTTCCAATGGTTTATGGAAGGTTTTTTAAAGAGAATATTAAATTTGTATTTTCTTTTCTTCTTTATACCTAGTGTACTCCAAGACAGCAAAAATATTTGTCAGATATTGTATAAAAGAATAATTCTATTTTTAATTTTTTAATCTTCCAAAAAATTCTGAAAAAGGTGATGCTAGTAATTTAGTATTATTTTGGATCATTGCATGAAATGCTGGAGTTACAATCAGTAAAAGGATATATTAATAAAATAATTTTAGGAGTGATATTCATTTTAAAATATGATTAAGATATAATTTATCAGCTGGGTGTGGTGGCTCATGCCTGTAATTCCAGCACTTAAAGAGGCCGAGGTGGGCCGATCATTTGGGGTCAGGAGTTCGAGTTCGAGACCAACTTGACCTACATACTGAAACCCTATCTCTGCTGAAATACAAAAATTAGCTAGGCATGGTGGTGGGCACCTGTAATCACAGCTACTTGGGAAACTGAGGCAGTAGAATCCCTTGAACCCAGGAGGCAGAGGTTGCAGTGAGCCGAGATTGCGCCACTGCACTCCAACACTCCAACCTGGGTGACAGAGCAAGACTCCCTCTCAAAAACAACGACGACAACAAAAATTAAAAAACCAAACATAATTTCTCAGTCTAGCAGACCTATGTTAATCTTAATCACGTGATATTTATTCTCCCAAGCATGCTGAAGGCAGGGCTATATCAGATTGCTTCTCTCTGGGATTTGCACGTTGTAACCTTTGGGACAAATTTACACACAGTGATAGCCAAAGACCAGGGTAGCTCTCTACCCTTGGTACAGCTGTCCGTGGACATGAGGAAGAGGTGTTGCTGGTAAAGATGCTGGATTAGAGAGGATCGCAGGTCCTTCAGAAAGTATTCCAGAAGAAGGCATTGAAATCATGGGACATGAGAGCTCCATGCATGTTATTGCCCCTGAAGACTTTCCAGTGGGGCAAGATGCAGAGGTGGAAGACAGTAATATTGATAATCTTGACCCTGTGTAGGCCTAGCTTAATGTGTGTTTGTCTTAGTTTTTAACAAAAAAATTTAAAAGGTAAAAAAAAAATTAATAGAAAAAAGTTTATAGGATAAAGATCTAAAAAAAGAAAATACTTTTGTACAGCTGTAGAATGTACTTGTGTTTTGAGCTAAGGATTATTCCAAAAGAGTTTTAAAAATTTAAAGTTTATAACAGCTTAAAGTTTATAAACAGTTATAATAAGCTAAGGTTAACTTATTACTGGAGAAAGAAAAAATTTCAAAGATAAATTTAGTGCAGCATAATTACACAGTGTTTATAAAGTCTACTGTAGTGTACAGTAATGTCCTAGACCTTCACATTCACTCACCACTCACTCACTGACCCACCCAGAGCAACTTCCAGCCCTGCAAGCTCCATTTATGTTAAGTGCACCATATAGGAGTACCATTTTTTTAAATCTCGTATACCATATTTTTACTGTATGTTTTCTTTGTTTTGATATGCTTAGATACACAAGTACTTACCTTTGTATTACAATGGCCTACAGTATTCAGTACAGTAACTTGCTGTACAGGTTTTTAGCCTAGCAACAATAGGCTATACCATATAGCCTAGGTGTGTGCTAGGCCATACCATCTAAGTTGGTATAAGTACACTCTGTGATATTTGTGCAATGATGAAATCACCTAATGTACATTTCTTAGAACATATTCCCATCATTAAGTGACACATGACTGTATAATTTGTGTGTAATGATGTAAGAGTCGAATGAAACTGTAGTCACCTAATACACATTATTGTGTTTTGTAGAAAGGTAATTGAGCACATTTCTCAATTACACGTATAATAAGAATAGTATCAATTACTATTCTTCTTAGTATAATAATGTGGTAAGTATTAATTACTATTCTTATTATAATACTTTTGAATCAATCATTTTTCTTCCAGGACTTCAACATTTTCCTAAATCCTTAGAAAGCAGCTAGAACTCAGGTATCCCACCTATAGTGTTAACCATGTTCTAAGGAAAAAAGTCCATGGGAAAATCAACCTTGGTACATTTGTTTGTTCAGAAAATTCTTATGCAACACCGTCTGGTGTTCTGTACTGGCAGTGAAGATACAGTGATGAGCACAATGCAATTTCTGCCCATATAGAACAAAGAGGCAAGGGAAGAGAGACATAAATGAACATTTGCGCTAACACATGGTGGCAGACAGTGGTGCACGCTATGGAGGAGATGTGAAGGGTACAACAGAAAAATATAATGGGTGTTTTAATTTAGATTGTGGACAGGCTCAGAAAAGCCTTCCTTATAGATGTGAATTTGACTTGCAGCTTAAAGGATGAGTGGGAGTGAGCTGGATGAAATGCATTTCAGGACTTAGAACACACATATGAATGTCCTGGATGGGCAAGGGAAAGAAGATTAGAGTAATAGAGGATGAGAATGGCTTAAGATAAGGACAAAGAGGTAGGAATTACCAGAGTATATAGAGCCTATTGGTGTGCGAAGGTTTTATTCTGAGTGCAATTAAGCATGATCAGAGGAACGTTTAAAAGCACACATCTGCTGGCTGGCACAATGGCAAGCACCTGTAGTCCTAGTTACTCAGGAGGCAAAGGCAAGGGGATCGCTTCAGCTCAGGAGTTTGAGACTGAAGTGCACTATGATTGCGCCTGTGAATAGCCACTGCCCTCCAGCCTAGGTGACAGAGTGAGACACCATCTCTAAAACAAGTTTTTTGTTTTTTTTTTTTAAGCATGCATCCTCATGTATAGAAAGGATTGGAGATGAAAGTGAGAGATCAATTAGGATGTCATTATAGCTGGCCAGGTAAAGGATGCTAATAACTTAAGTTTGATTGTTAGCAGTTGTTGAGAGAAATGAGCTGTATTCTGGAGACACGATCCACAGACCAGATGTGGGATCTCTCGAGTTAAGGTCAACTCTGAGGACACTGGCATGGACAATAGGTTATATATGATATAACTTAAATGCTAAGCTGGTGATATGGTTTGGCTGTGTCCTCACCCAAATCTCACCTTGAACTGTAGCTCCTATAATTCCCATATGTCATGGGGGGAACCCAGTGGGAGGTAACTGAATCATGGGGTGGGTCTTTCCTGTGTTGTTCTCATGACACTGAGTAAGTCTCAAACTCTTTTTGCTTACCATCATGTAAGACATCGCTTTGCTCTTCCTTCATCTTCTGCCATGATTGTGAGGCCTCCCTAGTCATGTGGAACTGTGAGTCCATTGAACCTCTTTCCTTTATAAATTACCCAATCTCAGGTATGTCTTTGCCAGCAGGGTGAAAACAGACTGATACAGATGGGGTCCATTGAAAGGCTGGCTGATACAAGGTTGGAGGTGATAGCAGAAGTTGACTTTGGACTATTTTAAGATACCTGTAAAAAATCAAGGAGAAACATCAAGTATTAGTTGGGTATACAGCTCTAAAGCCTTGAAGAAGAGGCTGGGCTGAACATAGAAATTTGGAAACTATTTCATGTATTTGGAATTTAAAGCAATAGGAATAAGTAAAAATGCCAAAACTGGGGGCAGTGGCGGGGAGATGCAAGGGTACACTGCTAAGAAAGCCAAGATAAAGAAAGAAGCAAATGGTCACATGTGTTGGATGCTGCTGAAACACTGAGAATAACAGAGAATGAAAAAAGTCCCATTCAATCAAATGATGTGAATGATTTTTATCGAGGATGGTTTTTAGTGTGGGCAGATGCCTGATTGGAAATGATTGCAGAGGGCATGAAGGGTCAAGAAGTTGAGGCCAAATGTCTAATTTTTGAGATTCTTGGCTATACGGGATCCTTGAGGGAAAGGACAATAGCTGAAAGATGACATGGGGTCCATATTTTCCCCAGACTCCCACGTGAGAGATACTTAGTTATGCATATTTGAGTGATGGTGGAGAGGAACTTGAAGATTGATGATGCTGGAGAAAGATGAGCTTATTGACAGGGTTTCTGCAGGGTTGGAGAATTTGGGATCCTGGGTCTATGTGTAAGTTTTAGTCTTTGAAAGGAAAAGAGACATTTATTCATTGTAATTAGAGAGAAGGGGGCAAATGGCTACAGATAATAGATTTTGGTGTTTGGAGGATGTATTTAAATGCATGCTGTGCAATATTTATAGATAAATGCTCATGTTATGATCAAGATTCATAAACCCCAATGAAAAACAGGAAGACTCATGATGTGTAAATTAGAAGTAATTCTATGTAAACATCAGTTTGGATGTTCCCATTTTTGCATCTCCTTCAAACTGAAATGTCTTTACATTAAAATAAATGCATCTTTTCTTGCATTTGTACTCCTATTGAGTGGTTATCATACTGTTGCTTGTTCCACTTTTCTCTTTTGGCTCTGATCTGCAATGCATCAGTTTTCTATAATCCTACCAAATGGGAGAAAAATTACTCTCTATATACAGACTTTCAGCGCTCATAAAGATATTCATTTGTAATATTAGAGCTGTCACATGCCTTCCCCTTCATCTAACCATGCAATTTACCTCTACCTGTAGTTGTAAAAAGGAACAAACTTAATTTTACTCCCTACTTTTCTGACAGTTTTAAAGTTATATAAATGTAACTTTTCCTCCTCTAGCAGTTCCAAAATGTTGTCAGGCAGCCAATCTATCAAGAGTAATGAGATTGTCTTTGAAGTCAATGATTTTGTTTCATTCATTTCTGTAACAGCAAGGCAGCTGCAAAAGTATATCCTACATTTCAGATCCTATTGGGTACAGTCTTTCAAAATATTTCTTGCTCCTCCTTCTCCTGTGCAGGTAGAGTGGGTCAGAGCAAAGCTACATTCTGGCATCCCGTTTTCTGCCTCAGCAGCATTCCACACACGGCTGGATTATTTTCTGTGCCTAAGCCTGTATTTTGCTTGTCTCCAGTTGTCTTATAAATCATAATAGTGATAATTACTAAGATTTATTTGAATAGCATTTTATAGGTTTAGTTTTCAAGACCCTTTCTCATGTGTTGCTCTTAACAGTCTTATGAGGGAGAACAACTAGTAATTATCAGTTATCCCTGTTTTCTGGGTGAAGCCACCAAGGCACAGAGAAATTAAAATGGTTTACCCAAAGCTACAGCCCTGTGACTGCTAGAGCTGTGACTTGCATTCAAATATTCTGACTCCGGGTCCCCTGTTTTTCTAGTTAGCATGACAGAAAGCACAGAAGCTTTGAAGTCAAATAGATCTAAGTTCAAATTCTGACTTGTACTCTGAGCCTCAGTTTTTCTGACCACAAAGCAGAAAAATAATACTGATTTATATGATTTTTCCCAAGGAACAAGTGAGATAATGTACACAATGTCCCCAGTAAAATGCAGGCATATATAGTAAGGCAAAATAATCTTTCATTATCATTATTAATAGTAATCAAATTTAGATCACTCAGGGCCTAAGAAATCAACACAGGCCTGTAAGCATTTGCATCCCAGTATTACCTCCTGGGAGGATTCTGATTCTCACCTCCCTTTGGTTATAGCCAGCACGCTGACTCAGTTTCCCTGTGTGAAAATCAGGAGTAATTGGCGATAACTATATGTATGCTTTGGCATTTCATCGGAGATGAAATGATTCTGACCATCTTTTTTAAGCAAATGGTGGATCTCCTTCCAAGGCAGCCTAACCTCCCTACTTGTCCCATCCCTTCATTCCCTCACTCTCTCCCTACTCCACGCTATAATTCCAAGCAGAAATGGAATTGAGGAGTTGACATTTTGCTCTGATCTCAGTAGAGATGTCTGATGCAGTAGACATTTGAGATTTTGACTTCCTATCATTCTCCCTTCATGATAGCACACAATTTCTTTTGGGATGATTAATCTCCTCCATGAGTGGTCTTGGTGGAAATGTTACTTGTGGTACCTGCTGTCTATTACAGAAGCTGAAGGGTCTGGACTTTTTCTCTCCCTATCTTCTAGGTACCTAGACTTGACCAATCTGTCACTTTGTGCGTGGGTGGGGGTCTTTGAATGCTGAACATGTGGCGCTAGGACAGTTCACCATAGTACGGCTGGGCTGCTCAGACTTGCTCTGTGCTGATGCCTACAGAGTCTGCCTCCCAGCCTTATGGAGTGTATCCTTCCATTCTCAAGACCCCCTTCATTTCTGCCAGCCCTCTTCTACCTTTCTAAATGGTTTCCTTTTGCTAAAGCTATCCAGAGCTTATTTCTCTTATTTGTAACTGAGGATCATAATTATGCTTTTCATAATTGGTAGAGGTCATCTGATCACTTTATAGCAGTGTTGTGGTTTAACAAAAATTTAAAAAAAGAAAAACAAAAAAGTGTTAGAAGGAGTGGAAACTTACAATCCTAATGGCTAGGATGTGGTAGTAGTCAGACAAGTTATTGGAATTGATTCTTTGATCCAGTCAGCATGAAGTCTTGGAAAGAGTCAGGAGACTTGTACTTGAGTTCTTTTTATGCAATTAAGTAGCTGTGTAGCCCTGAGCAAAGCCCTTCACATCCAAGGATCTTAATTTTCTTACTCACGAAATGAGAGACCAGTACTGGAAAAGCTTTAACTTTTCTTTTGTTTAAAAGGCCTATGATTCTAAGCATTGCCTGAAGATCAACTCTGTACTGTATGTGCAAGGCCACTGAGTTGGCTACTGCAATCATAAGGCCCCTGGAAACTTACAGTTTTAGTGTGAAGATATCATATAAATTATATAAAGCAGGTACATGATATTTCAAGGTGGAATACAAAAATATGTGTTAGGCTGGTCCCAAGGTAGTGAGTTATCGCAACTGATTTTTCACAGTCAGTTATGGATCAAATTCCTTGTTCCACTTTCTTCACTTCTCACTACTGCACTTGACTAGTCATTAAAAAGTCAGGAAACAACAGGTGCTGGAGAGGATGTGGAGAAATAGGAACACTTTTACACTGTTGGTGGGATTGTAAACTAGTTCAACCATTATGGAAAACAGTATGGCGATTCCTCAAGGATCTAGATCTAGATGTACCATATGACCCAGCCATCCCACTACTGGGTATATACCCAAAGGATTATAAATCATGCTGCTATAAAGACACATGCACACGTATGTTTATTGCGGCACTATTCACAATAGCAAAGTCTTGGAATCAACCCAAATGTCCATCTGTGACAGACTGGATTAAGAAAATGTGGCACATATACACCATGGAATATTATGCAGCCATAAAAAAGGATGAGTTTGCATCCTTTGTAGAGACATGGATGCAGCTGGAAACCATCATTCTTAGCAAACTATCACAAGAACAGAAAACCAAACACCGCATGTTCTCACTCATAGGTGGGAACTGAACAATGAGATCAGTTGGACTTGGGAAGGGGAACATCACACATCGGGGCCTATCATGGGGGGGAGGGGGGAGGGATTGCATTGGGAGTTATACCTGATATAAATGACGAATTGATGGGTGCTGACGAGTTGATGGGTGCAGCACACCAACATGGCACATGTATACCTATGTAACAAACCTGCACGTTATGCACATGTACCCTAGAACTTAAAGTATAATAAAAAAAAGTATATCAAACTGTGTGGTGCTGGATGCATGCACTGTAGACATTCTGAGCTGGAATCATTGAGAAGGGCCTGAGAGGAGAAGGTGGTCTTTGAATTATGACCAGAGGGACAAGTCATGTATATGGCTGATATAAAGGAATAAAGCATCCCAATCTTGGAGATATGTGGCTGTGAATCAAGAATGTTTCATGCCGAGATCAGCTTATTTTATTTTATTTCTTTTTTTTTTTTTTTTTTTTTTTGCCTTAGTGGTGATAATGTTGGGACCATATTGTGAAGTTCTTGATGACAGAATGAGAAATTTGAGCTTTTCCTTGTAGCCAGTAGGGAGCCAATGGCTTCCTTTTCTAAAGCCAGAAAACAGCATGGATGGGTTTGTATTTTTGGAAGATCAATTTAGCACTTCTACTAAATGAATTGGATCTTGGAGAAACTAGGGGCAGAGATACCAGCTGGAAGTGTATTGTGATAGTCCATGTACAAGGAAATGTAGTTCTAGGATGAAAACAAAAGGATGGTCATGTGAAGAAGAATCAGTGGAATTTGTGAGCTGAAGATAAATGATAAACATAGAAGACAATGAGAATAGATACAAATTGCTATTGGTTGGAACATTCCCTTAAAATATAAATAATCAGGTCACTCCTTTACTCAATACATCAATAGCTTCCCATAATACTGGAATTAAACCCAACTTCACAATGGCCCATAAGAAGCAACATGGGGCTCCCGGCTGCATCTCTGACCTTGTGTCTAGCACCCAAGCTCCCTGTGGCTCAGGTACATGGGTAACATGGGAGGCTTCTTATCCAAGGACCTTTGCCCTTGCTTTCCACGTGTTTCCCTTGCCTGAATTGCTCTTCTTCAGTTGTTCATATGGCGTTGTTGTTTCATACATACAGTCCTTACTTAGAAGTCATTTCTTCAGAGAGAAATTCCCTGATCAACCTCTGTTAACTGACAGCATCTGTCCCTGTCTATCCCCTAGCCTTCTTGACATGTGTATTCACAGCAGTACCTATGACAATGCAGCCCTTATACATTTGCTTATTATCTCTTAAGCCAGTTCAGTGAGGAAGGCTTTGCTTATTTTCCACTATGGTCAGGTACTTTGTAGGTGCTCAATAAATATGTGGGAATGAATTACTGATTTCTCAATTGCTAGGTGCCAATTAAGTTATCCAAGAAAACAAGAAAATTTGAGGATGGAAAATCCTAATGTTGATTTTGGTCTTGTGACTGTGAAATGAGATTTTGTTGCCCAGCAATATAAAGATTTTTCTGTTATTTTGAAAAGGACACTCTTCAACAAATTAACTCCCTACCTCAATCAATCAATCAATCAATGCCTTTAAAAGGATGTTTAAATATCCCTTTAAACATATTTAAATATTTAAACATATTTAAAATGTTTTTAAATCCCTTTAAACATATTTTGATGCTTACAGTAAAAAAAAGCACGATTTGATTCCAATCAGAATTAAAAACTTTCAAATAATTTGTTAAATTTATTTTTAGTGGCGCTCAGAGCTTTTAAACAGAGGGTTAATTTGAACCAAAGGAGATAAAGGTGAGGCATGTTAATTGAATATCATATCTGTCCATTTTAATATAAAAACCAATGTCTAAAGTATAGTTATAAAGAATGTGATTTGCCTAACTTACAGGCCAGACTGTGTTCCCCCATGCTGACATCACCTCCACCCCTTCAGTTTCTTGGCAGCCTTGTTCTCTGAAAGGGCCAATTCACTCATCTTTCTGGAGACATTTATGTCATCAAAACTCCCTCACTGTCATGGCAGCAAACAGCACATATATTTCCTTATCACTTAAAATACAAACATATAGAACATCCTCCTGTCAATTTGCAGCATTTAAGTAAGAGTCATAGGTACTTGGCACCGCCAGAAGTAAGAGTGGATCTCTTGCTGTATTAGTCCAACATAATCAAGTAAAAGTAACCTGGCAATGGGTGAAACTCATGAAATTGTGTTGGGAAAGACAAGTTAGAGCAAAGCCCCTCAGGGTGAACAAGATGGTCTCCAGTTACTGAAAGTTGTTTTAATCCCTCAGGCCAATGTTGGGCCTGGTGAAACCAGAGACGTGACTTCTGTGTTTCCTTCACTATCTTGAAACTGCCAAACACTGCATTTAGGAAAATTGGAAGTGAGGGCTGAGGCTGCATGGAAGAATTGTGTGTTTGGGGTTTGGTGGGAATTAGAAACCCTAGTCATGTGTCAGGAAGATTCTCAGTGAATCAGATGGATTTCATGTTTAGATCCCGTTCAGAATCCCACATATGCATCAACCGGGCTGAAAAAATGTAACTCTAGTCCAGGGGTAATAAGAAAATAGAGTTGAGAGTCAAGTCCTTAATTTGGAGGGTTTCTATTTTCATTTGAAAAACTAAAGTTCAGTATTTTAACATTTTCTTAACATCCTCCAAATTAGCCTTCAGTGTACTCTGCCTGGTCTCAATGGAAAAGCTTTGCTGGAGCTTGAGAGAATGCATTCTCTGTCGGGTGCTGGGCAATTACATTCCAAATAACAGCAGGGTTCTTAGTAGGGAAGGCAATCCTATTATTGCTGCTGGAGGATGTGGCCAATCATGGCAGCAGGGGAGGAGGCAGTGGGGGTGACATGGAGGGAGGAAAGGGAAGTCACTTTTACATCTCATTGAAATATAATGCCATGAGAGTATTTGAAAAACGAATTTCTTTTGAAGTATAAACAAATGTTTGTTAGGCTGTGAGCATTTACCTTTAAATATATGACCTAAAGTGGTGCTATTGGAGGTATCAGACTGCAGTGTGGAGCGGTAGGGAGATGTTTGCTTCTTCTAGACATTGATTTTATTCTGCAGTTGTTTATGGGCCACATTCATGGTGTCAGGTCCAGAGTTTATTAAAATTTTGTTATAAGAGATGGAGTTTCAGGCTGGGAGGCCAAGGGTTCTTGTCCCAGAATTTCCATAAACAACTACATGGCATTGTGTAGCTGTCTTGACATCTCTGAGCCTTAGTTTGTGCATTTGCATTAAGCCAGGGCTGGCGGGGAGGGGAGATTTTCAATCTTTCACGAGTGATGGATGCTAATAAGAATGTGATAAAGATGTGGATTCCTCTTCCTAATGTGTATGTTCATATGAGCATAGGCAGACAGGTGAAAGGTGGTTCACACATCCCTAAAGCCTAGTAAGACCCTGAGAATCATTCTGCTCCCTTCCAAAATTACTATGGCATCAAAAACAAATGACATAGTTGAACCCAAAACAGTTTTATTAATTGTTTATTTGTAACCTGCTGTCTTACAATTGCGCTCCCTACTAGATCTTCTTTTTATTATTACTGAGACTGATTGTTTGGTGAATCAGGCAGAAAGGAACGATTCTCAATTACCTGAGGGTCCCAGGGGGCTGATTTCTAGGGAAGTTCATTACATATACAATAGGTATGTTACAAAAATAATTAAATGAAGGGTGGCGTGCTGGTCCTTTGAGCTACAATGTTGTGCTGTGACCTAACTGTTGGCTAATATCTACCTTAGCTGAAATTGTCTTGTTTACACATTTTCCAACAAGTTAATTGTTTAGCAAAGTGTTTACACATTGATTGTAGATTGATTAATGGCCATTGACAAACACACTGCTCTTGAATTTCACTCAATCAGCATTTTTATAGGCTTTACCCCCTGTGGTGAAAGGATGATGATTTACTTAAAAAACTAACCATTAACCCTAGAATTGGAACACAAACAAAAAATACTTGGAAATCTTGGCAATTTAACTCTTAGTATAAAAAATAAGATTCAGGGGTTAGGAGTCATGTGGATTTGAGTTCAAGTCCCAACTCTGCCTCTTTCCAGATCTGTGACCCTGGGTAACTCTCTATACCTGCTTTCTTCGTCTGTAGAGTGAGGTTAACAACAGTATACAACTCAGAGCATTGTGGTGAGGATTAAATGAGATAATGCATCAAAGGGCTTATCATATTGCTTGTCAAATGCTAGTTACTATTACCTTTATTATTTTTATTACTATGTCTGCAATAATAGAAAACACATTGACACATCAAAATTATTCAGCAAACAATTACTCACTATCTGCTGCAGGTTATGCTCCAAAGACACTATGGATATTACACTATTTCTGCCCTTAAGGACACATACTGAACTGAAATGATTTGCTTGTATATGATCTCCTCTGCATGACAATGAGGCCCTTGAGGGCAAGCACTGTGTCTTACTTAGTTTTCACTTTTAGTTTAATGAGCAACTCTGAAACAAAGGGCTGCCTGCAGAGTTACGTCCAAGCTTCCACCCAGCTCTTCAGGAGTGGTCACTGGCTATCTCTCTGCCATCTCTGTTCTCCTTTCTATATTAAGCTCCCTCCAAACTACTCTGTTATAGACTCCCGAATCCAATAATCTGTTCCATATCTCTATGACTTGGTACCTGTGGTTTCCTTGGCTTGTAATGTCAATAACTTTTCTTCCTTTATTAGTCAGTGAGTGGTCGAGTGGTCTGATATTTATTGTGCAACTAATGTGTGTTATGGGTTGAGTTATGTCCACCAGAAAGATATGTTGAAGGGCTAACTCTGGTACCTAAGAATATAACCTCATTTCAAAATAGAGTCTTGACAGAGATAATCAATTTAAAGTGAGGTCATTAGTGTGACCTCTAATCCACTATGACTGATGTCTTTATGAAAGGGGAAATTTGGACACAGAGACAGGCAGGCAGAGAGAGAAGATGATGTAAAGATTCAGGGAGAATGCCAGTGAAGATGAAGGATTGGAGTGATGCTTCTACCAGCTGAGGAACACCTGAGGCACCCAGCAACTGGGACAATACAAGAAATGATTCTCCAATAGGCTGGAGTCAGCATGACCCTGCCAGCACCTTGATTTTGAGCTTCTAGCCTCTAGAACTGTGAGACAATCAATTTCTTTCTTTCTCTTTTTTTTTTTATTTTATTTATTTTTTTAAAGACAAGGTCTCACTCTTTTGCCCAGGCTGGAGTACAGTTGCATGATCTCAGCTCACTGCAACCTCTGCCCCCTGGGTTCAAGTGATCCTCCCACCTCAGTCTCCTGACAAGCTGAGACTACAGGTGCTTGCCAGCACACCCAGCTAATTTTTATATTATTTTGTAGAGACAGGGTTTTGCCATGTTGCCCAAGCTGGTCTTGAACTCCTGAGCTCAAGTGATCCACCTGCCTTTGGCCTCCGAACTACTGGGATTACAAGCATGAGCCACCAGGCCCGGCCAATTTCTGTTGTTTTAAACCACCCAGTTTGTCGTACTTTGTTATGGAAGCCCTAGGAAACTATTATATGCCATATACTAGAACCAGGTAAAAATGCAGAACCATACACTTTTTAAATTATCCTCTAGAGTTGTATTAGGTTGGTGTAAAAGTAATCGCGGTTTTTGCTATTACTTTTAATGGGAAAAAGCACAATTACTTTTGCACCAACCCGATACCTCTCTTCTCTTATGTGTGAATTAGGGATGATGGCATACAACTGCTTTGCTTCTGTCAAGGGGCTGTGCCTATATTAGGCACACAGCACATACTAATGTATGGAGAAGCAACATTGGGCTGTGAAACAAGCTCTGATTAGAAGCTACTAGTAGCTAAAAAGCTGAGTATTTCTAGTTCCCAGTTTCTAATCTGTCAAAAAAAAATGACTGGGCCATATGGTTTCTTCCAGATCCCTTTTGAATAAAACATTCTATGATCCCATGTTCTGGGTCAAGCATTTTGAAGTAGTGTAGTTTTCTTTTTAACATTTTATGTTGAAGTAATGGTATATTCACATGTAGTTGTGAGAAATGATACACAGAGATCCTGTGATCTCTTTACCCAGTTTCTCTAAATAGTAACATCTTTCAGAGTTGTAGTAATTGTGCAGTTTTTAATGTAAGCTATACTTCTTGGAATGAAATGCTGAAGACATTTTTGACAGGCAGTTATGTTTACCTATGAGGCTTAAACAAGATACTCAAATCTGGCCTCTGATCATCTCTGTGATAAAATCCTTGACCTCTTTGCTTTATTGACCATTTCGCCCATTGGCCTTTGTCCCACTTAATTTTGTTTAGATAAGGGTGACTTTAGAAATGAAGGTATTTGTCACTTTTTTGCCACTTTCTAGAAAAATGTGCCTGACAACCAAGGTACGTATTCTCCTGATGGTCTGCTGCCTTTATAATAATAACATAATGATAATATTAACAGAAAAAAATTAGGAATTTTTTGAACTCATAGTATATGTCAGGCTAGCTTTGGGCTAAGTGCTTGAGAATCATTATCTTATTAATCCTTAAGCTGGACACATGGCTCATGCCTATAGTCCCAGAATTTTGGGAGGCTGAGGCAGGAGGATTGCTTGAGCCCAGGGTCCTGAGGCTGCACAGTGAGCCATGTTCACACCACTACACTCCAGCCTGGGTGACACAGTGAGACCATGTGTCCAAAAAAAAAAAAATTCAGTCCTATAAGGGAGATGCTATTAGTACATCCATTTTACAGATGTGAAAACTGAGGCCCAGGATTCTAATGAATGACTATAACTTAGATTAGAACATGGATCTATCTTGACTCCACAGTGTGACTTAAACTGCCATGCTGCAGTGACAATGGGTAAAAGTTAACTCATTCACAAACATTATCATTTAGTTAAGTTTTCAAGCTGAGCCCAAGACACTTCATTAAGTTCTGCCGTTTATAGACAATTTTGCATTGTGATTGCATAGGCACAGTGGTACTTCTTTCCTGCCAATGCCCTAAGTGAAGAGCAGACAAAAGCCCCTCCTGGATAGATACAAGACTTTGAACTCTTCAGTTAAGCCTGGGGGTGAGGGAAGGGAAGAGGAGAAGGGGTGAGTGAATAGTATTGGCAATCCCATTCCTCTCTTCACCTTGGACTTGGATCTGACCCACAGTGTTACTTCCCTTTTCAGAATGGGAAGAAAGTTTCCAGCTGACTTCACTCTCGCTGGTATTCTATCATGCCAAGGGGCCCTTTCCTTCAAAGGTCATACAAAGGAACCCCAACACGTTTGCAGTAGGCTTGTGTCTAAATTATTTATTTGGTTTGTGCTATCTTGTATTAATGACCTTGCTTGTTAAAAACACCATAAAATGACTCATAGGGTGGTGTGCTGTTAAGGCTCGACTCATGCTAATTAGCTACTTTTATTTTATTTATCAACATGGTTCAGAACTGGGGCAAAAGTCAACCCACTTTAAAATGGTTGTGTTTTCTTCCTCTTGACATTTACATTTTTAAAACTTTATTCATTTGCTCCAGGGTAATTCAGAGACCTGTCCCTCTTCTTTCACCTTCTTGATGACTTTTATTTGGTCTTTTGTAATAATTTCTTATTATTTAGCCCGGTCCTATTTATATACATTACATACATAACATTTCTGTGTATCTTATCCTCATGGCTTTAAAAGAAACTGTAATGACCAGGTTCTATTCCACAGTCCATGTCCAACATAGCTTTAATTTAAAACGTAAACAATGAGATGTCAGAATGTGTCACCTGGGCCAAGGTGGCATTACCAGTACCCTCTCTGGACTCTCTGGGGAGATCACCATGTCTTTTCCTGTGTTCCTCATTTCCATGAATGAAAGGAACCCCAAGATGGAAGAAGGTTATCTCTGAGGTCTAACGCATGAAGAATGAGCAGTCACTAACTCTGCAGTATGAGCTGATTAATGATTAACTAGCATGACCTAGCTGCCTTGGAGGAAGTGAGACACAGGGGAGGTACGGAAGTGGCAAGGCTGGGGCATGGCTGTTATTGTCAGCAGCTTGCAGAAACGCCTGATACCATAGGCACAGGGGAAGGAATTGGAGAAACAGAGAGAAGGGGAGTCGAAGGCCTCCCATCTCATATCTCCATTCTGCCATGAGTGGGTGCTAGCCCCAACAGCACAACGTGAACATCTTCTCAACTACCTCTCATCTCATTTTTTTCATCCTAAATGACTCCATTACTATAATATTCTTGGAATTTGACACCTTGCTTCACAGTGCATCTGTGGGGAAAAAAAAAATCTGTGTTAACAAAGGCATAACTACTGCCTTGGATAGCTGAAACTGGGTCTGGAATTATTCAGAGCCAATCACTTCCTTATTCAACTGCAGAGTAAAGGCAAGCCTGCTCTAGAAGTCTTGTTTTGTTTTGTACCTACACCAGGTAAATAGGATTGTTGGTTTGAACTATATTTCTAAAGGGACACAGGACTGTATTTGAAAACTCAGGTATCTCCTTAGGATTGTGCTGTAAGTGTTTATTACAATTAACTCTTCTGTCAAACATATAAAGTATTCATATTGCCTATGGAAAACATAAAATTCCTTTAATTTGTTAAGGGGTTAAAGTAAGACAGATGCTCGATTTGTAAATATTAAAGAAAAACCTCAGATCAGGTTTGGAGTTGAATCTAGTTCTATTTGATAACCTACAGCTCTTATCTGGAGAAAAGATTCAGCAAAGAAATAATTAGAAGAGACCTTTCCCCAAAAATATCGGTACTATTCTCTCGATTATGACAGACACAAGATAATTTACACAGTGCAATGCATAAAGCTTACTAATGGTTATTTACTTAGATGTGCAAAATACAAAAGGCTCAGGTTAAAGCAATGGTGATGAATCATTTATGAGATATTATCTACTGAGATGGATTGGGTCCATCTGTTGTAGCTAGAAAGTTTTTTGTTGTTGTTTATATATAAATTCATTTAATTTTGTTTACAGTGTTCAGAATGAAAGAAGAATTAGGGCAGATAAACAAGGGATTTTTTTCAACTCACAGATAACTCACAGAGAAGGAAGTTAGCAGTTTCCACATAAAAGTCAAGTGCTATCTATGCATCCTGGAGAAAGCATAAAGTCATAAAGCTCTGAAGAGCAGTGTCACACAGTGCAAGTCCTGTTGTGGTCCACTGATGTTCTAAGGGATGCAAAGTCTGTCTTCTTTTGTTTTTCCATTCATCCTGTCTGGGAGTTGTTATTTTCTTCCCTCAGAAGAGACCCAGGAATGTTGCATGGGATGCACTGTGGGAACAGAACAGGAAAGTCTGAGAATCATGGAAGTAAAAACTATTCCTGTGTCCAACATTAAATCCACGAAATTAGACTACTGTTAGGGCTGTCCACCATCAGGTTCGAACTGACTGTCGGATTGAGGCTCAGTGCGTCGGCTTAGAGAGCAAGCTGGTTACTGCAGGATATCCCTCTGATTTTCAGTGCAAGAGGGAATGTGCCTGAGAGAGTGGGAACCCGCTGGCACACATGGACTGGTACAGGTTGGTACTAGAGTCTGAAGGTACAAAAGGTTGAAGTATCATATGTTTGTTCTCATTTGAATCCCCTTAAACTTTCAGTATCTCTTCAAATAATTTGTCATTATTAAAGTCAGAGGCCTTCTCATATTTCTATTTATTCTCTGTAGGTTTGGCTGGATATATAATAAATTCTCCATCAATATTAGCTAGTTCTGTTTTCATAAAGTGGCAATTTAAGTTAGCTTTTTCCGAAAAATTTCACTGTAGAACATCTGGAAGAAGTTATTTATGGGTACTTTTTGAGATTTGCTTGGTTGATTAGCAAACAATGGGGCTGAGGCTTGTCTAGTCTTCTCTCTGTATCTTGTCCATGGCTATTGATTAATACCTTAAGTAAGCACTGATTATATGGATGTGAAAGAGGGACTATGACTAGCTTATAGCAAATGTATCTTGCAACTGGAAAAATAGCCTTCAGTGCATGTTGAACTATGTTTTCTTCACGTTTAGGAGATTAAACAATGGGTCCCTGGTATATGGACGGCCCTTAGGAACCACGTAGGGAGTGACAGAGATCAGAAGATATGAGCACCGCCTTTTACAGAAGGAAAACACAGCAGGCAGCTGTATGTTTCAGATTAATACAGAGGCACATGCAATTTGTCCATCAGCAACTGAGGAGAAACAGACATATGTCCTGAGGAATTGGGGAATGATAAGAGTTCAAGCCAAGGGTTCAAAAGGAATGACTACTTCACAGGGGTCTGAGTGCTAGTGCTGCTGGAGCCAAATGAGAGCAGTGAGAATGCTCTCGGTTTCTGTCAAGAGGTAAGGATGTGATTTCATGATATTCCAGGTGGGAGGAAAGGCATATGGTAAAGGTGTCAAGAAAGTAGGGGAGATGTATGACAGAGGATAAGAAGTTTGAGTCTGCAGATGCAGAAATGAGGAAGAAAAGCATATTGAGTCAGGCGATAAGTTTAATGAGGAGACGGGGTGAGGAGACAGCTGGTTGAATGTGCAAAGGTCAGATGGCTTTATCATAACTCCAAAATTGCAGATTAGCAAAGGAATTCTAAATCCGAAACCACCTCGCAACTCCTTTTGTTTTTGGAATGGGATTGTACAACTTGAGCCCTTAAACAGTTGTATCTGCTTTTTAAATTTTTTAAGTAAGAGAGAAATTTGACCTCAATATCAGGCCTAGGAATGACTAATATTTAACACTTTGTCTCTCCATTTTCTGCCAGGTGGGCTGCACTCAGAGATCTTGCCACATTCCCCTCCACGGTAGATGTAAATGAGGATGTAGAGGAGAAAATGATGCCTTGTGATGTTAAATAAAAAGTAAAAGGCTTTTTTTTTCTGAGTACTGATGGGTCTAAGCAGATTAAAAAGACAGTCTTTACCACAAAAATCTTGTCCTGAGAAATATACAGGCATCACTATAATTAGTGGTAGAAAGTGATCCACATTCCATGAAAAGTAGTGAGGGAATCCTGAGGTCAGGCAAATGCCTCATAAGAAAATGAACCTGAAAAATGTATTTCTAAAACTAAGGGTCAAGTTCCCACTTGGATAGTTGAAAATCACTGTTTTGGGAGACCACTGGAAGAAATTTGGAATGGGCACTTCCCAATGTTCTGAAACTCTCTATTCTTACAAGATCAACCACTTGGTAAGAAGATGGATTTTATATCAGCCTCTCATGAAGGGAGACATCTACTATGGAATGGAAGATTTCTAGTTTGGGCGATTAAAAACTCAACAAAGAGTGAGGCATATTAATAAGAGATAATGAGGCATTTTGAGTTCTCTGGAACTGTGAGTTTTTGAGGAATGAGTTATCTATCTTTTGATGGTGGTGGTGTGGGCAGTGGGGTGTGTTCCATCCAGGTTTTATGTAGGACCTGTTTGGGGGAATAAGGATTTAGATCTTTATTTTGAGGGAAATAGCATATGTATATCCCATGAAGGTTAAAGAAGAAGGCTTTTTTTTTTTTTTTTTTTTTTTTGGCTGTTGTGATATTAATTATTGTGATGATAACTTTCTGTAGTGGGGGGTGTCTCCTTTTCCATCTTTTAAAAAGCCTTCAGCTGTGCTGAGAGAAAGATGTACAGGGCAACCTGTGGTGGCCATTTAGGTGACATCTTTCCTCAAAAAATCCCTCCTGTGCCATAGTGCGCCTAGGACCCACCAAAATGCCTCAGTCAATCTTTTGGATTGAGGCCTTGAAACCTATGTTGAATTACATGTGTTACCTGAAAGACTACATTAATTAGGATGTATCCAGCTATAAGAATTAAAACCTATCTAACTATGGCTTCAAGCAAATAATATTTATTGTTATAAAGACTTGAAAATTAGGCTACTTGATTCATGGTTCTTCTGTTCAGAGTATCTATAAGGGCTGTCCCCGTGTTTCTGAATTATCATCCTCATGATATTGGCTTTTATCTTTATAACAGTCATCTCATGATTGCAACATAGTGGTCATGGCTTCCAGCCTTATGTCTTCATATCATGTCAAAGCCAGGAAACCAAGCAGTGAGAGCCAAAGGGATTTCCTCTTGGGGGTGGAATTAGTCACACACAAGGGAGGCTGGGAAGTTGAGTATATGAAAAGAGAAAATGACCCAGTACAATCACAGTTCATTCCCCAAACTGGAATCCTGTCATCAGGAAGAAGGGAGAATGGCTGTTAGATCCATCTCTGTGAGAAGGATATGTTCTCCTCTACCAGTCATGGGCAGAATTAGGAAATGGATGGGTGAGAATCATGGAATCCTGCCGATGTTTCTGAAGGACCTGGGACATCACGCTACAGGAATGAGAGGACATTTGGATGGGGAAGAGAGAGAAGCAGGAACTGAGACTGAAGAGGTTGAATTCAGTGTTTTTTAAGGTCCCTTCTTGTTCTCACACTGTGGTTTGAAAGAGTGGAGAGGCACCAAATATTTATTTTCTGCTTTCTCATTTAGTCAGTGCCTTGTTGTGGATATTAATCTGTGATCTATACAGCTATTTAGGAATAATTGGTAGAGGTTCCTTCTTTACACTTTATTTTGGGCCCCTGTTTCCAGGAGCCTTGAGGGTATATCCTGAGAAGAACATTTCCTTGTATTTCATTGATATCTTGGCAGTCATGAAAGCTAGAAAGTATAGTTTCAGGCTGTCTATAGTAAAACATGGGGCTTCAGGTTTCACTGGGCTAGGCAGTCTAGATGCCAGCCAGCAGCTATCCCCTGAAGACCTTCCCCTGTGGTAGGGAGACAGTCCGACTTCAGGGTGCCCATCCATTCTGCCTAATTTCTATTTACAACAACCAAATCTCATGCAAAGAAATGTAGGTCAAGGGCAGGTCATCTTCTCTGTTTGTTTCTTTATCTATTCAGTGGGAAATCTTGCTGTAATTACTTCAAAAAGTTCTTGTGAGAAGAAAATGAGATAATGTATGAGACCGTTCCTTTGAGAAGCCGTATGGGTGGCATAATTATCAGCTCACTGCTGCTGACTCAGAGCCCACAGAACTGGACAGCAATGGGTCTGAGGTGCCACTGTCTACTAGCGTACTTTAAATGCTCACCTCTGTTTTGTTTACTCTTAGCTTTCATTTCTTTTTTCCATTTTGGCCTCAAATATTTCCCTCTGCCTCCAGGTTTTATGGGCACTGGAAAAAATTTGGACAATCTAGAATCATTTCTGATTTTTTTCAGAAGGACACTTGTTATTGGCATCTATTAGCAATTTCATCTACAGCCATTGGAAAGAATCATTGATATTATCTCATGGGAAAGCATGGTCAGGAAGGTTAAATGATTACAAGATGTCAAAGAGTATGATCTTGCAGGTGAAGGAGTAATATCCTAGCAAAGATAATTTTGTTATGTAGAACATATGCAAATTTTAAAAATTGTCCCCTAGCAAAGCCAGCAGAGAGCTTGTAAGGAAATAAACATATGTGTGATGGTATGTGTGAATGTATGCATTGGAAAGGTCGTTGGAAAAGGGCATGCCAAGTGTTCAATAATATGAGAGAAATTAAGCGAATTGTACCACATCCGCTTAATAGAATATTATGCAGCTTTTAAAGGTGATATTTATAAAGATTATTTAGCGAAATGGAAAATGCTTATTTTGTAATGTTAAATGAAAAAAGTAAGATGTGAAATTTTATAAATGCTTTAATCACAACTATGTTAAGTATGCATCAGAAATACTGCAAAGCAATATATCAACATTCTAATAGTGTGATTGTATTATGGATACATTTTTGTTTCCTTTTTTGCAACATAGTTTTATTACATTTATTATAAATGGTTTTTAGTTAATTTTACAGATTATTTTTAAAAAGAAAAGACAATGCTACTAAACAGCAGGTGTTTCAGTCAGGGTTCCAGCAGAAAACAGATGGCATACTAAAACTGAGATCATTTGAGGAGGGTTTAATGAAGAAACTATGTTCGAAGGTAGAAGAAAGTTAGTGATGTGACCTGGGGCTGGAAAAAAAAGGGGTCTGGAACTTTACAGGACAAGCCTTGGAGAGTGCTGTCATGGGAGAAATTATGATACTTGGTTAAGGAATGAAGGTGGCAGAGAGAGGTGACACCACAAGGAGGAGCCAAGGAGATAAATATTCCAACCTCTTTGTCTTCTGTCTCTCCATTGTCCTACCAGGTGTTTCATTAGCCAAACCCAGCCAGCCAGACAGTGGTCATGATGCGGTCCATGCAGGTCTCCCAGGACAGAGAGCTGGGTGGAGAAAGGTGGAGTCTGTTTTAGGACAAGTAAACTGAAGCTATCTAGAATAGCAGGACACACAGAAGAATGGCTTGTCCTACTAGCCTACTAACTGGTCATAGGACTGGTCTCAAAATTCATTTGCTGACCCCATTCCCCTGAAACAGATGACCATAACAGCCTTCTGGGCTAGAATCTCTGGACTCATAGATAGAGCCATTTGTGGAACAGTTCTGGGACCTCTGATATCTACGAAGCACACTCAAGAATTGGACATATAAAGTAAGCATGGCTTGGTCCCATTAGAAAAACAGGAGAATTGCCTCCTAGAAGGAAAGAAAAGAAGTGGAATGCAATGCTGCAAAACCCAAGGGAAAAGGAAGTTTTGGGGAGGTGGATGTTCGATGGTCAGGAATGTTAAATATGGTAAGGGCCAAGTGTGATGAGGGCTGAAAACAAGTCGCATATGACAATCTCCTCATCTGTTTTTAAATAGAGAATGCAGGGTGAATAGGTCTAATATACTTTTTGGGTAGATTTGCTTTTTGTTTTTATCCTGAGCCTAGATTTTGAACTCCACAGATGCTAATTAAAATTTTATTATTTTTATATTGGGTGTAGTCTTGAATTTCGATCACAATCTTGTTTTCTTTCAGCTTCCTTTGGCATTTTTGTCTTGAAAGGGTTGTCTTTGATTAAGCTTGATAAGTTACATGTTGGCTTCGTGAAAGTGTCTATTGTTTAAGGTTATAGATTTTGGTTTTGGTGTTTATAAGGGAATGAGACCCAAGCTGCTGAGAATCATTCTATTCACATATGCAGACAGGAAACAGCATGTGTATTAACAAACTGATTGGAATAGGAGTTATATCTCATACTCTGAAACATTTGACTTGGGAGCCATCAGGCATTAAGCTGTTACCATATTAAAGAGCAGTAAAAAGGCAAATTTAGGAAATTCCTAAAAAGATGATTTCTTCTATGATCTGATGATGGTACAGTAAATTCTTAGTTTCAGAGTATAGATGCCATTTCAAGTTAAGTATATGCAATTTAAATTAAAGATGCTCAGATGTTAGCTGGCTGCCACAGCATATTGGCAACAGCATGTGTTTGAACTAGAGCAGATAATTCAAATGGCTCGTTATCCACTTACATTCTAATCATCTGTGAGGTGGCTTCTCTCTGGGCAGGCTCAGCATGCTCTCAGGGGAGATTTTACAGCTTCTGAACTTCTGACTGCTGTGACTCAGCCCATCCTACCCAGTTTCTGGACTGCTGTAGCTTTCTCTCTTTATGGGCAAAGCCCACCTTTTCTTTGGGTTTTAATTCTCATGTTAGCAGGCAGTGGCTCCTGAGCCCATTTCCTGGCTGTTTCAGTTACTAGTGCTGCATAACAAATCATCCCAAAATGTAATGACCTAAGACAGTAACAAACATTTTATTGTCTGTCATGGTTCTGAGGGTTGATTGGATCCATTTAGATGGTTCTCTCTTACAGTGTCTCATATAATTGGAGTCAGAATGTGGTTGGAGCTGGAGTTATCCTGAAGGCTTCCTTGTTTGTATGACTGGTGGTTGATGCTAGCTGTCAGTTGAGACCTTGGCTGGGGATATGGGCCAGAACACCTACATGTGGCATCTCTATGTCCCTGCTTGGCTTCCTCCGCCTGGTTTCAAGTGCAAATGTCCTAGATACACCAGACAAAAGTAGTATCACCCTTATGACCTAGCCTTGGGAGTTACGCAGTCTCACTTTTATTGTAGTCTCAGGCTTGCCTAGATTTAAGGGGAGGAAACACAGGTTCACTTTTTGATGGCAAGAGCATCAGTGTCATATTATGAGAAGAACATGCGGAATGGGAGATCATGTTGTATGATCTTGGAAAATACAATCTGCCTTACTTGAGATTTTTCTGTAGACATATCCCTAGGTGAGTCTGTGAAGCTGCAAAGGCACTTTTCCATTTTAGATGCCTCTTTGCTTTTAGCAAGCTTTTCCTCTGAACTTGTAGGTTTCCCTGGGGAGCCAAGATTTGATCTTGCCCTGGGCCTGCAACTTGGCACACTTAAACAATGATCTGTGATCAAGATCTTTCCTCTGGGTATCACCTCACCAAAACTTGCCTTTTCTTGGTATTCAGGGCCCAAGGTCCACTCTCTCTTTCTTGTAAATGGCTGAAATGTGGCTACCTATTCAAAGGAGCTATGAGGGCTTATATTAGATGGGCCAGCTAGCCTTGTGTAGAGCATCCTGACCTGTTTTTATAATCCAATAAACTTACATTATCATTTAGTTCTATTCCAAGCACTCTGCTGGGTGATGGAAATACATATATGATCAAGATATGGATTTTACTCCAAAGGTGCTCACATGGACATCAGTGGCCAGAATTCCCATAGTAACTACTGCTTTGGGTTAAACGTTAATAGCAGGTGGTTAAGTGGAAACCAGTGCGATCTTTAGGAACTAACATGCTAAGCTGTTTTTAATTTGTTGACTCCTTGGTGTGAACCTACTTATTCTATAAACCAGTAAACATCAAGACCCTGAGGAAATGGAATGTCACATGTAAAAGCTTTGACAGGAGAAAAGGGAGATAAGAAAATGTCCTAGCTTGGTGGAGGGAAAAATGAAATGAGCTGCTGGGAGAGCCACTGATAAACTTTCTCTACCATTTAGCTTTTTGGTACAGATGAAAGACCACAGACCTTAGTGATTCACTTCGTGGATTCTGGGGCCAGACTGCCCTGATTTGCATCTTTTCTCTGCTGCTTACTAATTATATAGTCTTTGGTAAGTTTCATATTTTTTTATATGCCTCATTTTCATCATTTGTAAAGTGGAGATAATAAGAGTAAGTATCTCATAGATTTTCTCTGAACATTAGTCAAATGAAATACTGGCCAAATGCTTAGCCTGGTGCCCAGCACACAGAAGACTGTCTTCTATGCTTGTTAAATAAGCAAGCGAATTACTTTGTCTTAAGTATTTTGTATTCTGTTGTCAAAGTAACTAGAGAATTGATAGATCGTTGGATTGGTGATGTCAGAAAGTGTGTGTTTGTTTTTTGTCTTGTTTTGTTTGTTTGTTTTTTGTAGAATCACTTCCCTTCTCTCATCTGTTTACAGTACATCTCGGTATACCTTTTTCCTATTTCCTTGGATCCAAAGGTCATACATTTGGGGAATCTGATTCTTTTGTTTCTAGATTTCTTTTCTTCAATTTTCTTTAATATGATTGGGAAATAGTGAGGGGTGCAATAGGCTTTCTGTTCTGGGAACTCATCAATTTAATGTGATTCTATTTGACAGTTTTATATTCTTCTATTCTTCTACTCTCTGCCAGTTAACCTATCTGCAAGGTGAAATGCTTGAACAAATTGTCTACCCAAAGCACTGCTCTGTAAAATAGATGATGTACCTGAAGTGGATGTGAGCTGTTGAGTCATACGAATGGTCGAAGTTGGAGAGGGCATTGGTTGTACCTATGTAATAGGATAATATAAAAGAAAACCGGACAAAACGTTTAGGTGATCTTCTTTGCAGTGATATCTCAGAATTGTTTAGAATACTTGTGTTGTGCCTTCCCTTAGAAATGTGGATGATATTTTTGCCATGAGAACTTAACCCTGCCCCCGCCTGGAACCTTGGAAAGATGGGAAGTTCATTTGCTTCTTATATTGTAGAAGATCTACTTCCTTAAGGCCAGGGGAGACCTGTGATTCTTAGCCTGGATAGGGCATCAGAATCACTAGTGGGGCTTTTAAATATTTCACAGTGCTCACTACTCCCTGAAATTCTGATGCATTAGGACTGAGATGGGTCTAGGGCTTCTTATTTATGTATTTTTCTTCAAATACTTCTCTGGATGTTCAAAATCAGTGGAGTAGACACGTGAGGTAAAGAGCAATAATTAATCCATATTATATCATATCAATACAAACACTGACATCTTGCACATATCTGATTACATGATTATCATGCTGTTGATTTTGCAAGCTCTTTGAAAACATGCCTTTAGATCTGGGGTTATTGCCATTTTCGGGCTGGAGTTTGTGAGGCTGGAGACCTTGGAGATGACCAATGGAGGGTCATCTCTTCAGTAGCTAAGTCCTTATGACTTAGATTCAGAATGGTAGAAGTATTTTTTAGCATCATTACTGACTTTCAAGTGGACTGAAAGAATTAAAGATGCACCGAAAAACATCTTTACTCCTTAATCATAAAGAAGCCCTTTTGGATCCAAGGAAATAGGAAAATAAAACTAACATCCTGGAAAGTATACTGGGAGAATGTTAAATGATGTCTGCCAAAATCTCTCCTTGCATTACTCCAGTTGAGATGCCAAAGGCCAATTACAACTTGTTTTGTGGTAAGGTATGTGTCTGATTTAAACAATTGAGGATTATAGTAGAATGCTGAGAATTTTCACAATTAAAAAAAGCAATGTTTCCAGGTATTTGGAATGCAACAGAATTCTTCTTTCCAAAGGTTTAAACTTGTGCACTTTACACAATGCTGTCTTTGTTTCTTTTCTTCTCCTTTTCTCTCTGTGTCTTTCTCCTTGCCTTTCTGTCTCTCTCTCTCTCTTTTTAGTTTCCTGATTGGTTGCTAAATGCCTTTAAAGTTCTAAGCTATATGTCATTAAGGACTGATAGGAAAAACAGAACATTGAAAATGGTTTTGACTCGGTTAGAAAAATACCCCTGGAGAAGATATTTTACCAAATAATATTGCTGTTTTGCAGAAGATTCAGTTTTGTCTTTTGTGTGCTCAAGTTCTTGTGCATCTTTCCCAATGCCAAAGGAAATAAACGCACTTCTCTTAAGTATCATTCCTCCAAGGAGAACATCCTGGTTTAAATGAAGGAGATAACTGTGGCTAAATTATATTTCTTGGCATCGTTTATGTGATATAAAGATGTTCCCTCCCATGTAGAGGATGTAAAGGAAGTGGCCGACTGTGTTTCCCTCTAGATCAGGCCAGCCGGGCTCTTGCTGTATCCATGACAGTCTTCTTTCATGATTATACTGGGAACACCCCTTTCTTAGGATCCTACCCTAATCCCTGTGGCCTACTAAGGTAAGAATATACTAAGTTGTCAAATTTCCCCATTTCTCTGCTTACTTATTCTCCTATGTTCATTTCTGGGATTGAAGTTGGAAGAGGGCTAGGAGTTATGTTTCTAATCTGTATCTAAATGGCTCTTGAGTGGTGGCCTGATTTTTCTCCCTAAACCACAAAATGAAATTACTTTTTAGTTGCTTTCTTCTTGTCTGCTGAATATAGCTCTAATGAAGTTCTCCAGTAAACAATCAACATAGAAGATTATAGTAGAATATAGTGTATACAGTGACCTCCTTCAAATGAAATACCCTCATTCTTCTTGCTGTTTATATTTCTCCAATATTATCATCTCCTTGAGGACTGGGACTGTGTCTTGCTCGTTTTTGTATAATATTCTATATAGTGTTCAATAATATTTATTGTAATGGAAGTTTCACAAGGTTCCACAAGATCAATTGCTTTTAGAATCCTATTTCTGCCCTCCCTTCCTTCCTTCCTTCCTTCCTTCCTTCCTTCCTTCCTTCCTTCCTTCCTTCCTTCCTTCCTCTAAAGGTATAACTGGCAGTTTGCCTGGACCAATGTAGTTTAGATTCACCTTGAGAGCAGATCACCATCTGTGCCCTCTAAGCAAAAATTAGACCCAGATGAGGAAAGAGTTGATTAAAGTTGTTACTGGACAGGTAAAGCCTCAAATCATTTGCTAAGTCATTTCACAGCACATGAAAAATGTTTGCAGTTTTCTTTTCAACCTCCAGCCTGACACACGAGGCCACTTAAAGTCATTAGTGTGTCACTGACACACTCTTTTTCAAGCACTTTAAACTGTGATAATGTTCCAGTGGATGTAGTGGG
This sequence comes from Piliocolobus tephrosceles, assembly GCF_002776525.5. Taxonomy (NCBI): domain Eukaryota; kingdom Metazoa; phylum Chordata; class Mammalia; order Primates; family Cercopithecidae; genus Piliocolobus; species Piliocolobus tephrosceles. The sequence continues at coordinate 33,127,793 of NC_045444.1, read as the reverse complement.
AATTTGACTCATGGCTCATTAGTTGTCTTATTACAACATGCACATTATCATAATCTGCTCTTGCCAAGTATGTTGTTTGACTTTTTGTCCCAGAATTCCTCTCTTGCCCCACCATGTCACCAGTGGGATATGACAACTCTGCTGAATTTTGCTAAGAGGGTAAATAAACTTGCTCTCCCTACAGATGGGTCTTGGGTCGGTACACACGGTGCACAAAACAGCCTAAGGTAGCTGCAGGATTTAGAAGAGGACATAATTGAAAACAAAAACAACTGGCTTTTAGTATTGTCTCTGCTACTTTACTGATTACTTAACTGTTATAATTCCTCCATGACTTTTCTTCCACATCTTTACTTCTCACAGAAAAGACAACCAGAAAACTTTTTTTTTTGTTTTTTAAGATGAACTGTGACATGTAGCACTGGAATTGTTGAGAGTAGCATTTCCACCTAGATTTCTTGAATGTAAACTTCTTTTTCCACTGATTGGAGAATTGTTGATTTTTTCTGCTGTGGGATGTAAGCAAGGAGCATTTTTGCCCTGAAGGGAGACTTAGGTGATGAGCTAACTCATTTCCCAGAATTCCGTAGACAACATCATCATATCCCACTCTAAAATTCTCTCATTGTCTTCTTCAGAGAGAGAGGCTGGGGAGAGATGACTCTAGCCTAGGATGTGAATTGAGTCCCTGAGATTTATAATAATCAAAATATTAATGAAGTAGTCGATACAAATGCTGTTTATGTAGAATGCCTAAGTAACCGGTTGTGTAATATATCAGGAAGAGATCCAGAGATGAGCAGAGGCAGAGCATAATAAATCAGGTCATTTGTTTTGCAATAATGGAATGATAATTGTGATAATTTCAGAAGTCACTATCATCCTGCAGCGTGAAAGAATCTTTTTGCTGGCTTTCCATTGTTTAAATATTCATGTGATGTCTATGAGTGACTTCCTGCTGAGAAAAATCTTTGCATATCTCCGGCTGGCACAAGAACTAGAAATTGTGCTTTGCTTTACCCTGGGAAGGTTTTGCAGGAACCTGAGTGCTCTCATGGTTTAGGGGGGATATTCCTCAAAGAACAATTATTTCAGTGAAATAAAGGCCGGTGTTACTGAATTATTTTCCAAATGCCTTCCCCAACCAGCAGCTGTGTGAATTTATAGGCACTCACCTCTGCCCTTTTGCACTGAGTGATGAGGCATAGGCAAAAATAACCATGCTAGCTTGTAACACAGTTATGCTATAGAAATATAAACATAGCTAATGACCCCAGAGAAGAAAATTCACAGTTGCTGTCACCTGCGCTTGTCTTCCCTCCTTCCCTCCGCCAGCTCTCTGCTTTCTGTTCTTGGTGTGGATGAATGGGGCTGTTTTAATTGAGCTATCTAAATTTGGCAGGCCATACATCCCACTGTCTCATATCCCAGGACTTAGGTCCACCTGTTGCCATTATCCCCCCCAACTCACACAGTGGGAGGTAGACAACACATGCTTGCAAATTCCTTTTCAGTATAAAACCCCAAAAGAATGGCAGTGAAGCTTTTAGAATTACTTGAGTACTGCAATGAATATGGATGCGGGTTTTTGCAATGGGGGTCATTTTAGAATGAATAATATTGTATAATTGCTTTGAGTAAATTGTATCGTCAGTATATATATTAGATTGTATATAGAGAGTGTATATTAGAATGTACTAGGATAGGTATTCTGAAGGTGTTTAGAGTTTTCGCATTAGGCAAAATTCTCGAGTGACTGACTGAGGGGAAAATAGGAACGATAAAGAGGCAACAGACCTTTTCTAAGAACTCAAGTGCTATGTGTTCATTGTTTTGTTAATCCTCCTAATTCTTATCTAGCATTGGAAAAGAATCACAGTTCTCTTTTAAGGAGAAAAAAACAAAAACAAAAACAAAACAAACAAACAAAAAAAAACAGGGGCAGATGGAAGATAAGTGCAAGCCCAGGATTTTGTAAGAATTAAAGGTAGAGCCAGCATCTCTTAATCTCTGATAGAATTCTGACTGCCAACTGAGTTTCCTTCCTTTAAGAGTTAATGGCCTCTAATGGCGGTTTGATTTGGAGGTGATTATGCATCTAAACTACCTGATTAAAAAATACGTTTCCAAATGTGGCTGATTACCTATTTACATATTGTTAGGGTTTAGGTGAAATTGTGAAGTTTAGTTGGGTGGTGATTTTCTGAGAAACTCTGCTATATGCTGAAGTGAATTCTGTTTTTAGCTTCATGATTAGATTGGGCATCAGTTAATGCTTAAATTGATAGTCATTTTTCCACTAAGTTAAAGGAACCAGTCCTGCATATATTCTTTCAATCAAGATAAAAGCAATGACAGCATTTTCTGAGTTGGGTGGAGGCTGGTTGGTTGGGGCTGCATAGGGGGAGGGCTCTGGTAAAATCATCAAGACCAAAGTGAAATCCACAGCATTTGTTTAGCACAGATCTATAGATTACAGTGAGCTGTACAATGACATTTGGATCCACTTAATAGACTACCCTCCGGTATTTTAGAGACTAATGCCAGCCAATCACACCAGGGTGGGATAGTTCTAGAGAGGATCAAGACACTTAAAATGGCAAATAAATTGAATAACAATGCAGGAATGAAGTAACCTTACATATACAAAGAAGGGTTGCTAGGTAACAAGTGAGGGGGTGTCATGGCTTCAGATCAGAGAGGGCTGGTTAGAAAATAAAATGACATCCTCTCTTCTAATTAGTCCTCCTTCCCAATCACATGCATCAAGATAATCTTGTGGTTTGGGGCCTTAGCCTAGTTTGCAAAGCCCAGTGCTTTATTCTCTTTGTTTCACAGAGCCGTTTTCCTTTCTGTGCTGTAGGCTTGGTTCATTGGCTGCTGTTTCATCCTGGCTGACTATAGCAAAGCCGGTTAACTACAAGGTACTGTGTTTGGTGGTGTCAACTCACCAGACCCAGTTCTCTAAGCAAATGTTTGCAATTTGATGAAAGACAAAGAAGGCATATTTGTCTGTACAGATAGAGAAGCAGAGCTAGCCCTGCAGTTAAGGCCTTACAAAGAACTCGAGGGATCAGTTCTCTAAATTAGAGCTTTTTTAGCTGCACATAATTTTTAGATGAAAAAAGAAGATAATTCAATATGCAAATGTTAGTAAAAACAAACACTTCTATGTTACATTAAAAGAGTTCCTAAAGCAATGGACCTGGGAATCACCAGAGGAATTTTTCCAGACCATAAATATTCCAGAATCTTAAGTGGGGATGGACATTGTAGTTTGAAACAAACAACAACAACAAAACAAAACCAACAACTCTTCTGAGTGATTTTTATACATTTACCCCTAAACAGTTTGAGATCCACCACCCTAAATTTTTGCTATATCTCTATCACTTATATTGTTATGGAACGTTCTATCTTGAATCCCTGAAAGTCCTGGCATTTTAAAAAGAAGAACTAATTATGTAAATAACATGTATTGACTACAATAGAAAAAATATTTGCCTTACAAAATTTATTATAAAAATAAAAAATATGAGGGCATTGCTTTATAATAAAGCATAAAATGAGATTTGATTCTATTTAAATTAACCAGAAAAAGTGAATTAACTAGCTTTAAATAAGAATACATTTTGGTCTTCTGATCAGTTGAGAATTAATTATTTAAGGTTGAAAAGAAGCAAACGTATACTAATTTCCAATTATCTTATTAGTTTATAAGCTACATATTCAGTGCATTTGTTGTAGAATTTTGCAAACAGAAAGACTATGGTGAAGGCACTATTTTGTTTAGTGCCCATTTTGAAAACTTCAAAACAACTTAATATATGTGTAAAAAATGGGACTCAGAAACATTTAGAAAACCATTTCTCTATACGAAAAAATTGAAAAATAGTAAACAATGTTTGATGTAGCTGAAGGCTGGACAATTTCTTTACTCTGGTTTACGGGCCTATGCATTTTTAATTTTAAAATTAAATGGGATTATTATACATTGATTTTATGTTTGTTTCTCATAACTAACATTACTATATATGCCTGTTCACTACAGATATTTTGAGTCAAGTCATGATTAAGATGGAGTAAAGAAGAATTTTATGGGGACAGCTGCTTTTCATGACAAATGATTTATAGACATAAAAACAAGAGTAGAAAAAGAGAAACTAAAAAAGACTCCCTTGACTATTACAAATAAAGGAAAAATGATGTGTTATGAAACAATGTACATACATTTTATTTTATACCAGAATTAACATGCCACTATTTTATACTGAAATTAATGTTTATTTTATACTGGAATTGATATGTGACAAGAAGAAGTTGTCTTAACTTCCAAGCCTGTTCAAAGTATGATGTTCATATATTCTCACATAACTTGACATGGAAAAATAGTGAAGACATTAACCCAGTGCTCCTTTCTCTGTTCAGATCTATCCTTGTCAAGTTCCTCTGATTTTCACAGAAATGTTTTGGAAATAACCTAGCAGCCTCTTTCTAATTGACGTTCCCTGTTGTCCATTCATCTGGATTGAAGAAAGACAGCATTTCTGTTCTTGGGTTTTCTTCTATTGGCCAGAACTTCATATTTAGGAGAAGATTTTTGCCAGATTAAAGAATGACAATTGTTAAACTTCTGCCAGAATGTTTTCAGAACGCAGAGATTGGGTGGAGGTTGAATTAGTGATTCTTATTGCATTAAAGATGCCAACAGCTAGATGAGACTTTGTTCAGGAAAAATTAAATAACTTTTATTTATATCTGCATTCTCCAATATGTAATTATTTTCTCCAGCTAAAAATGCTCATCTAAAATTACTTTCGGGTCAGTCTGTTATTTCTATAGATTCAGCTTGACAGGATTATTACTTTATAAGCCTGCTTTGAACTGGCTGAATTTTATCTGGTGTTAGAAATCATTGAGAGTTTAGCTGCAGGGCATTGGAGATGATAAAACAATCATGGCAACAATAATTTTAGTTTGTTAGTATCTATTTCTGGCAACTTTTCAGCTGTTCTATACGCATACAAATTATTCACTAATAGAAATCCCTGAAATATGTCTGTGATGAAGGCAAAAGTGTTTCTTGATTTTTTTCCAATCAACATTTTCTCTCAGAACCAGTATCCTAAAAATATACAGAAAATTCCGTTTAGATGAAACTGCCACTGGTGAACTCCATAACCAGCAGACAATCACAAAAACTCTTTGTAGACAGCACTTTTTGAAAAACCTATTTATTTAATTAAACGTTAGAAATTTTGTGTTTTAACAAATTACACTATATGCAGCAGTGTCTGACAGCCTTAAACTAATCATAATTGATAATATTAATAAAAACAATGTGACAGTCAGGATAGGCTAGGTTATGCTGCAATAAGAAGAACCCTCCCCTTCCCCTCCTCCCCCCTCCCCCAAGTCTTAGTGGCTCACAACAACAAAGTTTTGTTTCTTGCTCACAATACATGTCCACTATCATTAGTTGGGGGCTCTGCTGCAGGTTTTCTTCATCTGGAGCCAAGCTGATGGAATCGCCCTTGCCTAAAGATTTGTTGATCATGTTGGTAGGGAGAAGAAAGCCTCCAAAGCAATACACATTAGTTTTGCTCACATTCCATTTAAGACAGGAGAATAGGGTATGGAGGCAGAAAACCTAAGGCAGATTCATGCTGATTTCTTAGAACTAAATAGAAAGGAAAACCTCAATTTTCCACGCCGAGGTAACAAGAGGAACAGAGGCTACTCCGTTTCCATACTGCCCCCCACCATACGTTTGCATAAAAGTGTAACATTTGTAACTTCACTTCAGTCTCTGATTGGTTGCTTTCCACAACCAATCAGACTGATCGTGGGCCACCACTTCATTTGCATGGGGTGAAAACTAAGCGGCCAATGGGAGACCTCCAGGGGGTATTTGGACCCCAGTAGATTCTGTAACCGGGCTCTTGAGCCCCTGTGCTCCGCTGGCTCCCACCCTGAGTAATGTACTTTCATTTTCAATAAATTTATGCTTTTGTTGCTTCATTCTTTCCTATTTTGTTTGTACATTTTGTCCAATTCTTTGTTCAAAACACCAAGAACTTGGACACCCTCCACCGGTAACACAAAATCACAGGCCTCTGCCCAATTTCAAGGGGCAAGGAAATGCAATGTCACTCTGGGTCTAATAGAAAATCTTGACTCTTGGTGAACACAGTCAATATGAATATTCAGAAAACAAAAACAGAAAAGTCAAAACATCATTTACTATTCCCTCACTAGGGAAATGAGATAGGATATAGAACAGAGGATATTCATGGAAAAATGATGAAGTCTAAAAGTAAAAAGAGAATGTAATGGATAGACATATAAGAAGGCACTTCCTGGCTGGGTGCAGTGGCTCAGGCCTGGAATCTCAGCACTTTGGGAGGCCTAGGCGGGCGGATCACTTGAGGCGGGCAGATTACCAACAGGAGTTCGTGACCAGCCTGGCCAACATGGTGAAATCTCGTCTCTACTAAAAATAAAAAATTAGGTGGGTGTGGTGGTGGGTGCCTGTAATCCCAGTTACTCAGGAGGCTGAGGCAGGAGAATCCCTTGAACCTAGGAGGCAGAGGTTGCCATGAGTCAAGATCGGGCCGTTGCACTCCAGCCTGATCTACAAGAGCTAAACTCCATCTCGCGGGAGAGGGGAAAAAATAAGTAAGCACTTCCTTTATCTTTCCCCTTTAAACAGCTGCCTCAACCCAGGTACAGCTGCCTCACACCTCTGTCTCTTTCTCTCTCTGTTTCTCTTTTTTCTTGTGAATCTTCATGATCCTCTGCCTTGGGAAGGGTTCAGTGCTAATGGTTTTCAGCTGAAGATGTTGCAGCTTCGGTCATTTAGTCTTGTCCAGGTGCTAGCAGTCTGCCCAGGTATTCTCAGATGCACAGACAGCAGGAGAAAAACTAGATCACAAATCCATCAGCACTTTGGGAAGAACATCCAAATGTGCATTTCAGAAGTATTTGTGAGTAATTCCACCTTTCCATAGAAAGAAGAGTGTAGGAGCAGATTGTTTGGAGAAAAGGCATACAAATTTACTTAATGTGTTTACCCTGGAGCCTTTAGAATGAAGATTCAAAGATATAGGAGGAATTGTCCATTTTAATGCTTAGGCTCAGCAAGCTATGGACAGGGTTGTGTAAAAATATGATTGGACACAAACGGTGTGATCCAATACTAATAGACTGAGTAGAAAAGCCAGCAAGGCTTGTCTGTCTAGATTCTGCTTGGCCTCTCTGAGCACGTGTTCCTTTCTTCTGGGCCCTCTCTGGAATGGGGGTCTTTTGGCCTACAGTCGAACAAGATAGGTCAAATAATTTCTTTATGGCCAGTTTTTACACAGAAAGGCAGAGGGAAAATTAGAGTGATATATTTAGGTTTTATGTCTGGCTTAGGGAAGCCAGATTGACCCACCTTGGGGAAGAGTCTAGTTTCTGTGGCTAGCCTCGAGGAAGAATGGGACTGAGACAGGAGGGCAGGAGAAAATCAAAGAAAAACTTGCTTCTTTAGCTGCTTCTGAGTCCTTTATTTTGAGGTATTGTTTTCTGAGTCCTGATAAGAGCCAATTCTATTGATTGGGGATCTCTGGAAAACATAACTGGGCTCCTCAGTTCCAGTTACTAAGCTCCTACTATATAGTAGGAGTTTGGAATCCCATTTCCTTGGCAATCATTCTCCTCCCTTGGTACAAATTACACAAAAGATTAATGAAGAAACGCATGACATCCTGGAAGTTTCTCAGTAACTATGGCACTGCATGGACTCTCACCTCCCTCTCTGTTTCCTCTTTGTCTCCCTAGCTACACCATCTGTGCGTCCTTGGTAAAGAATCATAGAGGAAAACAGATGAAGGAGGGGGCGATATTAGCTCTGATCCTTAGTTTAATGAGTGAGGACTCTGAATCTCAGGAAGATTACATGTCTTGCCCACTTTGAATAGAGGCACCAGGCCTCAAACTCAGATCTCGCAGCAACAAGTTCAATGTCTTTTTCTACCACACTGATCTAACGGATGCCTAGGGACCTTGGTGTTCAGGCCATCCAAATAAATTTAAGCAAAAGGTGACTGTTGAGAAATCAAGGTGTGGATGATCTTCCCAAAGCAAATTGACTTATTTTGTGATATTAGGTGGATGTGGGTGTTTCCAAGGAAGAACAGGCTACTTTGGGCCTCTTGATTTGGAAAAAAAAAATCACAAAGTTGAAGTTACCTCCGAATTACCAAGCAAAATGAACTCAGTGTTGGGGGAGCTCAATGCTAGAAGGTCCTAATAGGTACTTTAAGGGAGAAATTGGTAGCACCCAGAATACTCATTTTCTCAAATTGGGAAAACTAATTTTACATGTTTATTCTGATTTAAAAACCCTGCACTTGTGACACTTTCTACTGAAACTACATTATTTTCTGAAACTATTGATGAAAAGAAAGGAAGAAATGATTGAAAAGTGAATCTGAAACCCTAGCAATTCATTACTGGTCACGTTTTGAAAACGGTCTCCAAATAAATGGCACTTAGCTATAAACTTTCACTAACAATATATTTAAATGTTGATTTTTCTTTAATGATGAAAGCCAAACCCTTTAAGAACATCTTCTCTTTTTTCTCTTAATAATTTCTTTTTTGGCAGTTTTTTTATTCTTTGTGGGAAACAAAGGAGCCTCAGTGACAGTATCTGCCTGTCTGTAAAGTGTGGGTGGGCTAAAGACCCTGGCAGCAAATGCCATTGCCATGAATACCCTACCCTCTTGTATCAAAATGTGAGTATCAGAGTATTCAATAGATGAGTTCCAGACCAACCAAGGAGTCCGTTAATCCACAAGTCTTTATTCAGTGCTTTTTGTGACTTGGTATTTCTTGAAATAAGTAAGCCATTGCCCAGAGGTGGGCACCTAGAGTTTATATTGTGTTGTCAATGTTGGCGTTAATGGTGTCCTAACTGCTTTTGGCTTGTAAAATGTTTCCTCCAGTGTACATGTAGACTTGTTGATGATGGTACTTGAGTATCCTTGCCAAGGAGAGCAGAGGGCAGAGCAAAGCCATTCCTCTTTGGTATGCCTGATGTTCCATCAGCCAGAGCCCCCCAGGAAAGATCCCGTGTACAATGGCAGGGCATCCTAGTTTCCGAGGAGGCAATAAATATAACAACTGTTGTTCTCCTGACAGGCACAGAAGCAATCCCTCTCTCAACACCAGTCAGTGATAGTTTTAAAATGGATACTCCACAGTGTTTTGAGCCTGGAAGCTGCATCAGGCAGCTGCTTGAGGTAATTAGGAACTGGAAGGCAACTTTCTAAAGGCATCCAACAAGAGAATGGAACATTCATAGGAGTGAATGGCTCTCAGGGATGACAGAAGAGTTGGCTGAAAGCAAGGCTAGGGTTCCCAAGGGAATTGCTGCTGGTGTGTAAAAATAGATACTTGTAGCTTATGTCTAACTGCCTATAGTTGGGTTACAAGTTATTGGATGATTTTAACATCCACACCAGACTCCAGCGCATTGACAAGAGTTGGAAACACTGTGGCTAATGTCTAGGTCACATTCTGAGGAAGCATTTCCCCAACTTGTCCTTTCCCTCGGCCCCTGCTAATTTAGCACCTGAGCTCTCTAAGTTATGCATTTCTTCCGTATTTGGTTTTTAAATATGTGCCAACACTCTGGATTCTGAAAAGTGCCTGAAGAAACATTGAATATTCTTTTGACTACTGTATTATTCCTTCCTGACAATCCTGATAAGATTATCTTGAATGCAGGCAAAACAAAAGAAGTTATATTTTTCTTGTACAATCTGTAATTTAAAATGCTGGGGTGGTCTGTACATGGCTCAAGAATCATTTTTCACTGCCCTTCAATTGACACTTTGCAGTCATTAGGATGGCAAGATATGGAAAGGATTTTTGTGAGAGCCCCTTCCCTTGGGGTTAAAGGTGGGGGTCTTCTGCCACAGTGAAATGAAGCAGGAGCTGGGTTCAAGGCCTTTGCTGCTCAGACAGTAGACATGAGGCTTCCGTGGAAAGTCTGTTAATATGGCTCTCTCTTGACCTGGAACACCCTTGCTGTTCAAGTCTCAGGCTCCCCTTGTGTTGAGACTGTCAGTGGTAATAAATCCAGCTCTACTATATGACATGAATTAATTCCCAGCAGAGACTCTAATTTCCCCATGCCCCAAACCTGATGGACACCATGTCTCTAGAGGGAAGGAGCTAGATGATTAATTCATCTGTAGATTAATTAATTGAGCTGCCTCAACCCAAGTACAGTTAAAGCTGATCCATCTCACACATGTGTTCAAACAAACCCACACTCCTAGAAAAAAATGACCAATTGTATATTACTCGGGGAAACACTTTCCTGGAAGGATACTCAGCCTCAAAAAGCAGGGATTTTCTGGGAAATGTGAGAAACATGTGCACCCTGAATTAACATTTATGTCAAGTGCTGGGCTATCAATCCCTGCAGGTGCTGTTCCATTTCGTTCTCACAATAGCCCCTGGGAGGTAGGTGCTACTGACATTGTCCTTCAGAGCTGAGGACCCCCAGGCTCTGTTGAAGCTGCCAGTGGCTTGCCTCGGGTTATTCAAATTGGTGGCTGAACCAGGTTTTGAACGAAGTTTCATCCTAATTTTGGTGCAGTCTGTTTTGACACTGCTCTGCACAGCCTACATTTATTTTTAGTATAGAAACAAGACAGAAGTTGGAGTGCCTGGATTCCCTCCTGCCTGGATAAAACAATTAGCCCATAATCATTGGTCCATCTTCTCCCTCCCTTGCACCCAGATGGGAATCTCCTTGTGGAAGGGACTAATCTCATTTATCTTGTCTCTCTAACACCTAGCTCAGAGCCCGGTAGTTAAAACACACTCAGTAAATAAATATTTGAGGAAATGAATGGGAGTTAAACATCTGAGCAGAATGCTTAGTAGGAGGAAAGAGGAAGAAGGAAGGGCTGAACATAATTCACCACCCTCCTGTGTAAATGGGAATTGACCAATTAAAACAGCCTGTGTGAGCTAACTCAGGCTGTGGACAAATGATAAGAGACTTGCTGTGAGGAATGGGCCACTCATCATGGGAAAAGAATCACACTAATAGCAGCTCTGAGACCTTGAGGGAAGGAGAGGCAAAGGGAGACATCCATAGGTATCAATAGGTGTGTGTTGTGGCTGCTGCTGTAAAAATTCTCTCTGTTAGGCTCCAGAGTAAGATTATAGAGGACAGCCATCTTGTCATTATCAAAAGCAAGTGAAACTGGAGCTTAATGACATGAGTGTTCAAAGGGCAGTGGAAGAGGGAACAATGTCATTAGAACAGGTAAGAAGGGGGCCTGTGAAAGTGGTGCTTTTAAAAGCTGATAGTGTAGTGAGACTAATAGATTTAATGGGCATGGTAAATAGGGTGAGACAAGGCCTATTGTGGAGTGCTCAGCCAACAGTGTCTCACAAAGAATGATGGATTAAGAAGAGCGGGGGAAAGAATGAAATTGGAGACCCAGGGAAACAAAGAGGATATGAGAAGCAGTGGTAAGGAAGAAGTGCAGCTGAAATTGCAGGGTGAGTTCTTTAGTCAAGCCTACGAAGAAAGGAATTGACTAACCAGTGCAAGAATAATTCATGATGACAATAATCATTGATGAGTTGGGGGTGGAATGTATCCTTAGGACATAGCATATCACAGACTAACAGGACTGGAGAACAGTTTGTCTATCCCTGCTGCAGGGCTGTGTTTAAGTATTGCCTCTTCCATTTTACATGTATGCAGCATTATCTATCTATCTGTCTATCTATCTATCTATCTATCTATCGTCTATCTATATATCTATCATCTATCTATCTCTATCATCATCTATTTCCACCTACCTCTATATATGTATACATATATATATCTATGCATATGTAGGGGTGTGAGCATGTGTGTGTGTTTGTGTATATCTCCGTTTTATATTTATAGGTTTGATAAGAAAAAAAACACAAGAAATCTCTAGGGAAGATTTTTATAATGTCTTTCCATGGCATGTTTTTATTCTTTTATTCCCACGAACTGTACTGTAGGGAATTTTGTTCCGATATAATCCTGTAGCCTATCAGTAGTGGAAGAGAACAGCTGCTCATGACAATCATCCAGCCACCCTGATGAATGGAGGCTGTTACTGTCAGTCTCTCCTTTTCTCTGATTTTTATTGAGCAGCTCTATGAAGCTCCTGTTCTTCACTCTCTACAGCTATGTCCACTCAGGCAAGTTTCTCTTTCTGATGCTCAACACAATCAAAGAGACACACCTAGTGGCTCATGGCCAGCTCATCTATCTCTACTCCAATCTTTCCAAATGTGGCCAGTCCTGTGAAAGCTTGACGGAAGCCAGAGGGGGATGACTCTTTATGTTTTTGTATAGAGTGAGAGAAGGTGCATTTCAGAGAAGACATTGCTTTTCAGAGGATGCATCAATTCCAGAGCAATTTTTCTAGGATAGCAACAATGTTTGAGGGTCTACTGCACCATTTTGGGGACATCTCTAGGCAGATTTAGAATGAGCAAATTGGTGGGGGCTACTTGCTAGACAAGGTCAGTGGAGTGAGTATGGGAAGGAATAGCACATATCTGGAAGACAGGATCAGAGAATTTCTCCCAGTTCCTTCACTTTCCCTATACTGCTTTGCTGTTTCTCCTCCTCCCTTCAGTCATATGCCTTTGGTAGGAATCATAGAATCAAGAATGTTGGACTATCTGTGTTATCTTGGATTCCCTAGACTTAACTAAGACATAGATAATCAGCCTCAAATAACAGAAGACCCAACCCAAAATGGCTTAAGTAATGAGTAAATTAATTAGTTTACTACCAAGGAGTCCAGAGGGCTTCTTGTTAGGATACATTCAGAGTTATTATTACCTTCAGTGGCTCATGAAGAAGTCATGCTCTCACCATCCTTTTGCTCAGCATATTGATTTATTCTTTTTCTTTTTCCTTTTTTTTTTTTTTTTTTTTTTTTTTTTTTTGAGACCAGACTTTGCTGTTTCCCAGGCTGGAATATAGTGGCCTGACCTGATCATGCAGCTTTGACCTTCTGGGTTCAGGTGATCCTCCCATCTCAGCCTCCATGGTAGCTGGGACTACAGGCACACACCACCACGCCTGATTAATTTTTTGTAGTTTCCATAGAGATGAGGTTTTGCCACATTGCCCAGGCTGGTCTTGAACTCCTGGACTCAAACCATTTACCTGCCTCTCAGCCTCTCAAAGTGTTGGGATTACAGGTGTGAGCCACTGCGCCCTGCTGATTTATCTTCTTACAGTGGTTATCTTTATGGTCTCAAGCTAGCCACTGGACATAATTCCAAGTTCCACATTTCTCCTTGAATGTTTATTTTTGATAGGGAAATATACTTTTCCAAGGTCCCCCATTGACTTCCTATCTAGCTTCTTATCACAAGTCCATTGTTAAATCAGTCCTGACCAGGAGAAAGGGAATACCAGCATTAGCTTAGATCAATCATGATTTGCTACCTAGGGTTAGTGGGGGATTCCTCATCTCTTCGGGACCTGTGGCTGTGGATACCTGGAATAAAATTTGGGATCTGTAAGTAAGGAAAAATAAAAGGAGGAGGCGCAGAGTGTAGGGGTTTGGTAAATCCTGTTGAGTAGGCAATAATAATGTCTTTTGCAGAAAATTTGGTACAATAGCCAGTTCACGTGTGTGATTAGACTTATGTTTTTGGTGAATGATATGATGTTTCAGAGTCAATGTAAGCCACTATTCTGGGTTATTTAGATTAGAAGGTTGAGACCAAGTTTCACTTAGCATTCATTTAATGTTTTATGCATTTGTGTGTGTATGTGTGTGTGTTTATAGTTGCTGACTAAAACAAGCCCTGATTAGTTATCCTTTAAGCACTTGATAGTCTCAAAATACATAGGTAAACGAAGTTAAATGGTAATTGCAATTCTCCTAATTAATGAAAAGCTAGTACTAATATCTTTATTCTTAATGATTAAAATGTAGCTATATGACTTAAAAATTGTCACTTTATTAGTAAAATCTTAGAGATTGTAAAAACAATAATCTATCAAATATAGTAATAGCTACTATTTAATGATTACCTTCTATGGGCCAGGAACTACATGAAACATTTTACATGTATTATCTCAGTTAGTTTTCTCCTGAATTTTGCAAGATAGATAGCATGTTTTTCATATTATTGATGAAGTAACTGAAGTCCAAAGAAGCTAAGTTGCCCAGAGCGTAAATCCAAGAAAGAAGAGTCTATTAATCCTTTTTCACATTGGCATACAGAACTACCAGAGACTAGGTAATTTACAAAGGGAAGAGGTTTAACTGACTTACAGTTCCGCATGGCTGAGGAGGCTTCAAGAAATGTACAATATGGTATATGGCAAAGGGGAAGCAAGGCATGTCTTACATGGTGGCAGGAGAGAAAACACAAAGCGGGAGGTGTTACACCCATTTAAACAATCAGATATCATGAGAACTTACTCACTGTCACGAGAACAGCAAGGGGAAAATCCACCTGCATGATCCAATCACCTCTCACCAGACCCCTCTCCAATCTCCATGAGATTTGGATGGGGACACAAATCCAAACCATATCAAAAAGGTAATATGGCGTAAGGGTTAAGAGATATTACACAGATATAGAAGCAAATCCTGGCTCCCACTTACTGTGACCTTGGCCAAGTTACTAAACTCTCCATCTCAGTTTTCTCCTCTATAAAATGACTTAACTCAATAATTAACTATTAATGATTACAACTAAGTGACAGAGCCAGGATTTGAATGCAGGGTTTGCCAGCTGCAGATCTTGCATCCTTTCCCTATGACATGCTAACTACAGGGCCTAGCAATGCAAACATTAAGTTAAATTGCTACACTAAGCTTTGTGTCATTGAATAACAGAAAGGCACACTTTTCCAAGAAACATTTTGGTTTAAAGTAAGAAGTAACATGGAAACATTCCATACCCAGAAATTCTTTCATTATTTTTGTTGCTTTTCATCCCTCCACTTATAATATTGTGAGAAATTACACAACCCAGAGACAATTAGTTATTGTTAAATAAAAATGAATCACTCATATATGCTGAGGAAGGACTAATATTTGAGCTTATTGAGACTCATGAGGACGGAGCTATCACATTTCCTAGGCATGGTATTTTAGCTCTACAATTCATTGCCCTGTTATTGCTAAATCTTTCTTCAAGATCTGACTATGAAAGTAGATATTTCCTTTTTTTGTCAATAAATACTATTTTAGTATGGGATTCAAGTTTTGCTCTTATTTCAGTTTGAACATTTCTTCTTGAGAAGCAACCAGTGAAGAATATACACATGATTATCTGGTACTATTGTCCCTCCAGAGCAGGATCACTGAGAGCTGACGGTGTTATTGTGTCTAACTCCCAGGCCACCGAGGGAAATTCTGGGGGCACAGGCTGCTACGTGATTTATTCCCGAATCTCATTCCTAGCTTTGTGTCCAATTCCTGCACCCATTTTTCCCCTTGGAAAGTAGGAGATGTCTCTATCATAAGGGGAACAAATTCAGATGAAAGGAAGCTTTTATGGAACCCTTGTCTGACACTGTGTGCCTAGTCTAGGAAAGAGTATATCTCTTCATTCTCGGTGCCACACAATTTACATCTTTCTCAACCTTGTTTAATCTCTCTGAGCTCCTTAGATAACATCTATTAGATAACATCCCATTGCCACCTCCATGTATGCCCTTCCTTGTCTTCCTTTCTTAGTTGTCTACTTTGTCCACATTTCCAGCTCTCACATCTGTGACATCTTATTACAAAGCCCTGTTCTACTTCTTTGGGGTAAGTAGCCATGCTCTTCCTCACTGTTCTGCTCATAGGCCTCTATTTGATTCTACTCAAGTTTGCCTATGACATTCCTGGGATCCATCTAAGGGTCTCATGCATACTTACCTTTCAACTGGGATGTAACTCTTAAGGTGAGGTTCAGTTACACCACTGGGCATCATGTTCCCATTGTTCCTTTTTATTCCAGTGCCTACCATGCAGTTGTAGTAGGTGTTCGACTCATGTTTTATAATTCAGATTCTTCTGCTTTCTTCCTCCTTTCTTATTCAAATGAAGGTGGACCATAAACCTGCCCTAAATAAAGAAATATAATCAAATGTGGAAAAGGATTCAGATTCCATCAAAGGAAAAAAGGGGGTTATAATTCATTGTAATTTACCACACTACCCTTCTCTGAACTCCATAATTATTTATGGCTTCACTAGCTTCACTGGTGCTTTGGTTATGCTAGAGTTGTAATTATTTAGCCTTTTGTGTACGTGTCTTGGCTCTCTTATCAGATTGTCAACCCCTGGAGGGAGGTCTCCAACAGATCGTCCAACTCAGTTCCCAGCACATTCTGTATGGTGAATGGTTGTGCTGATGATGAGCTGAGGGGATACCAGAGAAGGAAGGTGAGTTGAAGCTCGGTGGGAAATAGAACCCCTGTGTGAGGCCCATTGAACCCCTCTAGGCCACCCCTGTGTTCTCAGTGGGCATCTATCTTCCTGTAGGAGCTCATTCCCTCATGGGTTGGGGGTGTGTATCATAGATTCCTTGAACTAAATTACCTGTTCACTAACTCATCCCATACCATGAGTAGTGGTAGGAGTGGGGCTGCTTAGATCCCCAGGTCACTGTGGGACTGGCCCCAGTTCTCAGTTCCCACTGACTTCAAAGTGAATTCCCTCTAATCAGGTATGGAGAGAAACACCCACTGGTGCAATTTCAGCAGGGCCTCCAGGTGGTCGATTTGGCTTCTGATTACATTATTTAAACACTATTTCACAAAGGAGGTGATTTGGCATCACACTAATGCAAGCTTGAATTCACTGCCCATGATTTGAGTTTGCCAGTGTAAAGTAATTCTGCAGTAATGGTCTTTACCACATCAGCCTTTTTATGTTTAAATTTGATGTTAAATTTTTAAAATCTCAGAAGAAGAAAAAAGAAGAGCCTAACACATTTTAAGAAACCACAAACACCTTGTGAAAAGTCAACTTGTAAAATCCCAGCTGTTAAAGTGGCAAATTTAGCTCTTTATACCTGCAGTAGGTATGAATGCATGGGCATGTGTGTGTACACACACATGTTTTGGACTTATTTCTGTAGGGACAAAATGTCCAGGGACAATAGATCAGGGTCTGCATATATCACTTTTTCTTTTTGTGACCATCCCATGGCAATTGGATATTCTGGGAAAGCTGTTTCACTTTTTTTTCAAGTCTTAGTCTCTCATATCTAAAATATGAGGATGTGACTATGTGCTTCCTAAGGCTCTTTCTAGCTCTCTCTTTATAATTAATTATCAGTAATGTAGAAAAACTATGAGAAGCTTATTTTCAGAAGGTGTTGCCTGGACCAAAAATAAGGAATGATGACCAGTGGCTAAATTTTGACCTGATGGAGTAGCAGAGGAGTGGATGCCAACTTATTGTTATGGCCTGAGTGTTTGTATCCCCAAAATTCATGTGTTAATATCTAATTCTTAATGTGATGTTATTAGAATGTAGTGCCCTTGAGTGAGATGACTGGGTCAGGAGGCCTCCACCCTCATGAATGGGATTAGTGCTCTTATAAATGAGACCCCAGAGAGCTCTCTCATCCCTTCCACAACATGAGGACACAATAAGAAATGGCTGTCTACAAACCAGGAAGCAGGCCCTTACCAGACACCATTTCTGCCACTGCCTTGATCGTGGGCTTCCCAGCCTCCAGAACTGTGAGAAATAAATGTTGGTTATTTATAAGCCAACCGAGGCTGTGGCATTCTGTTACAGCAGCCTGAATGGACTAAGAAACTTAGTGACAGTGCTCTCTCATCTCTCATTCTGCCTCTGCAAATTGCTCCACAAGTGCACTTATTATCCTCCCTCTTCCATTCTGAATTTCTTTCTCTCCATTTCTTATTTATTCACTCATCCATTTGCAAATGTTTTCAGCCATAACCTGCAGAAGAGACTTCCCTCTGCCCACTCTCAGTTTCCTTGCGTGGAAAATGATGGATTTGGTCGAGGTGGAGTCTCAGGTTCCTGGCAGCACTAACATTCTTTAACTCCATGGAGATCTTCCCTCCATAAGCCTGTCAGGATGAAGAGCTGATCCAATCCTTCACCCTCTGTGCATTTGTTCTGCCTACAGGTGCACTGTTTTTCCTGGTATGCTTTCTCAGATGGCAGCAGAGCAAAGAATGAGGTAACTGCTGAGGATTGGCTGCCAAAACCTTCTGTGGGAAAACAGAGTTTTCCAGAATTGATATTTCTAGGAATGATTAAAGAAAAAAAATAGATGCAGCTCAACTTGGCAAGGTTAACAGAATAGGCAGCAGGCTCTTGGGCTCAGCTGCCAGTGTGACCTCAAATAAACCAGCTTTGCCTGACAGGACACCTGGCAGGAATGCAGGCTGCAGAGTGGCCCGCGGGCTGCAGGGATGACATGGAGGCAATGGAGAGCTGGAGAACTGTTGGTAGAAGATGTGAGGGATGTCTCTAGTGGACTCCAAGTCAGTACTAGCCAGAGATGGCCACTAATGACATCAGAGATGAGGAAATGTGTCAGGACAACTTCTCTGAGCACTGGGGAAGTATGGTAAATTGTTGACTCTTAGCTCTGGCTTCTTTCAAATCTCATTTTAAGTGTCTTCAAGAAGAGTTCCTCTTCCTCCTGGTTTCCCTGGAGATTGATGTGCAGTGGACTGAGCCACCTATCTGGGGAATTCTTCATCTTTCAGTATCTTGTTAATATTTTCTTTGGTATCATGTACTTTCTGACTTTTAGCTGTGACATCTTAGTTGTAGTTTATACAAATGGATTAGGTGGAGAATAGGAATGCAAGGAACCTGGTCCTTTTTTAACTCTAGTTGACCTCTGTTTGCTAAGCAAATTCTCGTCTAATGAGAACTCATTCAAAGGCCTGAGAACTAGAGAGATATTATTAGAGCTGGAAAGAACTGTCAAGGATAACCTAACTTGGACCATCTCTTCATGGATGAGGGCAACACCGTGTGTCTGCTCGAGAGAGCCAGAACCAGAAGCCACAGCTTCCAAACTCCAGGTCACTTTTACCCCACCGTCTTTATCCTTTCAATAAAAAAATAGCGAACATGCTATTTGTGAGTGTGTAGAATAAGTAGATGGCCTTTTGGAGATGTGAGGAAAGAGGTAGGCTGAGTGAAGCAGGATGTATGTTAGAGAAGATTTCCCCAAAGTGAAGTTGGAGCTGGGTTTAGAAGTTGAATTTTAAAAACTGCTTTGGGATACATATAATCGGCACTAAAAGAGGCCTTACCAACCTTCCTTTTACAGTTGGGGAATCTAAGGATCAAACAGATGAGGTGATTTTTGTACTCCCTGGAGAGGTAGCTTCATATATACAATATTTTAAATTATTTCCCAATTGTTATGATTTGGCTTTTGAACCACAGTTTCCCTTTCCCCGTATTGACTGAGACTTGCCAATCCTTTTATTTATTTACTTATTTATTTATGTTGGAAGCAGACTCCTATCACCTTTGCTTATTTATCATTTACTGAACTTCTTCTACTTCTTTTTCTGTTTTTCTTGTCCCTTTTTAAAAGATGCAAACCCAGCTATTGTGCCTTAATCCAGATCCCATGATTCTTCGTAGAGAAAGCAAATGAAGTCCTCGCCTGTCTGTTGGACCTGCGTGGCTTGCAGCAAGAGCATTTTGGTGCTCTGCCATGCACACATTCCTGCCCCATTGGCCACCCTTTCCAGCTAGCAAAAGTATATTTTCAGACCTTCTATCACTTTGCAATTTTTATTCCCCTAGGTGTACTTGCCTGAACTATTTTTTCATGCCAAACTTCAGTGGATTTCCTCTCCTTGTTTTCAAGGCCCTTTGGCCTCCAGCTGTTGGAGACAAACACTATTGTGATCTCAATAGCAGGACTGATTCAACTGATAATTCGCAAAACAATCTGGAGCAATCATCACCTTTCACTCATGACTTCTCTGTTCCACATTTTCTCCTCAGAGGCCATAGATTTGGCTAAAGTTTTCTTGTCCCAAAGTCTGTCAATATCTGGCTCCCAAGCCCGCACTGTGTGTATAATTATCTAAAGGCATTTCTGGGCCTTCACATTGTTTTCCACTCTTCTGCTTTCACTTAAATATTGCTTCTCTTCTTAGACGTTCCCCTTGCCTCTCCTACTGGGTTGATGATGTGTGCCCCAGTTCGCTAGTATTTAAGATGCAAAAAGCTAACCTGGTTTTAAGAGCAACAGAAAAGTCGTTCTACAGATCTACCTGATATTGTTTGGCTTGAGGAACCTAACAGATGCCAGGAGGAATTACTCTAAATGTCAATGGCTCTTAATGAGTATAGGTGGAGATTAAAATAACACAGGCAGCTCCTTTCTCAGCACAGCTTCTTTGGGTTTAGGCACACTAGTCCTATGAAATCCTCTGTACCTCTTCTACCCATCCACAGCCAAACCTGCAGAACCCTTTGCATTTCTCCCACCTGTGCCAGCTCTGTGGGATCCTCTGCCCCTTTCCCATCCCTGGCTCCACTCAGCTGCCTGGATATGTAGATGGCTTGAAGTGCCTATGTGGAGCAATGTGCATTTTTGTTTATTTTCATTTATGAATTGCTTTTAAGTATGAATTTCTCTCTCTGTTCCAAACTACAAAAGAACCTAGATCAGATAAAGTAGGTACAAGTCATCACCATTTTGCTCCATGTAGAGGTATTATGAAGTCTCTAAATCCTTCCACTTCTTTTCTTTTTTTGAAGTTAGATGACAGAGGACAAAGCACATCAGTAACATCTCTGTTCCATGGAAGTCACTCTTATCTATTTTGAGTTATCCTTGAAACACAAATTATATTCTCAGTAAGGTTCTCTGTTTACCAAAGGACTTATCTTAATGACTCTGCTTACAAGTCCTTCGTTTTTTCCCATAGTTAAGGATTTCATCTGGGGGCTGAGTAATCAGGATATCTTTTTGGAGAGGTTCTCCCTAGTTTGCCCAGGGCCACTGGTCCAATGAAAATGCTTTTCTAAAATGTATTGTCAAGGCAAGCTATGAAACACATGAGCTCTGTCTACAAATTAATACTTATATTAAACTCGCAGATATTAATATCAACGCGCTATCACATTTGTCTTCCCAAGTATGCTATTCTTCCCATGAACAAAAAAATCGCATTTCTTTTCATTTTTTTACTTATGACATGATTTTCAAGACCCATTGCTAACCTGGTTTCTCTTCACTATGACACAATGTATGTTTTCTACATCCTCTCCAAGCATCCCCATAAGTCATATTTAGTTTTACTTTTCCTCAAAAAGGAAAGCCATCAAGTAACAATATTATTTTAACTTCAATAAGAAATCAAATATTTCTCAACATTTACATTTATTGTTGCCTGGAAAGAACTCTTCTAAGATGCCTTTTTTAAAATTCCTAGAAGATAAGTTGGGTCCAAATGTCCATCTGATCTGATCCTGATAGAACTTGAAATTCTTGCATAAGAAGAGAGGAAGCTAGAAGATAGAAGAGGATGAGAGAAATTTTGAGACCATTGACTTCCTGTCTGCCTGGCGCTAGTACATTAGCCCTTATCAAAGTTAGAAGAGCTGGTACAACACAGCCATTGTAGGTATTGGATCAATACCTGGCAAGCAGCCTGAAGGTCAGATAAAGTACTTAGGCAGGCAGTTTGCCAGGCTAAAGAGATGTCAAGAAAATCAATTAGACTCTAAAGAAAGAGTAGCAAGCTAACTAAAAAATCCCATCTTGAAAGGCTCGCTGTATTTCAAAGGTAGTTTATATGCATTCACAATATCTTTATCTTGTTCGTAAAAGTACATTTGCTAAGCAATTAAAACTATCCTTGGGTCACCTGAGGTCAACTCACAAAAGATTGTAAACACCTGCACAATCCTAGATTAGAAATTGCTACAAAGGATGGAGATTTAATCAAGTTCTTTTCAGAGTATAAGATTACATAACTTTTGATTAATTTGTTCTTTTTCTATATTGATTACTTTATGTGCTTTTGGAATGCCAAAGATGTCCTTGCTTTTTGAGTGGTGAGAGACACCATGGACTTTGAGTACTACAATGATGCCAGGTAGTTTACTTAGTAAGTTGCAGCCATCTCAAATCAAAAAATAGAAGGGGAAAAACAGGACTGATTGCTTTGCTAAATTTTTTCATCAGCAAGCAAAAGAAAGAAGCATAATGCTTACTGTGTGAAAGGCAGAAGTATTCTTGCTATTTGTTTACCAGTGAAATCTTTTTGTTATTTATATAGTCCCTTCTCTGTCCCAGGGACCTTGTGGGAATATTTTGGTATAAATAACGTGATGACACTCTATTTATCCCGGGTCTTATGATTTTCTTGGTATTGTTACATAAGACTGACAGATAATTTGTAGTACATATTTCTTGACTTCAGGGAAATTTTGTTCAGTCTGGTGGGAGAAATAATATTTAGACCATTTCAATGCTCTACCAATATAAATTTATTCATAAAGGATAATTATCAAGGGCAAATGTATTGAGCCAGGTACTGTGCTAAATGCTGGGTGGAGGTACTGCAATGAACCAAGCAGATGGATCTCTGCTCTCATGGAGCTTACAGTCTAGTGAGGGATACAGGCAAGAATCAAGCAATCTAAAGCAAGCAAAGAAACAACTAAACATTGCGACATGTACCCAAGGGAAAAAAATAAATAAAATGTGGAAGGTTTAAACTTATCGTAAAGATTATAAAGATGGGGGCAGCAGCGAGCATTTCAAGGAAGGGAGACAGCCAGCACAAAGGGTCTCAGGATGTGGGGAAGTCAGGGGGTGGATCACACAGGCTCTGGCAGGCCATACAACTCATCACCACACAAGACCACAAAGTTTCCTTTCTTTTTAAAAATCTTTATATTTCTTATCCATGGTTGATAAAGAACCACAGATGACTAAATACAAGAATAATAAACAGCAATATTTGTTATTTTGGGTTTTGAAGAACTTAAGATTTATGTATTTGAAGGGTCTTTCTGGGTCCCTGTCTCTATAGGTCTTTAATTCCAATAGGTGAACCTAAGTGACCTACACTTTTACCCCTGGGTGTGATACAGACAGAAGGCAGAAGAGCTACCCTTACTCACCCTGCTCAGCACTGAGTTCGTCCTGCTGTTCACTCAGGGAAGACATGGGGGATCTCAAATTTCTAGAGCTTAGTCCCTCCACCAGACACCCTGATGTTTTAGCCACAGGTCCCAGTACAAATTGCTTGCCCATTTGGTTGCCTACCAATTGTTCCTTGCCTGATTCTCCACCTGTTCACACCTTGAGTCCCTACTCACACCTTGGACTTCTTTGACCTTGATTAATTGGACGCAAATCTAGTCTATCCTTTTGCCTTGGAACAATTACCCTGCCTGGGTTCTGTGTTGCATCCTGACAAACCTGTAGAATCTTGCATTGGTAGCATCTTCTATAGTCTAGATGCTTTACTCCAAGTTGCAACAGTCTCAGTTGCTAAGTCTTTTTCTTGCAAGACTAATAAGATCAGTGAAAATAACTTAAAACCCCCCTTTTTTTTTTCTGGGGAGGGGGGTATAAGGGTATAAGTTTAATCTATTTGCATGCCCTGATCAGATAGTTTATGATTGACTGATAATATTAACGTGGTCATTAAAAGCATGAGCTTTGTAGCTAGATGGCCTGGGCTCCACTGCTTACTTGCTGTGTGTAAATCTGGGTGTTATGTAATCACTCTGGGCCTCAGTTTCCTTCTCTGTAGAAGAGGAGAAAAATAGGACCTACCTCATAGAGTCATTGTGAGGATTAAATAAATGAATACATGTGAAACACCTGGAATGTTGCCTGGCACTTTGTAAACTCTTCTTAAATGCTCATGAGTAAGTGATGGAATTAGAATTTAAACTCAGACTAATTCTAGAGCCTGTATTTTATTACATATTTCTCCCCAGCCTCTTAAGACAGGGATCTTTAGATGGTCTACAAACTACCATCTTTGGGCCAAATCCAATCAAGGGGTTAAGAACAGTTTTTACATTTTTAAAGGGTTGTAAAAACCAGCCTACAAACCACCAAAGAAATAAAGACAAATATGTGACAGAGACCTTGTGTGACTCACAAAGCCTAAACTATTTATTGAATCTTTACAGAAAATTTGCTGATACTTGGCTTACATGTGTGGTTTGGGGCAATATATGTAAATTCCAAGGCTCTATTTTCTCATCTGCAAAAGGGAGATTATAATATCCATGCTATAAGGTTGTACAAGGCTTAAACAAGATCTCATACGGCAAAGTACTGAACATAATGTTCTGCCCATAGTAGGTGCTTGCTAAATGTCAGATTCCTTCTCTTCTTTCCCTTGTGAAGTTATGTTGGTTTCTCTTAACATACATTTAAACTATTTTTAATATTGTAAAAGCGTCGTCATATCACTCTAGATAAGCAGCCTGCTGAAGGGCTTCTGAATGATTTACCAAAGAGGACTGGAAATGTAGAAGGGGCTGGTGACATGAAGCAGCTGTAATTTGGCTACTTTGGAGGCCCAGGAAGGTCAGCTCTGTAAATGAGCTGTGAAGGGGAGGTGACCCTACTGGGAAATGGTGAAAACAAAAACAATGTGTTATCTCCCATATAAGTCAAGTGAGCATTTGGGTGCATTTAGTACAACATGTGAAACAGCTTAGCTTCCCCACTCTTAATTGCCACAGTAAGATGTGAGTTTGGCAAACTAAAGACGTTGAGAGAAAGGCCATTGCGGGGATGATTCCTCAGAATGCCCTGGAAAGAAAGGGTGATTGCATGACCAAGGCAAGATATTTAGAGCCAGAAGAATAATATTTGGGGACTGGCGCCTTGCTTTCTTGAGGCTTACAGGCCAGGGAATGTCCTTCAAGTGTGGGGTAGTCTCTGAGCAGAAGTGGAACATTATTTATGCTCAGAGAAAGTAAATAAGAAGCTACAGCCAGAAAAAAAGACTAAGGGTAACATGTAGGGAGGCATGAAAATGTCTTGAGTTCTGAAATCCCTGTCAATCTTGAAATAGACATTTATGTTCATACTGTTTGGAATGTTGAGCCTTGCTTAAAATTTTTCTCTCCCACATGTGACATTTTATTCTCTCAAAATTAGCTAACATTTCAAGCCTTTAGGGGCTTTAAAAACTTTTATTGAAGAATAATACATGTATAGAAAAGTAAGTCAATTAATTTTCACGAAAGTGCATGCATTTGATTAACCAACATCCCAATTAATAATGCATCTTAGATTAACTAGCATCTTAGAAGCTCTCTTTGTAACTCCTTCCTGTTTCTACTCCTCTTTAAGGGTAACAATTTTCCAAACTTCTCAAAGAAAAAAATAATTTTGCCTCTTTTTGTTCTTTACATAAATAGATTCACATGATATGTACTCTTTTGTATCTAGCTTCTTTCACTCCAGTAGGTTTGTGAGATCCATCCCTATTGTTACATATAGTTATAGTTATTAATTGCTATTGCAGTAAAGTATTCCCCTGTGTGATTACAGCACAATTTAGTCGTTCTACTGTAGTTGGACATTTGGAGAGTATCTACTTTTGGACATTACAAATGACACTACTATAAACATTCTGCTGCATCTCTTTGGGTGAACATATGTAGGCATTTCTGTTGCTGGGTTATAGGGCATGCATAAGTTAAGCTTTAGTAAATATTGTTTTTTCTAATGTGGTTACACCAATTTAAATTTCATATTGGTATATTTTGAGGAGGGTAAAGTGTGTTTTTAGGAGTCTATTAGAATAGAATATTATCTATCAAGGCAATTCTAGGGGCCAGATACGCTTATGCTACAAGCAATGGGATCAGCCTTGGAGCCAAGGGAAATCAGAGAAACAAGCAGATGGAGAACCAATGCCCTGTCAAGTATAGAATTGGGATAAGCTATTGCTGTTTGTGCACTTTCACTCTGAGGACCCTTCAGAGTGACCTATTAGTATTGCAGGAGCTAGATGAAGCATTGTATTTGTTGGATGAATGACAGTAACAGGAATTGAACATAAAATTTCAGACATCATTTATTAATTATATGTACTACATTGATTTCCTGGATTGTTTCCTTTTCCTATTTAAATACATATTAAATATTAGCTACCTGCTTTTGACAGGAAACTATGATCACTGAACCATCTAAATAGATACTCAAGCTACTGCTGAAATTCTTGAGTGCTTTGCACTGTTATTAACTGTAGAATATTCTCTGCAAAAGTAAAAAAAGTCCTTGAGATGAGAAAACATGATGCACTTAAAAAAAACTGGAACAAATACTGGCCCTTAAAATTATGGATGGATTATTATATTTTTGAAACCTGGAAGCATAACCAGCAAGTCATCAGATAGTTGGCTTCCTGAATTCAGAGTATAAGGAAGTTGCCAGAATAGTTTGGGATGAGCTTATATCAAGTCAGTTTGATGTCATGATTTGGCTGAATGCCACATAAAGAGGAAGCAGTAGACACTATCTGGACTTCTGAAAGTTTTAGATTTCTTCCTATGTGACATTTGTGTTAGTAAATCAGAAACATGGGGGAATGTTTGAAAAGCAGCGTGTTCTGATGCACGGACTTTGGAGTCATATAGACCTGCACTGGGAATCCAGTTCTGTTACTCTGTTACTTATTAGCTGGGGGCATGTGACCTCAGATAAGTCGCCTACCCTATTAAATTGCTGTTTCCTCATCTAGAAAGTTGGAATAATAACACTTGCCCTACAGGGTTGGCATGAGAATTAAAGGAGCTAATTTACATATTTGTACAATTTCTCAGCCTTTTAGCCTCTCCCTCTTGTGTACCCTTCTCTTTGGAGGTCAGATGGTACTGCAACATGGAGCCACAGCTTCTAGCTCCATAAGTCTCTCTGTGCCCGGTCCCCCTTTGTCTGGTTGCTGTCTGCCTCTCCTATCATACTACTTCTCGTATAGGGTTCTAGTTTACTATTTAATGATAACAGTCTCTGAAAGACTAATCTGTCAGGAAGCAGGAACTAGGTCTATTTTACCCTAAACCACTAGCAGAGAGCCTCCCAAATAATTGAAAAAAAAAAAAGTATCGAACTTTCCCCTACTCCCCTTAGGCTTGATTATTTGAAAGTTAGAAAAGAAAGTCCTCATTTTGGCAGTGTTATTGATACATGGAAGTCTGAAAAACAATTCAATGAACTCGAAAATTTAGAGTGGCCAAGCTAAACAGGTTGAGATTACGGATAAAAACAAACCAAGTTGACACAAGACAGGGAATAATTACGTACATACAAAGGAAGTAGACATGACTGAATGTGAGTCAGCAGCCTAGTGCTGTTATTAAAAGTGCAAACATGATTCTAGGTTGTATTAATAGATGCAAGACATGCAGAAGCCATGGGGTAATCTGCCTATTTTGACTTGGCATTGCCTGAGATCTTGTTGAAGAGCTGTGTATTTTTTTGGCGCTCCATATTTATTAGAAGTTACTAAGATATTGAGGAGGGTCTGGCTGGTGGATACAAAAATGGTTAAAGACATCAAATATATCTGCTATGAGGAAAATTTAAACCTGTTGTGATATTTTTGCTCTGGAGAAGAAACTTGAGAGTATTAAATAAGCATCGAGACACTGTGTAAATATATGATGAATATAAGATAATGCCATTAACTCACAGAACTGAAGTATTCTTGAGAAAGTATATGATGCATGCGCCTTCCTGCAGGAAGCTGAGTGCTTAAGGCTTTCAAAATAGACAGTTTTCAATCCCTCTTGGAAGGTTGTATAACCTTGCTAAGTAGTCATTCAGAGTTTTAACACTCAAGAAGTCAAACGATTCTTTTTCCTAAACCCAAATCTCTTCCTCGTTGATTTTGACAATATTCTCTGGTTTTGGTCCATCACTGATGAGAACTTGAATATCCTTTATATTAACTTCTCAATATATCTCAAATCACTAGTCATCTCCTTGCTGTGATTTTGACATCTCTTTCCTAGCCTAAAATTCTCTAACTTCCCCTTTCCTTAAGCACTCTTTGAAATTCTTTTCTGAACTTTCTCCTTGATATCCATACTCTGTGAGTGAGCTTGATGACTTAAATGGGATATAATAATCTAAAGGTGTCTAACTTGTTAAAAAAGAAAAAAAACCCAAAACAAAACAAAACAAAATAAAACAAAACCCATATACAACTTTGGTTAACTATACTTCGCATTCTTTCCTTTAAAAATTCCTTTTCACCTTTTTTTTTCCTCCTTAAGAAGTTGTCTATCATTTATCCACTAACATTTAATTTCCGTTTTTGTAGGAATAGTTTTCATCTAGTAAATAAAATTTTGAATCTGATTTCCCCGTCACAGTATTAGCATACATTTTGTAAACATAGCATTGCTGCCTTTGTTCAGGTGTGGGTTAGACAACCTACTAGGAAGAGTACCAGGGCTGAGTCTTAGGGAGCTTACTAAAGACAGCACTCCAGAATGGTACAGAGGCAGCAATAACTATTGTTCACTATAGTCTTCCAACCTGGCATCCCTTCACTCAACAGTGATAAGGTAAATTGCAAGATGAGTGAGATAGAGTGAAAATTCTTGTCATCATCACGCTAACCCATCTTTTGATTTTTTCTTGTCTATGTGGGCTACTAACCAACCTAGTTGCTAACCTAAAATTGAATACTTAGTAAAACTATCTTAAAACTGTTTCTCAACAATAAAGGAAAATAGAAACATTTTTGTATTTAAAAAATGGCAGGGTTTCAGCAATGTAATTAAATGAGTGAGCCAATAAAAAGAAAGAACTGCTGGGCGGTAATGAGTAAACATGTACCAACAAAGTCTCATAAAATGATAGTAATAGTAACTGATTTGTAGAATAAAAGAAAAAACATTTTACTTTTAAAATACTGGACAACAATAATATGTGGATCAGGAGTCTTTAAAATGGGTTTAAAGTCCTTGTATTGTTCAGGAAAAGGATTAAGATATTAATTTATATTAGAGTTTATTAAGTATATATAATAAAAGTTCAAAGGTGAAAAATAAAATAATAAGAACAGAGTACATAATTTTTAAACTAGTAGTGGGAGCCAGGCACGGTGGCTCATATTTGTGATCCCAGCACTTTGGGAGGCCGAGGCGGGCAGATCACCTGAGGTCAGGAGTTTGAGACCAGCCTGGCCAACATAGCAAAACCCTGTCTAGTGATGGGTTACAAAACTCGGCTAGTACTAATACAAAAATTAGCTGGGTGTGGTGGCAGGCACCTGTAATCCCAGTTACTCCAGAGACTGAGGCAGGAGAATTGCTTGAACCCGGGGGAACAGAGGTTGCAGTGAGCCAAGATCACACCACTGCATTCCAGCCTGTGAAAGAATAGGGAGACTCCATCTCAATAAAAATAAAAATAAAATAAATAAATAAGTAAATAAAAAATAAACTAGGAATGGGAAAAACATTAAATTATAAACAAAAAGCCACAGATAATAGTAACAATAATAATACAGGCAAGAGTAACTCAGGCATACAAGGGTGGGGCTAATTCTATGAGAATTGAGGAGCTTTCACAGAGGAGATGGTGTTTAAGCTGAATTTTGAAACAAATGAAGATAGGGCTGGGGAAAGTGCATTTTATGCAGAATGTATGAAAAAAGAGCTAAAGTATAGAGAGCAGTAAGACTTCATGGGATCTGGGGAGCTGCAAGAAGTTCAGTGTGGCTGGAATTAGGTTTCAGTAGCCTACTCCAGAAAACTAGGTAGAAACTAGAGCATAAAGCAAGAGCCTTGCAGGCCATGGCTGGGACTTGGGACTTTAACCCATGGGTTCCTGAGAGAGCCTCTGAAAGAATCTAGACCCTTGTTACCTTTTCACTTGGACTGAAATAACAGCAATGGGGCTAGAGCAAAGGACAACTATGTGTGGCATGTTATGGAGGTGAAATCAATGGAACTAAATGATGTGCAGATGAGAAGGAAAGGAAACTGACCAGGGAACAAGGTTTACAGCTTGGAAGATTGCATGCAGTTATGCCATTTGTTGAGAGAGATGCTATAGTAGATCTTAGTTTGAGGAAAAAGATTGTGAGGATAGTTTTTTTTTTTTTTTTTTTTTTTTTGTGATGGAGTCTTGCTCATTGCCCAGGCTGGAGTGCAGTGGTGCAGTCTCGGCTCACTGCAAGCTCCGCTTTCCAGGTTCACGCCATTCTCCTGCCTCAGCCTCCCGAGTAGCTGGGACTATAGGCACCCACCACCTCGCCCGGCTAATTTTTTGTATTTTTAGCAGAGACGGGGTTTCACCATGTTAGCCAGGATGGTCTCGATCTCCTGACCTCGTGATCCGCCTGCCTCGGTCACCCAAGGTGCTGGGATTACAGGCGTGAGCCACCGCGCCCGGCCAAGAATAGTTTTAAAAGTTTGCCTTATAGATGCTTATAAGGACACCCAGATAGAAGTGTCTAGTTGAAAATATAGCTGTATTTAACACTAAAATTAAAATTAAAATAGATGGTTGTCTGCCATGAAATGTTGCATCTACGCAGATCTACACTCAAGGGCAATGACTCTTGGAAATATTACAGAAATCAAGGTTTTAATACCTAAATATTCCTAAAGAGGAGCATGGCCTTCAAAAACAGTTGTTTAATAAAAACCGGCCTAACATGGAGGGCTTTCTCCAAATTTGTTTTACAGGTGCCTCTGGAAGGATTCTACCAATATGTACTGCATGAATAATTTTCATGTCACACATTGGCTAAAAGTTGAGCACTATTATAAGATTTCACACCAAGCTGCATTCATGGTACCATGTTCTTTGCATGCCTATATTTTATTTTTGTTAATTAAAGGGAGAAAAAATAGATAACAGGTCTTTTGAAATCACAGAAAATTCAGACATTTTTTGAGTTTGTTTTGGAAGGCAAAAAGCTGGCAATCACACACATCACACAAACACATACAGATACACACACACACACATACACACGCACACATCTTGTGCCTTCTGTTCTGACAATGTATCTTGCCCAGCTCCTTCCCATTGCCAGCAGCCTGGAACTTAGTGAGCTGGTGAGTGGAGTCAAGGACACTGTCTTTCAAGCAAGTCTACAACTTGGCTTCCTCAAATGTTTTTTTTTTTTTTTTTAACTTTTACCTACCCACCAGGTTGTTATAAGGATCAAAGGATATAATGCTTGTGAAAGTTTAAAGGAAAAAAAACTGTAAAGGACTATACAAATGTAAGAAGGTAAAGAAACATAGAGAACTATTCATTTCCATTTGCAATACAGAAATGTACCTGTTTGTACTTTTCTTTGTGCTGAAGATGTTTAGTCGTAAGTGGGGCTGTGGGAAGACTTTTGATCATGCATAATTTCTCAGGCACACACTGCTTAAAGATACATTTATCTTTCTCTGACCTAATCCCTCTGTGTATTTCAATTCAATTGAAGTTTCTTGCAGGCTTGTGCTGTTTTCCCTCATTTTTACCATCATACACTTCATAGTCATTCCTACAGACTGTAATAATGTATCAGACAATTCTGGGACAAAAAAGCCCTGGGAATCTGCTTCAGGGAGAACCATTTTCCACAAATAGGTTCTAATGCCATTTCTCCAAGTGTATTTATCTTATTGTTTACTTTCATAGTTTGTTTTGATCAGCTCTCTATCAAATTGCTTTGTAAAATCCCAGAACTCTAGGACTGTGACGCTACACACCGTGCAGTCTCCAGTTGATGTTTGTGGGGAAGCCGCCAAGTGGCCACGAGCATGTGTTCCCAGGCTCCCTTATGAGAGTGCCTGGCCAAACTGTGGTCAGAAAAGCTTACCCAGGAGCCACCAACTCCTGGGAATCTGGCTGCCTACCCAGGAGAGATGGTGGCATGCACTGGCTGGTTTTTAGCCCTGGTGACTTTGGGAGGGAAACTGAGTGAGATACACAGATCCTAATAAACAGGCCTCAAAGTGGTTATACCTGTTGAGCCAACTTAACAGAGCAGGGCAGATTGTAAGTATTCTAAAATTAAATTCATAATGACAAACAACTCTTCAACTTACAACTACTCTTAAGGTTGCTATACCTCACACTTGTGTTTCTTCTCAATTAGAGAATGATATGGTTTGGCTGTGTCTGCACCCAAATCTCACCTTGAATTGCAGCTCCCATAATTTCTACGTGTTGTGGGAGGGCCCTGGTGGGAGAAAATTGAACCATGGGGGTGGTTTCCCCCATACTGTTCTCATAGTAGTGAATAAGTCTCACAAGATTTGATGGTTTTATAAGGGGAAATTCCTTTCACTTGATTCTCATTCTTTCTTGTCTGCAGCTATGTAAGATGTGCCTTTCATCTTCTGCCATGATTGTGAGGCCTCCCCAGCCACGTGGATCTATGAGTCCATTAAACCTCTTTTTCTTTATCAGTTACCAAGTTGGGGGTATGTCTTTATTGGCAGTGTGAAGACTGACTAATACAGATAATGAATGTAGGTGCCATTGACCTTGAACCTGACTCCGATGGTCTAAGGAAATATCCATGATGGTTTAGAGAAAAAGTCTTATTATGCCATCCCAACTAAAGCAATTATTGTAAGAAAGCAGAGAGATGCAATGGCTTTGAATTACCATGAGAAAATGTGTATTTGTATAACAATATCATTGGTCTGTACTTAGCGTTTATAGAAAAGGAGAAAGATACACGAAGTTACATCAAACAATGATATATCCTTTTTTGTGTATTTGTAGTGTCCAGCGAATTGACACATAATGTGTTCATATATATGAGAATTATATTAACTCACTTTAATTTTTTTTAAAGTCAGCAGGTCAATTTTGTGGCTCCATTTCAGTGAGTCAGAGAATAATTCTGATAGACTCATTGCAACAAACACAGAAATTTTAAAATTAATTTAGCTTATAAAATTACATCTTAACAAGATAGAAATAGTTCATGGGGAAAAATCAGTGGTGGAAGCACCCTTCAGTATGTTTAGATTATCGAAATGTTCCTAAATGGCTCAAAATATGGTTCTTATATATGATAAATATTTTCCATACTGAAACTATATGTTGACAAATGAACAACATGTACTGTTGGTGAAGAGGCTGTAAGTGTCAAACACTAATTACCATGATTATGATTTGAACTTGTCAGAACTAACATCTTGAAATCTTGAGGAGGATTTGCAGAAGGATGGGAACAGAGCATGTTGCAAGTTCTTTTTTTATTTGGTTATTATTAAACTATTGAGAATATACAAGTAATGTACACAAGTAATGTACATAAAAGATGGTGCTGTGATGTAATTACATCCTTCTTAAAGACCATTCAACATAATACCATGTTGTATTTCATTATACACGAAATACAGGTTCACATTGTTCATCTTCTGCTCTTGCCTTGATAATTTTTTTCGCAGCTTTTTCTAGATTTCTTACAGGTTTTAATTTAAAGATAAATGTAATATATCACCAAGTAGGAGGTTTTTAATCATCTTTCCTTCTACTCAAATGAGACTGGTTTATCTTTAGGAAATCTATGGGAAGGTAAGTACACACTAATACAAGGGATAGGATTAAGATATCTTTCCAGGTCTAAGGTAATTTGATTAGTCTTTTAGTACTTATCCAGAAGAAAGTTACCTCTTTTTTTTCCCAGACTTTCGCCTTCTGATTAATTGCCTACCTTAATTTGTACAATCTTTCTAAAACTTAGAGCCCACTATTTTAATCTCCAGCTCAAAAGTCCTCGACACCTGTCCTCCTCTGTAAGATCTTTCTGGAAGTTCCTCTCTACACTATAGGATTCTTACTCCTTCATCTTGTTGCCCTCAGGTGGCTGCTATGACACCATAACACATTATGGCACTTATTGGTCTGCACATTTGCATATCCTGTGCTCTGCTGTATATTTCCTGAGCACAGGGACTGGGGATGTCATTTCTATATTCCCAGTACTGAGCACAGAGTTTGGCCGAAGGGAGTTCCTTAACAAGTATTTCATGGCTGAGTAAAACAGCATCATCTTTCATTGCATTCAAGACCCCTCAAAAATATGGCTCACTCTTTTTTCCCAACCTCTTCTCCTTTCCCTTGTTCTTAGCTTCCAAATGGCAGTCACTCAGGATCATTGAAACACTCAAGTTTTTGCCCTGTGCCCATGCTGGTCTCCATGTCTCTTCTTGTTAAGATCTTATTTACTCCTTTCAGCCTAATTTAAATACTCATGTGTATGTCTGAATGTGTGTGCATGTGAGAAAACTTTGACCCTTCTATAACCCCAGCTAGAATTCATTTTGTTTCCTGTGTGTGCTACTCTGTAATCTGTTTAATCCCAGTTGGCTTGCATTATAGCTAGCTGTGCATATCATGATTTCCCTTCCTTGCTGGTGAGTTCCCTGAAGACAGGAACTGTGTTGATAATGTTAATTCATTCAAAATATGTATTTGACACTTTCTATGTTCCAGGTATTGTCGTATGTTCTGAGCACAATGTGGTAATGATAATAAACAAAATTATTGTACTCAAAAATCTCACATTCTATTCAGGAGAGAAAGATAATAAAATAGAAACAATGCAAAATATGTCTGATGGTAATAAGTACTCTAGTGAGGCATAAAGCCAGAAAAGAGGGATACATGCTGATCACCAAAAGCATCTTTGAGGAGATGACCTCTGTGTAGAGACCTGAAGGAAGGAGCATCTTTGTAGAAGAGCATTTTATGCAGAGGTACTAGCAAATCCAAGGACCCCAAAGCAGGAGTGAGCTTGCAGTGATTAAGGAAGAGCAAGGAGGCTGGGATGTGTGCAACAGAGTGCGTTGGTGGAAAGTAGAGTGAAAGGCAGAGCTCCAGGAGTCCAGATCAGTAAGGCTTGATATGCCCTGGTACACATTTGGGATTTTACTCCAAAGACATGGGAATCTTTGATGGGTTTTTGGTAGAGGAGTGACATGAGCAGACTTATATCTTAGAGGCATCACCCTGGTTACTGTGTCTGTGGAATTGTCTGTAGTGGGCCAGGTATGGAATTAACGAGATCAGTTAGGATGCTGATGCAACTGTTTAAGCAAGAGATGGTGGTGCTTGGATGAAGTTTGTGGAAACATTGATAAGCAGTTGGATTTTGGACATATGCAAAGCACCGACACATTTGCTGAAGAATTTGTTAAGAAAAGAGGGAAACCAAAGATGACTTTGAGGACGTTGGGCTTAGTTAACAGCAGAATGGATGTGCCGATTACTAAAATAAGTTGGACTACAGAATGGATAGGCTGGGAAGGGGAAATAAGTTTGAGATATGATGAGTTTGAGATGCTTATTTGATAATTTCATGGAGATGTTAAGTAGGTAAGTTTGTATTTAAATCAAGAGCTTAGGGCTAAAGAAAATTTGAAAAAATTTTATCTTATGAATAGACAATACTGAAAACTCTGGGACTGAATAAATCAAACCAAGTTAATTATAGATTATAAAGAGATTTTTAAGAACTGAAACCTCCCCTGTTTAGAGATCAAACAAATGAGGGGAACCAGCTAAAGAGACTAAGATGAAGCACCTTCGGAGGTACTTAGGAGGGGTAGTCACTCAGTAAGGATTCCCTGAGTGATTTGCTATCTCTAGTGTAGGGACAATTCCTTTCATTTGCTTTTGATGGTTCTTGTGACTAGGGAGCACTAAAGGGAAAGGGAGTGCTTCTACCATTTGACCCTAAAGACAGAGTTTTACCTGCAGTTATCAGCCTGGAAGTGTAGTTCTATCCTTGCCATCTGTGCTCTCCCTGGATTTCCACTTCATCCTCAAGGCAAGGGAATAATCCTCTTCTCCTTTGTGTATACCTCTACTTAGAAGGTATAATTTTGTGGTTTATCATCTTCTCAAGATTACTCTTGATATTTATTTTAATTGATTTCATCTCTACTGGGAACATGTCATGATTTGGCCGGAGGCAACTGTATGATGACATGGCTGGTTCAGGGGCTACCTCATGACATTGAGGTACTTTTAGTGCAGAAGCCCTACTTGATAACCTACATCACTTCACCTAGGTCACAGCAACATCTTTAGTAAATCCTTCAGTCACTTAGTTTCTACACTCGGGGTGTGTTACTGTCAAATATTTTTGAGAATGTAAATGAAGCTTGACTCATTGTAAACCTGTGAACTCACCCTAGTCACTAGAGCAGATGGAATGTGAACAAAGGTCAAAATAAATTCATCTCAGTAGTATGTCTGCTGGCACTGTAATAGGTACTTAACTTTCTCCATTCCTTACCTTACCGACAAACTATGAAAACAACAACGTGGTTGTGAGCATGTTTAAAGCAACATCTCACTCTATGCCCAGTGGCGTTTCTTAGCTTTAAATTGGGGGCTGCCCATCTTGCTAAAATAGTGATCAATTAAGACTGGCAACATGAAAGCCTGATAAAGAAAAATCGAATTTTATTTCCCATAAACTATCAACTTACTGCTTTAATGGAGATTGACAGATAAAAAGTATACATAAAAAGAATAAAATCCATGTAAATTTTGGTGCCTTTGGAGCATATTTTATGATTTTCTATAATATAGTTGTCTCTTGGGTATGTATTACCTCCTATAATAACAAACTTTGTTTACCTATTTTTAGCACCTAGCTAAAGTTAGGTGGGGGGTGAAAATAGGTTATGTTAAGAAATTTGTTATCAATAATTTTAAAGTACTCAACACATGAGTGTGTATAATTGTGCAGAATATACTTTTAGTAGTTAATAATAAAAAGGCAGAAGCCCCTATGATGCTTAATCTATCTACCCATCCATACATATATACATGTAGGCTACATATACATGTAGGCTACATATACATGTAGGCTAGAGATATATATGTGGATAGATTAAGCATAATAGATGCATATATATGCCATATATATGTATATCCAGCCTACAGTAGGTATTTTCAGCTAATTCCTATTATGGAATTCCTTAGAAATAGGTTAAAAATATTTCCTGGAGGAATCCAGGCTGCCCAAATGAGTGGGCTTTCCCCTAGTGAAGCACACCCTCTCCACCAAGGGACAGTCAAAGTGCTTCATTGAATGGGTCCTGCTCCCTGTGCCACCCAACTGGGTAAGACCCTCCAACAGGGGTTGTCAGACACCCTATACAGAAGCATTCCTACTGGCAATCAGGTCAGTGCCCCTTGAGATAAGAGATCCCAGAGGCAAGGGCAGGCACCATCTTTGCTATTCTGCAGCCTCGTCAAGTGCCATCTTCAGGCACAGGAGCAAACCAATTGAATAGGGCCTGAAATGAATCCCCAGCAAACCACAGCAGCCCGACAAAAGAGGAATCTGACCATTGAAAGAAAAACAAACAAACAGAGAGCACAATAACAGCATCAACAAAAAGAGTTCCCACAAAAAACTCCATCCAAGGGTCACCAGCCTCAAAGATCAAAACTAGACAAACTCACAGAGATGAGAATGAATCAGTGAAAAAACTCCGAAAGCCCAAAAGACCAGAATGCCTCATCTCCTCTGAATGATCACAACACTTCTCCAGCAAGGGCACAGAACTAGACAGAGGATTAGATGGACAAATTGACAGAAGTAGGTTTCAGGAAGTGAGTAATAACAAACTGTGCTGAGCTAAAGGAGTATATTCTAACCCAATGCATAGAAGCTAAGAACCTAGATGAAAGAGTACAGGAGCTGCTAACTAGAATAACCAGTTTAGAGAGGAACATAAATGACCTGATGGAGCTGAAAAACACAGCGTGAGAACATCATGAAGCATACGCAAGTATCAATAGCCGAATTGACCAAATGGAAGAAAGGATAGCAGAGTTTGAAGATCATCTTGCTGAAATAAGGCATGCAGACAAGATTGGAGAAAAGAAAATAAAAAGGAGTGAACAAAAGTTCTGAGAAATATGAGACTATGTAAAAAGATCAAACCTACGATTGATTGGAGTACCTGAAAGAGACGGGAAGAATGCAATCAAGTTGGAAAACATGCTTCAGGATATTATCCAGGAGAATTTCCCCGACCTAGTAAGTACATTTTTAATATGTTCACATATTTACATAAAGGGAAGCACATCATACTCAAAGTGGACATCTCAGCAGAAACCCTATGAGCCAGAAGAGAGTGGGGGCTAATATTCAACATTTTTAAAGAAAAGAATTTTCAACCCAGAATTTCATATCCAAACAAACTAAGCTTTATAAGCAAAAGAGAAATAAAATCCTTTCCATACAAGCAAACGCTGAGGGATTTTGTCACCACCAGGCCTGCCTTGCAAGAGCTCCTGAAAGAAGCACTAAATATGGAAAGGAAAAATTGGTACCAGCCACTGCAAAATACACCAAAATATAAAGGCCAATGACACTATGAAGAAACTGCATCAACTAGTGTGCAAAAATAACCAGCTAGTATCATTATGACAGGATCAAATTCACACATAACAATATTAACCTTAAATGTAAATGCGCTAAATGCCCCAATGAAAAGACACAGACTGGCAAATTGAATAAAGAGTCAAGACCTATCTGTGTGCTGTATTCAGGGGACTCATCTCAGGTGCAAAGACACACATAGGCTCAAAATAAAGGGATGGAGGAAAATTTAGCAAAAAAAAAAAAAAAGCAAGAGTTGCAATCTTAGTATCTGGCAGAACAGACTTTAAACCAACAAAGATTAAAAACAAAGATGGGCTTTATATAATGGTAAAGGAATCAATTCAACAAGAAGAGCTAACTATCCTAAATATATATGCACCAAATACAGAAGCACCAAAATTCATAAAACAAGTTCTTAGAGACATACAAAGAGACTTAGACTACCACACAATAATAGTGGGAGACTTTAACACCCCACTGTCAATATTAGACAGATCAACAAGACAGAAAAGTAACAAGGATATTCAGGATTTGAACTCAGCTCTGAATCAAGTGGACCAAATAGACATCTACAGAACTCTCCATACCAAATCAACAGAATATACATTCTTCTCAGTGCCACATGGCACTTATTCTAAAATTGACACATAATTGGAAGTAAAACACTCCTCCTCAAATGCAAAAGAACTGAAATAATAACCAGCAATTTCTCAGACAACAGTGCAATCAAATTAGAACCCAGGATTAAGAAACTCACACAAAACCACACAACTACATGGAAATTGAACAACCTGCTCCTGAGTGACTCATGGCTAAACAATGAAATTAATGCATAAATCAAGAAGTTCTTTGAACCCAATGAGAACAAAGAGACAACATAATAGAATCTCTGGGACACAGCTAAAGCAGTGCTAAGAGGGAAATTTATAGCAGTAAATGCCCACATCAGAAAGGTAGAAAGATCTCAAATTGACACCCTAACATCACAATTAAAAGAGCTGGAGAAGCAAGAGCAAACAAATCCAAAAGCTAGCAGACGACAAGAAATAACTAAGATCACAGCAGAAATGAAGGAGATAGAGATGTGAAAACCCTTCAAAAAATCTATGAATCTAGCAGCTGGTTTTTTGAAAAAAAATAACAACATAGATAGACTGCTAGCTAGACAAATAAAGAAGAAAAGAGAGAAGAATCAAATAGACACAATAAAAAATGATAAAAAAGATGCCACCATCGACCTTACAGAAATACAGACTACCATCACAGAACACTATAAACACCTCTATGCAAGCAAACTAGAAAATTTAGAAGAAATGGACAAATGTCTGGACACATACGCCCTCTCATGATTAAACCAGAAGAATTTATATCTCTGAATAGACCAATAACAAATTCTAAAATTTAGGTAGTAATAACCTACCAACCAAAGAAAGCCCAGGACCAGATGGATTCACAGCCAAATTCTATTAGAGGTACAAAGAGGAGCAGGTACTGTTCCTTCTGAAACTATTCAAACAGTTGAAAAGAAGGGACTCTTCCCTAACATATTTTATGAGGCCAGCACCATCCTGATACCAAAACCTGGCAGAGACACAACAACAACAAAAAAGAAAACTTTAGGCCAATATCCCTGATGAACATCAATGCAAAAATCCTCAATAAAATACCGGCAAACTGAATCTAGCAGCACATCAAAAAGCTTATCCACCATGATCAAGTCAGCTTCATCCCTGGGATGCAAGGCTAGTTCAACATATGAAAATCAATGAATGTAATCCATCACATAAACAGAACCAGTGACAAAAACAACATGATTATCTCAATAGATGGAGAAAAGAACTTTGATAAAAATTCAACATCCCTTCATGTTAAAAACTCTCAATAAACTAGGTATTGATGGAACATATCTCAAAATAAGAGCTATTTATGACAAACCCACAGCCAATATCATACTGAATGGGCAAAAGCTAGAAGCATTCCCTTGAAAACTGGCACAAGACAAGAATGCCCTCTTTTATTACTCCTATTCAACATAGTATTGGAAGTTCTGGCCAAGGCAATCAGGCAAGAGAAAGAAATAAACGATATTCAGATAGGAAGAGAGGAAGTCAAATTGTCTCTGTTTGCAGATAACATGATTCTATACTTAGAAAACCCCATCATCTCAGCCCCCAAAACTCCTTAAGCTGATAAGCAACTTTAGCAAAGTCTCACAATACAAAATCAATGTGCAAAAATCACAGGCATTCCTATACACCGACAATAGACAAGCAGAGAGCCAAATCATGAATGAACTCCCATTCAAAATTGCTACAAAGAGAATAGCAATAGCAACAGCTAACAAAGGAAGTGAAGGACCTCTTCAAGGAAAACTACAAATCACTGCTCAAGGAAATAAGAGAGGAAACAAACAAATGGAAAAACATTCCATCCTCATGGATAGAAAGAATCAATATTGTGAAAATGGCCATACTGACTAAAGTAATTTATAGTTTTAATGCTATTCTCATCGAACTACCATTGACATTTTTCACAGAATTAGAAAAAATTACTTTAAATTTCACATGAAATGAAAAAGAGCCTGTATAGCCAAGACAATCCTAAGCAAAAAGAACAAAGCTGGAGGCATCATGCTACCTGACTTCAAACTATATTACAAGGCTACAGTAACCAAAGCAGCATGGTACCGGTACCAAAACAGACATATAGACCAATGAAACAGAACAGAAATAACACCACGCATCTACTGCCATGTAGTCTTAGACGAACCTCATAAAAATAAGCAATGAAGAAAGGATTTCCTATTTAATAAATGGTGCTGGGAAAACTGGCTAGACATATGCGGAAAACTGAAACTGGACCTCTTCCTTACACCTTATACAAAAATTAACTCAAGATGGATTAAAGACTTAAATGTAAAACCAAAAAGCATAAAAACCCTAGAAGAAAACCAAGGCAATACCATTCAGGACATAGGCATGGGCAAAGACTTCATGACAAAAACGCCAAAAGCAATGGCAACAAAAGCCAAAATTGACAAATAGGATTTAATTAAACTAAAGAACTTTTACACAGCAAAATAAGGTATCATCAGAGTGAACAGGGATCCTATATAATGGGAGAAAATTTTTGCAATCTACCCGTCTGACAAAGATCTAATATCCAGAATCCACAAGAAACTTAAACATATTTATAAGAAAGAAACAAACAACCCCATCAAAAAGTAGGCAAAGGATATGAACAGACACTTCTCAAAAGAAGACATTTATGCAGTCAACAAACATATGAAGAAAAGTTCAACATCACTGATCATTAGAGAAATGCAAATCAAAACCACATTGAGATACCATCTCACACCAGTCACAATGGCAATTATTAAAAGGTGAGGAAACAACAGATGCTGGCAAGGCTGTACAGAAATAGGAATGTTCTTATACTGTTGGTGGGAATGTAAATTAGTTCTAACATTACGGAAGACAGTGTGGTAATTGCTCAAGAATCTAAAACCAGAAATACCATTTGACCCAGCAATCCCATTGCTGGGTATATACCCAAAGGAATACAAATCATTCAACTGTAAAGACACATGCACAGGTATGTTTACTGCAGCACTACTTACAATGTCAAAGATGTGGAACAAACCCAAATGCCCATCAATGGTAGACTGGATAAAGAAAATGTGGTAGAAGTACATCATGGAATACTATGCAGCCATAAAAAAGAATGAGATCATGTCTTCGCAGGGACATGGATGAAGCTGGAAGCCATCATTCTCAGCAAACTAACACAGGAACAGAAAACCAAACACTGCATGTTCTCACTTGTAAGTGCAACTTGAATGATAAGAATACATAGACACAGGGAGGGAAACAACACACACCGGGGCCAGTCAGGGGTTGGGGGAAGAAGCAAGTGAGAGTATCAGGACAAATAGCTAATGCATGCAGGGCTTAAAACCTAGATGATGGGTTGATAGGTGCAGCACACCACCATGGCACATGTATACCTATGTAATAAACATACACATTCTGTACTTGTATCTTGAAACTCACAGTTAAAAAAAATGCTTTATCAACCACATACTGACAATGTCATAAGTGACCTTTAAAAAATGGAAATGGTCGCCTCCAGTCTAGGATTTAGAAAGGTCAATGGGCAATTTAAAATTAAAAAAACTAGTATATTTTTACAACTTGTCTATGGAGACAATCTATTTTTTACTCTACTATGTAAACTTCCATTGAACTCTTTTAGACACAACTGAATAGTGTTTTTTCAGTGATAATAGATCACACAGAATCAAAATAGTTGCGAAAACTTTAACAATGATGAACAATTATATAGCACATTTAATTAATGTCATTTATTCATCATTGTAGCCCGTGAGGCAACCACTTTTATACAATGAAGATGATAAAATAGTCAGTGAGTTAACTCCTAGTGATTCTACCACTGGCCATAAATTTGTCTTGGAAATGATGCAGTAAAAGCTCTCTCAGATATTTATTTTAACAGAGGAATCTTAGATAGAGAAAATCCTGGAAGGAGGAAATGGGCAGCTGCAAAATTTAAGGAAGGCGCAGAACAAAAAAAGAAAAGGGCCTTTTAAGAAACTTGCATTGTGAAGTGTGAAGGTGTGTGTGCATGTGTCCATGTGTGTGTTATTGATGGTGGTGGTGTTGGTGGGACTCTATCGGACCACATTGCCACCTGCCTTTAGACCACACTCTGGGGATGAACTCCCTGGAGCTTCAGGCTACTCTTCTGGCGGCCAGCCCCCAGACTCTCTTTTCCTCTCCAAATCTTATCAGTGATTGTAACATGTTGTTGTATAGTACAGTTTTTACGAAGTCAAGTTCTCCTTTATATACTCACATCAAGTATTTGATAAAAACTGTTCAACTTGAGCACATTTTCCTTATTAAAAATAGTAAGTATTAAGATTATTTTTTGCATGAATATGAGATGTTTCATGCTGAAAGAGATTATTACTCCTCAATAAGCATTTTAATTATAAGGTGCTAGCTGAAAGACAAAGCAGACGTTTTGTAAGAAGCTGTTCTTTTTCTATATTTCTTTTAAAAATAATGTTTAATATTTCTGATTAAAATATTAAAAAGTATGAAGAATAAAATGAAATATTACCTCTGATTCCAGCCTCCAGAGATAACTACTATTAATATTTTGGTGTATTTCTTTGTCTGGGTGTGAGTGTATGTGTATATTGACCTCCCCTATACTATAAGTATAATTTTATATCCCACTTTCTTAATCCACCAATACATGAATTTTTCAGGAATTCAATGCTATTTTAAAACACTATTAATTCATTTT
The DNA here is from genome assembly GCF_002776525.5 of Piliocolobus tephrosceles. NCBI lineage: Eukaryota > Metazoa > Chordata > Mammalia > Primates > Cercopithecidae > Piliocolobus > Piliocolobus tephrosceles. The sequence continues at coordinate 33,084,020 of NC_045444.1, read as the reverse complement.
ATATGTATTGCTTAAATATATCTCTACCTAGAGATATGCATTTATCTATTGTTTGTTTTATACTATAAATAAAGCTATGATAAAAGTCTTTGAATTTAAATTTAGTCAGCAAAAACTGTGGCTATTTTGGTCTGTTTTTTGAATCTCATAAAAATGCTTCTAGTGTGTATTTTCTCTATTTTAAAAAATACTTTTTCTTTTTTTTCTTATTTAAAAAGTATGGAATGCTTCACAAATTTGTATATCAACCTTGCGCAGGGGACATGTGAATCTTCTCTGTGTCATTCCAATTTTAGTATATATGCTGTCAAAATGAGCACAAGTGCCTTATTTTTTTCAGTTTGCTCTATAGAATACAAATTCACTGGTCAATAGATGTTTCACTATTTAAAAGATTAAATTGTGAAATAAGTTTGTGAAATGTTGAATTCAACAAAGATACAAATTTTTCTACAGGACTTCTCAGAGCCTTTAGTATGCAAATATGTGCTGAAAATTATTAAAAGAGAGCTCAGGTATGCAAGGCACCACTTTTCCAAAGATCACAGAGTGATTGTTCAATGGAATTTTGGTTTGGAAAATATTAAATGTGATTCTATCTTTTGATTCAGAAGAGTTGTATCAGTTATTTTAGTTGGGGGTAACACAAGGCTATGCTGCAATAGAAAAAGCACTGAAATCTCTATAGTTTAATATAACAAAGGTTTATCCCTTGCTCATGTCATAGTAGATAATAGAAACTTTTATGTGTTTCTATTCCCAAATAGTATCCCAGGGGCCCAGCCTGCTTCCAAATTCTAACTCCACCAGCTCTTTTTTTTTTTTTTTTTTCAACCATCTGCATGAGATTGCATGTGGAGAGAGCACACCTGTTCTTCTTTCTTCCAATGTTTAATTGGTAAGAATTAGTCATATGCCTAGACCACTTAGATTCAAAGGACTGAAAGATTATGGAGCACATAAATGTTTGATGAACAGTAACAGTCTTTGCCATACCTTTTCTTTTTTTTAAAAAAAAGTAATAGACATTGGATTTTGTTGAATGCCTATTTGGAAACTGCTGGGATAATAACATTTTAAAGCTTATTAATATTATGATCCTGTTTACTAAATATCCTAATATCGAACTCTTCATAGTCATAAAATAAATCCTTTGCTAAGATGAGAAAACATTACCTTAATGTTCTTTTGAATTAGATTTGATGGTATTTTAACCTAGGATTTTGTATCTATATTCATGAACAAGATGGGTTTACAATTTTCTTATTCATTGCTTTTTGTTAGAGATTATTATCAGGGTTTATTATGGAAAGTTTTACATATATGTATTTTTAAGTAAACTTTTTATTTTGAAATACTTGTACGTTTACATGCAATGAATCCATGCACTCATTTTTTGGTTTCTCTACTGTTAACATTTTGAAAAACTATACTGCAATATAAAAACCAGTATATTGGCATTATTACAGCCAAGATAAAGAACATCTCCAGTACCACAAAGATTCCTTGTGTTGCACTTTTATGGCTGTACCCACTTCCCACCTGTCCCCACTTCCCTCTTGCCCCCACTCCCTTCTTAATCCCTAATAACAACTAATCTGTTCTCCATTTCTATAACTTTGTCATTTTAAGAATGTTTTATAACTGGTATCATAGAGTATATAAACTTTGGATATTGACTTTTTCTTTTTAAAATTATTTTAAAATACCCATTTTATTTCTGTTTTTTGTGTTGTTACATGGGTGTATTAGTTTGTTTGCACACTGCTATAAAGAACTGCCCAAGACTGGGTGATTTATAAAGGAAAGAGGTTTAATTGACTCACATTTCCACATGGCTGGGGAGGCCTCAGGAAACTTACGATCAATGTAGGAGGTGAAAGAAGAGTAAGGACCTTCTTCACATGGCTGCAGGAGAGAGAAGAGTAAGGAGTGAAGGGTGAAGAGCCCCAACAGATCTCATAAGAACTCCCTATCATGAGAACAGCATGGTGGAAAACCACCCTCATGATCCAATCACCTCCCACCAGGTCTCACCTTAGGCAGGTGGGGATTATGGGGATTACAATTGAAGATGAGATTTGGTAGGGACACAGCCAAATCATATCAGTGGGTGTATTGCACACTGGTGGAGACTGGGCTTCTAGTATACCCATCACTCCAATATTGAACATTGTACCCAATAGATAAGTTTTCAACTTTTATCCCCTTTCCACCATCTCCCATTTTGGAGGCCCCAGTGTCTATTATTTTTATCTTTATGTTCATGCATACCCATTGTTTAGCTCCCACTTATAAGTGAGAACATGTGACATTTGATTTTATGTTTCTGAATTAGTTCACCTACGATTATGGCCTCCAGCTCCATCTGTGTTGCTGCAAAGGACACGGTTTCATTCTTTTTAATGTCTGCATATGTCTATGGTGTAAATGTACCACATTTTCTATGTCCAGGATTGGCTTTTTTATTCAGGATAATTCTCTGGAGATTCCTACAGGTCATTGTGCTTATCAATAATTTGTTCCTTTTTATTGCTTAATAGCAGTCTATGATAGGTGTGCATCAGTTCGTTTAATTATTATGCACCCAGTGAAAGGACATCTGAGTTGTTTTCCAGTTTTGGCTATTACAAACAAGCTACTATGAACACTTGTATAAAGGTTTTGGATGAACATAAGTTTTCATTTCTCTGTTATAAATGCATGTGGCTGAAATTGCTGGGTTGTATAATAGTTGCATGTTTAGTTTTTTAAAGAAACTGCCAAATTGTTTTGTAGGGTGACTACACTATTTCATAACTCTACCAGCAGCATGAGTGATCAAGTATCTCATTATCTTTGACAGTATTTACTGCTATCACTTTCTGTTTCAATGTCAGCCACTCTGATAGGCATGTAATAATGTCTTATTGTTGTTTTAATTTGCATGTCCCCATGGCTAATTATATTGGACCTAATTTCTTATGCTTATTTGCTGTCTATTTACTTTCTTTGATGAACTATTTGTGCACTCATTTTTGCCTATTGTCTAGTTGTATTATTTGATTATTTGATTTAGCTTTTTTTACTATTGAGCTTTGATAGTTCTTTATATATTATAGATACTAGTTCTTTGTCAGATATGTAGTTTACAAATACCTTCTTCCAGTATGTAACTTGTCTTTTCACTCTCTTAATATAATTTTTTCTCAGAGCAAAAGTTTTTAACTTTGATGGTCTAATTTATTAATATTTCCCTTTATAAATACACTTCATTGTCAAGTCTAAAAACACTTTGCCGAGATCTGGAGCCCTAACATTTTCTCCTGTAATTTTTTTCCCCCAAATTTTATACTTGTACAATTTACCTTTAAGTCTATGATGCATTTTGAGTTAATCTGTGTAAGGTGTCAGGTTACACAAATTTGTGTAAGTGAAAGGTGTAAGGTTTGTGACAAGATTACTATTATTTTTGCCTATGAATGTCCAGTTGTTCTGGCACCTTTTGTTGAAAAGACTCCATTGGTTTTTGCTTCTTTGTCAAAATTCAGTTGGACATATTTGTGTTGATCTCTTTATGGTTTCTCTCTTCTGTTCTGTTGATCTATGTGTGGATTGCTCCATTAGTATCACACAGTCTTGACTACTGCAGCCAGACAAAAAGTCTTAAAATCAGGTAGACTCATTACTCTTATATTATTTTTCTTTTGCAATTTGTTTTTAACTATTCCACTTATTTTGCCTTTTCATATTATTTTTTGAATAATCTTGTCTATATCTATATCTACAAAAAATGAGTAGCGAGGCTTTTAATAGGAATTGCATTACACTTGCATATAAACTTGTGGAAAACTAATATTTTTACTATGTAAAGTCTTTTGATCCTTAAACTATATCTCTCCAGTTCTTTAGATCATTGATTTCTTCCATCAGCATTGTTTTAAATATTTCATTGACATACATTTAGAACCATATCAGACAGTGTTATAATTTTGCTTCGATTGTCAAACATGATTTGGGAAAATTTAGAAAAGGAAACTGTATTGCATTTATCCATATTTTTATTTACAAAGTTCTTCCTTCTTGTTGTTTCAAGGATCCTACTTTTATCATTTGTTTTCTGTTAAGAGAATTTTCTTTAGCCATTCTTTTAGGGTAGGTCTGCTGAAGACAGTTCTCTTAGTTTTACTTCATCTGAGAATGTCTTGAGTTCCCCTTTATTGCTGAAGCATGTTTTCTCCGTGTACATTATTCTTGGTAGATAGTTGTTTTCTTTCAGTATTCGAAAAGCTGTGCCACTTCCTTCTGGCCTTCATAGTTTTTGATAAGAAACCCACCGTCTCTGATTTATTATTTTTTAGTATAGGTAAGCTTTTGTCTCTATTTCATTACTTTTAGGATTTAATTTGTTTATAGAATTTTGACTATGATGTTTTGTAGTATGATTTCATAGTATTTCTCCTGCTTAGGGTTTGCTTAGCTTCTTAATCTTTAGGCTATCTCTCTTGAAAAATTTGGGAAAATTTCAGTTATTATTTCTTTGAGGTTGTCAGTTTCTTAGGACACTGGAATATAGAGGCATAAAGAAAACCCAGGGAACTTATTACCATGTTGTTTCTTGAGTCCTATTCAGTGTGCTTTCTTTTTTCCATTTTTGAGTTCACTAATGTTTGTCTTACATATAATGTCCAGAACTTTTAGTTGTACTTAGTGAGAGGAATAAAAAAATGTATTTTTATTCCATATTCTCAGAATCTATATATGTTTTCTAGTTGTATCTCTTGCATATTTATTGCACATAGGATTACCTGTTCCCTAATACTTTGCAAGAGTTTTCTAATGAAATTAGTTGGCTGATTAACAAAAAATAAATCCAAAAGAATTTACTTCTCAAAATGTCAAAGATAATTTATAGTGAAGATTATATCTGAATTGGGCTTGAAAAACTAAAACTCACAGGATAAAAACAGGTTAAATCCTTTCAGGTGTAAAGAACAGTAGGAGTCATCATACTAAAGAGCATCTTCTAAAAGTTAAGGCAAGACAAGAATAGATTGAAAATAAGATTTTAAATTCCCAAATCTTAAATGCTTATACACTGTTGGTGGGAATAGAAATTAGTTCAGCCAATGTGGAAAGCAAGTTGGAGATTTCTCAAATAACTGAAAACAGAACTACCATTCAATCTAGCAACCTCATTACTTAGTATATTACCCAAAGGAAAATAAATTGTTCTACCAAAAAGACACATAAAGTTGTATGTTCATCACAGCACTATTCACAATAGCAAATATATGGAATCAATCTAGATGCCCATAAGTGAAGGATTGGATAAAGCAAATATTGTGTGTGTGTGTGTGTGTGTGTATATATATATATATATATATATATATATATATGTGTGTGTGTGTGTGTGTGTATGTCATGGAATACTATGCAGCCACAAAACATGAAATTATGTCCTTTGCAGTAACATGGATGCACCTGGAGGTCATTATACTAAGCAAATTAACACAGAAATAGAAACCCGAATACTGCCTATTCTCACTTATAAGCAGGAGCCAAGCATTGGGTACACATTGATATAAAGATAAGAACAATAAATACTGAGGACTACCAGAATGGAGAGGGAGGGAGAGGAACAAGGGCTGAAAAACTACCTAGTGAGTACTATGCTTACTACCTGGTGACAGGACCAGTCATATCCCAAGCCTCAGTGTTATAGAATATACCCATGTAACAAATCTGCAATCTAAAACAAAAACTTAAATCATCTTAAAAAAACCCAAATAATGTTATAAAAATAAACAAATCTTTATAATGAGAGAGAATAGAGGGTTTTTTCTTTCTTTCTTTTTCTTTTTTTTTTTTTTCTGGCAGTACAGTAGATGAGCAATCTTCAGATGTTTTGTAGTGGAATAATTTTGTAACATAGCTATATCTAAAACTGAAAAAGAAAGAAAGATAATTTTTTCCCATTCCCCCCCCCCCCCCCTTTCATCAGGAAGGAAAATATTTTCCAGAAATGCTCCCTCTCAGTAGATTTTTATTTGTATTCTATTGGTCAAAATTGGGTCAAAGGGCCATGTCCTTAAACCTATCCCTGACAAAGACAATGCAGTGAACATTTTATTTACGGTCTTCCCTTCCCTCTAGTTTTCTTTTTTTTCTAATTTCTTTTTATTTAAAAAATTTACTTAAATTGCATAGAGAAAGGGTCTCACCATGTTGATCAGGCTGGTCTGTAACTCCTGGGCTCAAGCAATCCTCCCATCTCCGCCTCCCAAAGTGCTGGGATTACAGGTATGAGCAACTGTGCTTAGTCCCCAATTTTCACTGTATGTTCTTCTATAGAAAAATATGTAATTCTTTAAATATAAAAATATTATATTTTTATAGACTAGTTGGTAAATATAAAAGAACATGAAAAAATAAAAATCAGCTATAATGCCATAACTAATAGATATTACAGATAATTTTTAGCTAACTTCAAATTGGATTTTCTTTATTTGCCTTTAATGTGATATGTTTTCAATACTTTTGGAGGCAAATGCATATTTCACTGATCTCAGTCCTCACCACTGGTCATTTTACAGTACATTGTTTTCATTTTTGAGTTCTTAATTTGATTAATATTTTGAGTGACTGAAATACACACCCATATACACACATACTCTTAAAGAATGGCATATAGGTAATACATTTTCCAAGCTCTTGAACATTTAAGAATATTTGTGTGTTTCATTCATTAATATATTCATTCCTATAACAATTATTTATTGAACATCCTCTGTGTACCTGGCACAATGTTAAATATTAGACTTATAAGGGTTAATAGGACAGATATGGCCCATGCCCTCTTGGAGCTTATAGTTTACTAGGTAGCAGATATTTAAAACATAAAGGATATGAAGACAAAAAGGAGAGATAAGGGTGATTATATGAGTATGTAATTCAGAAGGAACAACATAACAACCTAGTTTGAGGATCAGAGAACGTTTTCACTTTAAAAAATTGCATTAGACTGAGACCTGAAATTTTAGCAGAAATGCAGAGTAGGAGGAAGAATATTCTGAGTAACAGAAACTCCATGAATGACGCATTGAGGTAGGAGCAGATGGTAAGTTTGAGAGGCTGAAAGAGGACCAGTATACTTAAAACACTGAAAGTGAAGAGGAGTGGGACATATAAATCCTATAAAGAGTGGATAAAAACTCAATTGTGGATGGTGGATGGCCATGTGAATCACTGTTGGGATTTGGTACATTGTTATAAGGGCAATGAAAATCCTTGAGAAGTTTTAATATGGAGATATGATTAATTATGCATTTCAAATAGATTACTCTAGATATTAAATTTACTTTCAAAATTCTGTATGCATCTTCCTTGTCTTCTGCAATTTAATTTACAAAGTAGAAGTCTGAGGCTAACTTTAATTTTGTTCCTTTAAGTGTAGAATACATTTTTTCTAAATGTTTATAAGAAATTTATTTATTCTTGAAAAACACTGTCCAAGGATTCTTCTAGATATAGATTTTTTTTACTTATTTTTTTCTGGAACATATTGAATTATTTATATGCATGTATTTAGGACATTTTTAAAAGCCTGGAATGTTTTCTTTAGTTATATCTTTACTTATTGCTCCAATTCTTTTTTTTTTCCGTTTTTTCCCCTTGGGATCCTCTGTAAATTTTGAAACTAAATTTCTACTTTTTTCCCTATGCCTACCTTCATTTTCATTTGACACACACAAAATCTCTGACAAACACACAGATACTCATGGACATGCGCATATGTTTATATACATATTGATATAGAAACACACATGTAGACACTTAGCAATTTTCATGAAAATTTAGGAGAGGTTCTGTCATGTGTGTTAGCCACTTTAGTCTGAAATTGCCATTCTCGTTTTGGAAACTTAACACCTGAAATCTACAGTGAAGATATAATCCATGCAGGAAAGGGGAAGATGGTACATAGAGAGGTTTGGAACTTTTTTAGTGGCATTGGAAATATTCCAAAAACTATCCTAAGTGAGTAAAGAAACTGAGTGTGACTTTGTTATCTGCTGAATTAAGGTCTTATCCTATTCAAAAGACAGAATTGCCTTCCTGAAATGATAGAGACCATTAATTAGTCTCTCTTTAGGAATTCACCAACCATTCTAGTTCTGTAGCATTCTACTGTATTAAAAACCAACATCAGACGAAACAAAATACAAACATAACTTCTAGAAGAACAATTTTTATAAATCTTTTTGGTAACTCAGTTTGGCAGACAGAAAGCTCTTCTAAAGTCTCACCCAACCTGAACAAACTTTTTTAGAAACCTATTTCCCTTTCCTCTCTCCAGGAAACAGAGAGAATAGTCTTTTTGGAAAATGTCCAAATTTCTTGATATATTGAGGACATGAGCTTCCTTAATTGTTTTTCAGTCTCGTGCACCAGGTGTATATGTGCATTAAAAATTTTCTGCCTTAGCAGGACTTGTAAGTCTAGTCTCCTTCCATAGGCTCCTTTTTTTTTTGTGAAATATCGTATAAATGCCCTTTAATATGAAGGAATTATTAATATCTATAAAATTTTGCTTTTAAGTCATGTATGACTTTTTTTCTTGCATGTTATACTTAGTTTGAAAGAAGTATAGTGTCCAAGTGGAGAACATGAACTGTAGAATTAGAAGCGTGGGCTGGGATCTTGACCATTGCTTACTAGCTGGGTGAGCTTGGACAAGTGACAGGGTTTCTGTGCTTCAGGTTTTCCATCTGAAAAAAAGGATCTCTTCATTTAAAGAGCTAATGTATTCAAGAACATGAAAGAGTACCTGAAACATACTGCTTTATATATGTACTTGTTATTGTTATTTTTAAGGTAATTGGCAATACAAATCTGTCCTTTTAAGTTGATTTGACAATGCCTCCTGAAGAAAAGAATTAAGTTCTTGATAAACATCAAGACTCAATAATAAAATTTAAAAATTCCTCAGTTATAAAGATTATTATTAAAAGAGACCAACTACTTTATTACTTTAAAATATTGATCAGCTTTTTTGAACTTATTTTATGTCTAAATACTCTTTATAAATCTTATATTCAGTTGAAATATGTCTTGAGTGGTCATGATCAAGAAAGATGACAACTTCTTGTAGAAATTTAACCCTTGATACCCTTGGAAATTAATCTTCTTTAATTAATTACATTTCCAGGGATATTTGGGTATCATTTGTTTGTTTGTATTGTTTTGTTTTTCTAGTAAATGGCTTCTTAAGCTGTATTATCCCCTCCAGTGTCCATTGATTCAGAGAAAATACCAACAATTGGAATTTATTGCTCTGATTTTGAACAGAATCTTGTGGCTGTTTTTATTGTAATTCAAAGCACTGTTTAATCCCTTTGCTTAGAAGCCATTGGAGTGAAAATGTTCGTATTGCCGATTTACTTTGTGACAATGATGTATGGGAAGATTATTCTGCAAGAACCAGAAAATATGATACTTGTTGGAAGAAATTCAATGTCGCAACCAGTTGAAATAAAGAACACCCAATCCCATGTGCTAACAAAGTGGGGATTCCTTTCCAAAGCTTTGTACTATGCAAAGGATACTTTTCTGGTGTGCCGAGAAGTTATCTCTGGGACTGTCACACTTGGAATTCCAGCAGATTACCCTATCATCAAGTCATCAGTATGCTGCTATTTGAATAAACACAGCTGTTGTTTTCCAAGAAATATGGCTAGGAGCAGCAAGGAAAAAAAGGGCAATTAGTGTTATTGAAATGAAGGGGTACTCAGGATGGCATATATATATTTATGAGCATTTTCGTTTCCGAATAGCCTATTTACCATGCTGTGACTTAACAGTGGGGGAGTAATGATCCCCTCTCCAAATCCTTGGTACTTTACTGCGTTTTGCTATTTGCCTAATATTAATTACAAATAATTTTCATAATTAAAATAAATATATATATTTTAATTTCACATGACCTTGTGCTATCTTCTATCCACAAATCCTTGACGTTTTGATGGCAGCGTGTTCCAAAGACCTATATATAAGGATAGATGAATAGGATAACCTATTTTAAAATTTATACTAATGATTTCAATACGTGCAGCAAAGATGTTATTGTCCTGGATCTGGGAATAAGGCCTGTTTTTAGAGGGTCAAGGGGAACCTTCAGCATTGTGTAATGCGGAGTGGTGGACCAGAAAGATGAGACTATTAACCAGCAATGTGGCCCCAGGCAAGGGATTCCCTCCCCTGGATCTCAGCTTCTTTATCCGTAAACTGTTGAGATTGGATGATATGACCTTTAAGGTCTCTTCAAATTCCATGATGCTTTGAGCTTAGGCCTTTATTACTCAGGTCTGACACTCAATGCTGAGCAATACATTTGTTACAGAGACCCATTGGAACTGGTGTTTGTCATCTTTATAAATAAACAAACATTCTGACTGTTTTTGTGCTTTTAGTATAAATGAAGACAAATAATGGGATGAGTTGTTAAGATCTTAGTGCTTTATTCACCTAAAGTAGTTTGTTTTGAATTTGTATATATATATATTTGTCTGTTTGTGTTGGTTTTTTTTTTTTTTTTTTTTTTTTGAGATGGAGTCTCACTCTGTCGCCCAGCCTGGAGTGCAGTGGCATGATCTCAGCTCACTGCAAGCTCCTCCTCCCAGGTTCATACCATTCTCCTGCCTCAGCCTCTCTAGTAGCTGGGACTACAGGCACCTGCCACCACGCCTGGCTAATTTTTTGCATTTTTACTAGAGACGGGGTTTCGCCGTGTTAGGCAGGATGGTCTTGATCTCCTGATCTCATGATCCGCCCACCTCAGCTTCCCTTGAATTTGTATATTCTTAAATCTTTAGTCTACGGTTAAGAACTCTGGTTCAGGGGTATTGGTTTGGCAAGTGTTAAGGGGTTTTAGGGGGAAGATTGGAGAAGTATGTTAAGGTTCTGTTATTTCTGGGATAAAAAATAAGAAGATGCCAGGAAAAAGAAACTGAAGTTAGAGGCAATGACCTTTGTTTAGAAGGTCAATGCTGTGGTGCATTTTAAAACCATCTCATTTAAAAAGTACAGAGAGTACACCAGTACCCACTAGCTTGGTGGCTGTGGTTGCTTTAGCATCTTGTCCAACAGCCACGATAACCAAGCTATGTATCTTCCTTTTATTTTCTCTCAAGAGGGAGTTGATCTCCAATTTGCAAGTAAGTCTTCGAAATTTAGTTCAGTTAAGCCCAAGGATTTTAAAGACATCTCATACACAAAATGACACACATCAAGGGTGTGGGTATGTTGTTTTCCAGTGTTTCTAAGTAGGTGTGAAAGAAAACCTCATTTAAACTCTATTGAGAAATCAACAAAAGCCTTAAAACAAGAATAATGAAGCAGCATGAGTAATGTTCAGGGTCTATACTGAGACAAGGATGACGAGGGCATTGGTTCTTCAGTCAGAACAGCAACTGTCTATGCAATGTCTGAGGTCTGATTGTGCGACCTTGGGCCCAGCCACGAAATACTGTCACGCAAACCCAACCCCCCCTCATTAACAGTAACAACACACAGCGGTTTAGTGCTTTATGGTTTCAGTGCTCTTTTGCATGTATTATCTCATCTCTGGTCCATTTTTAGGATGGTGTTAGCCTTACCTCATGCCCCAGCATTTCATCATGTCTTTGGAGACATTGCAGCTTAGCTGATAGGTCTGATTTTTCTCCTTATGCTTTGGGCAACCTCTGGAAGGGGTAAAAGTGATGTTTTGGCTAGTAGTTTAAACAAATAACAAAGTTGGACTGAAATGGAAAGTTTCTAGTGAGATCAAAGAATATGACATAAGGGATGAAATTAAGCAGGGTTTATGCAGTGGTGGCTTCTCTCACTAGGGCTCTGTCAGACAAACTGTTCCCACTCATTTTCTCACTTGGCCCTCATGGGAACCCCCTGGAGGTAGGAGCATTTATTATTATTCCTAGTGTACAGATGAGGAAACAAACACTTGGCCATTTACATAGTTTATAGAAGTCATAGGGCCAATGACAGAGCGTAGTTCTTTTGCCTCTTAGGCCAATGCTCTTTCTTCCATACCCCAGTGCCTCTCTAGGTATAAGATAACTTCTCAAGTTTGGACGTTTTCTTGTATACATCACTTTCCTCTCCTGAATTAACACTGAGAGGTAATAAATTTCAGAGGAGAGCTGGGACTAAAGATACAGTCTTCACTCTGTCACTGGGTTCTCTTTTTTTCCCTTAAAGTGAAGAGAACTCCTGTTTCTTTTGTACATTGAGGTCCATGCTACTTTTTGAGTCCTATAGATAGAAGAGTATTAGACACTCATAGAACTCTTTTTGCTCTCATTATGTTGAGAAGCAACTCTATTGCTTCTCATTATGTTGTTGTGGTTAATGTCTTGATGTTCAGTATTATGAAACACACTGTCTTGAAACTTGTCCACTCAAAACCCATCACTTACTGCTTCTTTGGTTGTGGGCTCCATGGACTTTATAAGATCATTGAATGATGAAAGCAAGAAAGTTGGAGAATGAAGAGGTCTGTTAGGCAGTTTTCTACCTTCAACGTGCCTGTGGAGATGTTGGGTGAGTAATGTAAGAGAACAAGTGAATGGCATATGCAGCGGAGGGGGGGGGAGGGCCTCCTCTCAAGGAGTCATTATTACTTTTGTCTGTTTTCATTTTTGTTTTTTCTCTCATTCTTAGAAAGGTAGATCCTGTGTGCCAGGTGGGGCATGGCAACAGGAGTCTAGAATTTAGGAGAATGGAGAGGCTACAGTTGGACCCAGTTAGTCTTTTCAAGATTGTTTCTTCACCACTGTCTGAAGTTACTGGAATTGGATCTGGACAGAATATCAAAATCCCAGCCAACAGGGTCAGGTATTACTCAAAAAATCGGCGCATTTGCCTAAGACTAGAAAACTTTTTCCATTCCTCACTGGCAGGTCAACTGATCTTCTTGATATACTTTAATCCAGTCTCAGGAACAAGCATCAGTGACACTGGCTAAAAGCTCTAGGTAAGCAATAGATAAACTTTTGGCAGTAATGTCATTATTGGTATTTGAGTCAGTTGTTAGTGGCATTTATTATCCCCAGCCCCAAATCCTTCATTTAACTTTTATGTGTTTTTTTAGTTTTACTTCCCTGGATTCTTTTCTTCTCTTCAATTGTTGTAAATCAGTAACAGTTGAACTACACTGTCAAAATACAGTATTTTTTTTTAAATGAATGAAACTCTTTGTTAAGGAATGGTTCTTTCTCTAATGCAAATAATTACTTTCTAATTGTTCTGTAAGATTATACTTTACTGCATATATTTTTAAAGCAGGCAGCACCTGCAAAGTAATCATCTCATTTACCATTTTTAAAATTAAGTAGTAAGTCTATAGGACAATTCCAATTAAATAAAAAAAATTCAATAATGGAAATAGAGTAAGGACAAGGGGGAACATATGTTACACAAAGCAAAACTATTTTGAAACACAGCATCTTATGTGGCCTTCCTTAGATTTTAGTGGCTTTTAGAAAACATGGCTCTACACCTTGATTTACTACTCATCCCGAAGTCTAAATCCAAGGTTGTTCTTGGAACATTGCCTCTTCAAAGCATTCTTATTAGGAGCTGAGAGCACCCAAAGAGAGTGGTGAACATTTAAAGCATACAGCATATAATGTAGCTGTACTAATATGAAACAATTATTCTGTATTAGACTCCAGAGATTGAATTATACAATTCATATCTAAGCGAAAGATGAGCGCCATATTAAGCATATTTCTCCGTCTCTGAAAGCAGGCAGAAAACTTGTAAATGCATCTCAACAATCTTCTCCAAAGAGCATTCTTACTTGTCTGAAGCTATGGAGCATTCTGTTCTCTCTTGAATGTACTTTATCATCAATTCTTAAGCAGTTGAAAGGAGGCCTTGAATCTGAACCTATCCCACAATGCCCTTTATGTAGTGTGACTCTCAGAGGCCCCTGCTGCCCACACTTTGCCAAAGACTCATTTAACTTGATAGGCTTATGTATTCTACTCTTCTTTTCAACGGGAGTGGCTGGAGCAGGGTAGAGGTAGAAGATCATTCTGTGTAATGGATCCAATTACAAAGACTTTTGGAGGAGTGCTGAGACGAGGTTATATTTGGTGGGAGGAATAATCCTTTAGAATATGGTATGGCCCAATATCGGTCCTGGAAATAATCCTATCTATAGGAGACACTTCTACTTCATTTAGAATTTAAAGGGATGGAATATTCATAAAAATTTTTACATTGAAAGTTTAATCCCAGCCTGGGGCTTGAGGAGCTAATTTCATCCCAGGTCTCTTTGCTCTACCATTACTGCTTTCTCATACTTTATCAGGAAAATTTTACAATGCCTTTGTGCAATTAAGAGATACTGAGTGGCAATTATTGGCTCATTCTACATACCAACTTAATGGCCTGAGATTCTTTGGTTTTAATATCTAGCAAGTTTTACATGAGGCCACAGAATCAACTCTTAATTCATTCAGTAGTAATAGTTCAGTACTATCTTGGTGGTGTGTATTATTTGTAGAGATCACAGTTTTATGACTTGGGACTTGAGCAGGGCTTAGAAAAGTTGGTGGGGTTTCTGAGTGAGTAGTCAATAGTCCCAAGAATTGACAGACACATGGGGAAAGAAGTTGTGGCAGACAATCATAGAAATGAAGAAAAGACAGAAAGAACAGGGAACGAGAAAGAAGTGAATGGTGGGAGTGGTGGATGCCCCTAAATCATCTTGTACTGCTGTGCTGGAGCCAGTTTTGAAAGGCTCACCGAAGCTGATTATAGTTTTCTTTTGAACTCTGTTCTGTGATTTTGTTTTGGTAACTTCAAATTGGCACAGTGGGAGCATTTACACCATAGATATTGGTGAATACTACAAATCAGGGCTTTTTTTTTTTTTCCCCTCCAGGGAGCTAGTTGTTCAATATTTACCAGCATACTATGACCTTAGATGTTTCTTTGTGATACAAGAAGCCTAACTTATCAAATGTGTCATAGCAGGAGAGAGTTTGGGAGACACTGGATTAGTTGGGCAGGGGCCAGTTCCACGACTAGAAATAACAAACTGGAGTTTCTATTCCCATAGTTGACTGAAATGAGAAGCAGGTCAAGGTATGGAGAGAAGAGGTCAAACTAGTTGAGAAAGATGTATTGTAGGCATTTTGCAGAAAGCAGGAGCAGTCTTATTTAGCACTCACAACAGATGAATAAATGGTGGTTGGGAGAGGTTAAATCTGTATATCACACAAGTTAGAACCAATTAGAATTTATTTTACCCAACGTCCTCATTTCCCACACTATAGGGTTCCTCTGTAGACCTCTGCATTCAATGAGGCAGGTGGTGCTCCCCTCAACTTTTGGGCTTAGCATCGACATTGTAATCTAGATTGAGCTTTCTAGTGATACCTTGTACACAGCTCTGCATGGCAGCCCTGCCTGCGGGTCACCTCCCTCTGACTCTATACACATGAAGAACATCCTCAGCCAAAACATCCCTGCTCCACTCCAGAGCAAACATCAGTTTCCCCTCCTCTTCTAAGTTTATAACTTTTTCTTTATTTCTACTGCCTTCTCATTCATTCATTTAGTCATTCAATAAACATTTGTTAAAAGCCTGTGTGCATTGTGAGAGAAAGAGGGAATTCAACCTAGGAAGGCCTACTGGAGGGAACACATGTGTGTGTCTAATTTGGAAGCTGAAGAAGAAGAAGGAGTAAAGATGTGGGTT
Source organism: Piliocolobus tephrosceles (assembly GCF_002776525.5). Classification (NCBI taxonomy): domain Eukaryota; kingdom Metazoa; phylum Chordata; class Mammalia; order Primates; family Cercopithecidae; genus Piliocolobus; species Piliocolobus tephrosceles. The sequence continues at coordinate 33,068,269 of NC_045444.1, read as the reverse complement.
TGAGGACCACAGATGGGGGGCTAGACTTTCTAGGTCATCACGGAGACTCCATCTGTTTTGACTATTTCTCTTCAATATGAGCAAAAGCCTTAGCCTGGCAACTTACTCTTTTCTTCTGATTTTCTTTCATCTTTTGTCTCTGGCTGTTATCCAGGACCAGGTGGATCTCACTGACTTAGATGTTTTCCCTTCAGAGATCCTGGTGCCTTCTGTGCCCCTACCCCCACGGTGAAATCACTTTAGATACAATAATGCTATATGATATTTTTGCTTATCTGAAAAGCATAACTTAATTCTATTTATTGAAGTGGACTGATTCATATAAAACGTACATAGTAAATCATTTTGAGTTATTGATTTGGTAAAAAGGCCTATGGTTTGAAACAATTTTACATTTTGATCATGTGACATTATCCACTGAATGTCTTCTGATTTACATTTATTTATTTTTAGTTGTACGTTTATTAATGATAAATGGAGTTCAACTATAAACGACTATAGAATTTCATGAGATATTTTAAGGAGGTGTTAGAGTTAGGAACTTGTGGGTGGGGAGCCATATATGAATAAAGATAGTTTCAGTCAGATGTGAGAATCACACTTTGAGAAAGTGTGGTCTCTGGACCAGAAACATCAGTATTACCCAGGAATTTATTTCAAATGCACATTTTTGAGCCCCACCCCAGGCCTGAATCAGAAATTCGGCAAGTGGGGCCCAGTAATTTGCATTTTCACAAGCTCTGCAGGCAACTCTGATGTTAGCTAAATATGAGAATCACTGATTAAAGTAATACTAACAAAGTTTAGCAACATTTAAAGAAAATTTTAAATGAAGTAGTACAGTTAAGTCATTAACTCACTTTGGTCAGACCAATACTTGTTTGGATCCTTAGGCATATTTTCTACTTACTGTATTCTTAAAACCAAAAGTGTTTCAGCATTTTCACTTCTTTTGCAAATAACCATTAGACAGACTTGTAAAAAGATTGATTGTACACTTTCATTTCCTCAAGCGGTCATTTATTCTTTCACATAATACTCATTCTCCAGGCAGCAGACAAAAGACTTGAAGACATACACAGCTGAAGGAAATGAAAAGGCGACAAGGCTAAGAGAACAAAGATGAGCATTGTCACGGTCTGGAGGGTGGTGGTGGAGGAAGCCTTCTCTACGCTGGTGCCTCTATTGGAACTTTCAGGAAATGAACATGTGTGTTTTGTGTTTTTCCCTTTACACCTCAAGAAACTTGGAACAATGATTTTCTTTTATGGAGAAGCTTACATTTAAGCAGATGAAAAATTAGCCCCAAGAATAGAAATACAGAATCAAAGTCCACAAATTAATTATTGCTTCCCCTGGTTAGCTGATCTTCAATTCTGATATCTTCCTCTCTGGTGTAGGGGAGTAAGGGTTATACCCATTTTTAAATTCTTTGTTGTATTACGACTACTAATACACAGGGAAAGTTTCTATGCATTCATTTATTCAATAGATATTTATTAGCACTCACTGTTTATGGAACTGCCCAAGATATTGTGGGAGATACAAGGGAGATGACAACATCAACCCTGTTCGCAGAGTGTTTGAAGTCTACCAGGACTTCAAATGTGTCCACTGTACACGTAAGCATAATAAAAGTTAAAAGTAGGTGTGCCATACAATGGATCAAAATCAAAGGCTGTAAGAAGAGGAAAGGCATTCCTTCTAGCTTTGGTCGGATTTGGTCCACAATCAAATCAAATTCTTACTAAGTTCATACTCTCTTACTGACAAACTAAACTGCTGCAAAAAATAATCCTCCCCCATGGGAGATCTTACAGTCAGATCCTAATTGCCCTAGCTCAGTTTAGAATGTAGCTTTGAAAAGAATGACAAAAGACCTTGAAGAGGCGAGCAACAGATTTTGAAATATCTGGTCTACAAGGGTAAGAGACTGTATGATGCCAAAGCCTGGGGGTACCCAGCTGGGGTCAATCGATATTAATTGCTAACACCTAGAGGTAATTAGCAGTAATTACCCAAAGGAGTGATGGGATGGCCAGACTGACTTAAAGGCAGCAATTCCAGGAGCTCCTAGCATGTTGGGAACCTAACAGTTTCTAGGTAACCATAAATAAATTAGGTTTCCCCAGCAATTTATGTAGAGAGTTTTAAAACTGCATTACAAAGGACCCCTGGGGCAAGCTTTTATAAATATATTATTAAAACTTGTAACCCTTCCTACCCAGAGGTGAAGTTTATTTTCTCACACTTTGAGTCTGAGAACTTGCTTTAACCAATAGAATATCGGGAAAGAGAAATTTTGCAACTTCTTTTGCTAGTAGGTCTTACAAGACCTGCAGCTTCCACCTTCACCTTCTAGGAACATTGCCCTGAGATCAACTTGTGAGGTAGCTGGTCTAGCCTCCTGGAGGAGAAGCAGTTTTGTGGAGAAGATTCAGGCACCCCTGCCAACAGCACCAACTCCAGATATATGAGTGAGTGCATCTTAGAGTCTCTGGCTAATAGTGTACTAAAGTGTTGGACACTCAGAGTAGATCATTTTGACACCACCTTTTTCCCTATGGCAAAATTATATTCAACTATAATAAAAATTATAATTTTCTTTGTTTCTTAGTTTTAAAGCAAACAATTGGCAAGATAACGAATGTCAAAGATATTCATATTGAGCAAAATATTTCATAGATGAAATACAAATTATATTCAACAAAAAATATACTTGTTTTCACCTTGCCTCAGTTTGAAATTTTTTTTGCACAGAAATTCCCAAGAGTAAGAATGATTGTAAAGACAAGGAAACACAACTTGAGTTCCTTCTGTTCTGTGATTTTATCATTGCTAATTTCAAATCTACTGATTAAACATAAGAATATGTAGTACCATGGAAATAGGGATGTGAACTGCGCACAACGAAAGCTTGAACAAGTCCTAGTCACTATGAAACTATTCTTAAACATATGTAACAGACACTGGGGGGGCTGGGGGTTGGGGGGCGACTGTGTAACTGAGTTCTCCAAATTAACTTCTATGTAGAACACAATGTTTATTAAAAGATAAGGAATAAAATGGGCTAATTTGAAGCTTCTGTAAATGTTATTAAAACTCAAGAGCTCCAGTATTTGTTCAGAAATTAGGCCAACACCCTCCTCGGCCACCTGCTCCTTGGCCTCATCGCTCGGCCTCTGCCTGGCCTATCGCCTGCCGCCGGCGTTCGACGGGCTGGACCTGAGCCAGGCGGCGGCGTGCACCAACGAGAAGGAGCAGCTGCAGGGCCTCAACAACCGCTTCGCCGTGTTCATCAAGAAGGTGCATCAGCTGGAGACGCAGAACTGCGCGCTGGAGGCCGAAGTGGCCGCGCTGAGACAGCGCCACGCCCAGCCGTCGTGCGTCGGCGAGTTCTTCCAGCGCTAGCTGCGCGACTTGCGCGCGCAGCTGGAGGAGGCCAGCTCGGCGCGTGCGCAGGCCGTGCTGGAGCGCGACAGGCTGGCCGAGGAGGTGCAGCTGCTGCGGACGCTAAGGCCCCGAGGGTGCCCTGAAGGCGCAGTAGCGCGACAGGGACGGCGCCACGCTGGCCCGCCTGGACCTGGAAAAGAAGCTGGAGTCGCTGCTGGACGAGCTGGCCTTCGTGCGCCAGGTGCACGACGAGGAGGTAGCTAAGCTGCTGGCCACGCTTCAGGCGTCGTCGCAGGCCGCGGCCGAGGTGGCCGTGGCTGTGGCTGAACCAGATCTGACCTCGGCGCTGAGGGAGATGCGCGCCCAGTATGAGTCCCTGGCCGCCAAGAACCTGTAGTCCGCGGAGGAATGGTACAAGTCCAAGTTCGCCAACCAGAACGCGCAGGCCGCGCAGCACCGAGGCCATCCGGACCAGCCGCGAGGAGATCCGTGAGTACTGGCGCCAGCTGCAGGTGCGCACCATCGAGATCGAGGGCCTGCGTGGGGCCAGTGAGTCCTTGGAGAGGCAGATCCTGGAGCTGGAGGAGCGGCATAGTGCCGAGGTGGCTGGCTACCAGGATAGCATTGGGCAGCTGGAGAATGATCTGAGGAACACCAAGAGTGAGATGTCACGCCACCGTCGGGAATACCAGGACTTGCTCAATGTCAAAATGGCTCTTGACATTGAGATAGCAGCTTACAGGAAACTGCTGGAAGGTGAGGAGACGTTTTAGCATCAGTGGGTTAGGCATTTCGGGGCTGAATCCACTTCCCAGTCCAAGTTATCCGCTCCCACCTAGAATCCTCAGTTCTACAACCTCCAAGTCTCATCCACTGGGCTATCACTTAAGAAAGGAGGAGGGGGCATCTAAGGTAGCTTCTAAGAAAACCTCCCAGATAGAGGAAAGTTTTGAAGAAATATTAGAGGAGACAGTGATATCTACTAAGAAAACCGAGAAATCAAATATAGAAGAAACCACCATTTCAAGCCAAAAAATATAATTCCATTGCTTTGAAAAAGTTAATGCTTAAGAGGGAATGATATGCATTTGACTGGTTGAACAGCCTATTCCTGAACCATAACACCTTCCACCACTATAAAATATCTTCAAGGCTTCAGTCTCATATTTAGTATTGAATACTTACCTTCTGTAATAAGAAAACCACCCCTTAGATTGAAGTAAACTGCAGTCCTGGAGCAATCACAGATGAGTTATCTAAGAATACAGCTTTCTGACCTTCAGCTTACGCTTCAGTGATCGATGATTCAGGTGCAGAGGAAGTCCAAACTACGGTGCTAAATCTGTGATCATCGTCATTTGCTGTGAACTGAAATTAAAACTATTCACGCTACCCAGCCATTACCCAGCTAAACTTACTCTAGGTACCTAAAACGTAAGATCACTGCCAAAGATAAATTAATGGTCCACACCCAATTCCACTCTGATAGAACTTTCACAAATAATTGATGTTTGTTTAATGGACACCTTCCACCTCCCTCAATTCCACATATACTTTTCTTCCATGTAGGAAAAAAATAGTCTAGTGTAGTATTCTTCCCATGTAAACACATTTTGGTTTTTCTCAAAAGAACTTACCCCCATTTGCTCTCTTTGCTCAGTGGGTAAAATTAGATGCATGTTGACCATGTCTATGATTCGTGTAATTACTTATCCCTGCCCATTTCATCTTCTTTCAATTCTGTAGGTTAAAAAAAAAATGGCAGTGATGAATTTTAAGGGTTTCCCCCAACATATAAAATAATGAAAAGAATCCCTAGACTTTAGGCCTTCAACTTACACAAATCCATTTAATTGGGGTAAAAAAAACTATTAAGGATATAGCTTTTCACCTTTACTTTAGAAGCACACTAAATAGTTATTCCAAACTGTGATGAAGCTGACCTTAGATTTAGTAGTATAAGCTAGAGGAAGTAAGTGTTTCTATGAGTGGAAAAAGCCAAGGTGTCATTTACGTGTCAGTTCATTTGTGGTGATACAGAATTAGCTTTTTCATCCCCATACCCTTAGAATCCACGTATTCCCCTTCCCACTAGTCTAGGTCCTAAAAATGCCTCGCTTTCACTCTCCTATGTGAGTGCTCAGTGTAGGATATTTTGTCACTAGAACACAATGCTGCTGCCCCAAAGTAAAAAAAAAACAACAAAAAAACACAACCACTTCTGGTCAATCAACACCACCAGCAAATATAAGAAATAAATCTTTCTCTTTTCTAAAAGACTTCCCCAACACTTACCCCGTGGTTGCACAGTTGGTGGGGTCCTGCCGGATAGGAAGAGACACCCAGACCAGAGAAGGGGTGTGCATGCGCCTACTCGCTTGCTAGAAGTAGGTTCTGGACAGTCAGCTCTTCATCTGCCCAACTGTGTAGCATCTGCATTGCCCAGTCTTTCATGTGTGCCAAGGCTGATGCAGGATTTGTTCTCTGTCCAGCAGTCACTTCTGCCAGAGCTGAAGAGTTGCCCCATCTCTGTTCCATGTCTCCTTTAAGAGCTCTGGTGATAAGGACATGATGCTTTTACTGAACTTTCTTATCCTAGCACATGCTTCAATAGTTCAAGGAACTTGAAAGACACTTTTCTCTTCTTCCTTACTTTTACCCCATCCCTGTCTTTACTCCTCACACTTATTGTAAGACATTAGTAAAATAAGAAATTAAAAGTCACATGAATCCCACCAAAAAAAAAAAAAAAAGAAAAAAGAAAAGAAAATAGGCCAACAGGTTTTTTTTTTTTTCTTTTTTTTCCAGGGAGGAGTAGTTTACCACTGACGCTGTTTGGAATTGCTGGCACATGGTGATAATCAAAGGTAGGCTGACTTCTTGTCATTTAAATTGTTGCTTCAAAATTTACAGATGATGTACCCTATTTTTGCCTGTGCCTTATGTGGACTGCTCCTGCTGACCCATGCTGGATATGCCTCTGTTTTTGTTACCAGAGGAAGATTTCTGCATGGGTCTGCAGCAACTTCAATTCTTGCCTCCTCAGAAAAAAGAATTTGACTGAGGGGCATAAGGCAGAAGGAGAGACCAGGGCAAGTTTTGGAGCAGGAGTGAAAGTTTATTAAAAACCTTTAGAGCAGTAATGAAAGGAAAAAAAGTACACTTGGAAGAGGGCCGAGTGGATGACGTGAGAGGCCAAGTTCATGGCTTGGCCTCTTGACTTGGGGTTTTATATGTTGGCATGCTTCTGGAGTCTTGTGTTACTTCTCCCCACTCCTGAGATCTTACTGGGAAGCAGCTGATCACCAGTTTCAGGTGTTTTCTGTTAGAGACTGCCGTTCCCTGGCACCAGCTGTGACAAATTGTTACTTTAGAGAGACAGTTAACAACTCCCTGACCATCACCTGTTGGTCGCCCAATGCTCCTGGTGTGTGTGTGTCGGGGAGCCCTCTCCTGCCCTGCTCATATCTGTTAGCTACCTACTGTACCACTTTTAGCATTTCACATCCCATCTGACTGTGACTAGGTGAGACCAGCAGGAACTGCTCAGTTGACCCAAAGAATCACCAGAAATAATAAATGGTTATTTCATGCCACCAAGTTTCAGGATAATTATGTAGCCATAGATAAGTGGTGCAGGAAATAATCACTTAGAGTAATTGAGCTAGATTTTTCTTCCTGAAGCTGTGACAATTATAAGAGCTCTAAATATGTACTGGTAGAATGTAAAGATTTGGGGACTATTGTTGATGGTATGGCTTATTAACGGAGGCGAAGTCATTTAAAATAAAATGGGAGAGGCGATGCAAGAAGGAAATGGGGAGAGAAAAATGTTTCTGTGAAGATTGGAGATTTAAAATTATCACGAATAGATTGGTGAGGGGGAGTGATTCAAAGAAAGCAGTGTTTTAATTCCTGAAGCTAAATCATTTTTGCATCTTGAGTATGAAACCAGACCTTTGGGAATGGGATCTGAATGTCCCTGAAACAATGAGGTGTGCTTCTGCATACCAGCAAAGACATAAAGCTCTGTTCCAAAAGCCAGGATGAAGGACACATTGTGGGGATTATGTTTTCATGGTACAGAGCTTTAACATACTTATTTGGTAGGTAATTTCTGAAGCAGTAGCAAGGATACAATGGTAAAAAATTGGCAAAAATCCATCCCACTCATTACTAATAACTTTAAATTTATGTGGTAAATTACATAACCATAGATAAATGCCATTTCCATATCCGGTTTCTGAAATGTCTACAAATATGAAACTGAGTCACAGAAAACTGGAGTGTTATTTTAAACATTTCAGTCCATTCAGCTTTTGCTTTTTATGACTTTGATTTTCATGCTATCTCAAACATTTCTTTCTTGAAGAACGGATTTTTTGGACCATGATTTGGCAAAGACAATGTGTGTACTATGAAAATTGGAGACTGGTTGTCAGGAGAGGTGATGTTCTGTTCAGTAAAATTATACTGAAACATATCAGGAGGAGAAATAAATTCCTGGAATAATGAAGAGCTGTATGTTTGAACCGTTATGGAATACAACAGAAGGCTGTAGGTAGAAGAACAATGACAGTGAATCTGCAAGTGATTAGAAAGATAGGGCTGAAAATTATGACCTCAGTTGGCCAATGACAAACAAATTGAAAATTTAATTTGGAGCAAACTTTCATATAATAGTGAGACTTAATTGGTAGAAATTTAGGAATGTCATATAACAGTGGGAAGTATATCTGTCTTATTCAACATGTTATACTCCATAACAACATGGAGTATAAACACATAGGAAGAAATCTATTTTTTTATACATTAAAGGTGTGATAAGTATTGGACAGATTTCTGAAAGGATGTAAAGAGGGAAAAATAGACCTGACATTATTGTGGAATGGATTACAGCATGCCTGGTCAGATGCAGAATATGAATGAAGTTTTCATGATGCAGATTATAAAACTACTAAACTGGCAAGACATGGATACAAAAGGGTGGCGGATTTTTTATTTTATTTTTTAACTTTTGGACATTACTAGAAATCTCCTATTAGAAACAGAGGTGTTGGTCCATGGTTAATTTTCCTAGCTGACAGTGAATTATAAGAAAACATTTGTAAGAAAAAATTTTGAGAAACTGCTGGTCTGGATTTATTTTAACCAATAAGAAAGACCTGTTGATAAAAGAACAGTGTTAGGAAAATTGGGACAGAGATGACCATGATATAATAGAAGTTTGTTATAGGTACACTGGGAAAGGTGACTTGGTCAGACCTGATACCAGACTTCTCAAAAGAATACTTCAAAAAATTCAGAGAAAATCAAGTTGAAATTCCATGGCCAAGACTCAAAATAAACCAAAGCTAAAATGAGGTAGAAATTCTTAACAGTAGTAACAGTGATAATTGAATTTTTACTATAAGCTAATTACTCTGCAAGACACTTGGAATACATTATTTATAGAAAAACAGTTTTTTGTCTTCTTGGGGTCATTCACCACTGACACCAAGAGGAGAGAAAAAAAGTGTATGTGTGGTGGGGTATCAGAGGGACACTGTGATGGCTCATAGGTCTCCTCAGATATTTTTAAAGGTTACATGTCAAAAATTAGGGAGGACATCCTAAATAAAAGGTAAATGTAAAATTGTGGCAGAAAATTGTAGGAAAAATGTTATGAATATAGTGGGCTCAAAATGTGCTGAGGCTTGGGAATGATGGCCACTTAAAACAGTTCTCAAAGGATGGACTTAAAGGCTGCTGTGGCACTCCTGGGATAGCAGTGGCAGCCTTGCTCAGTGTTCTTGTCTGCCTAAAAAGAAGAAGCTTCTAACTGGAAAGGAAGAACCTTCTAGCTGGAAAGATAACAAATACAGCTACACAGCAGTGAAATGTATAATAGAGGAGTAGATGACAAAGAGGCTCTTGCTGTTTTAAATGTTGTTATCTCTGCATCCTGGCTCTGAACGGACTTTGCAAGAGCCATCCTGGGAATGCTGTTGTGATATTGTGCACTCCCAGAGGGTATGTGAATAAGACAATGACAAATGCTTTAATTTAGAAAAGGATAAAAAGTCAGCTGTAGAAGCTAATATAATTTTTTAGTTCTTTCAGGGTTTGTTTCCTCATCTGTGATCCCACTGAAATGACTTCATCATGACATCACAGCAGCTTATGCATTTTGTCATAACTACTTGCACATATACTTTTATCGTATTTGGATTGGGAACTCCTTAAAAGCAGGGACTGTCTTATGTTCATCTTTGTGTTCTCAGAGGCTGTTGAACTGCATGGAATCACAGGAAGGACTTTTGCTTATTGTCAGTCTCTTGCTCCTTCTCCTGCTGTCTTCTGTCCTCTCCCTTCCTTGTCTTCTTCCCATTCAGCACATTATGTTGAGCTTTGATGCAATTAAAAACAAACTTCTTCCATAGTTTATGAAACTTTGGTTGTCTTTTGAATTCTTTGAAAAAGAAACTGTAATTTTTTTTTCTTTTTTTGAGACAGAGTCTTGCTATATTGTTCAGGCTGGTTTCAATCACCCAGGCTCAAGCAATCCTCCTGTCTCAGCCTCCCAAGTAGCTGGATTACAGGTGTGTGCCACCATGCCCAACCTGAAACTGTAATCATTTATCTAGTGTTTTCATGTAGGAATTTCTTCCAGACATTTGTTGGAAAATTAATGTATTTTGCCCAGTCTTTAATTTTGGGAAAAATTAGTTGAGAAAATGAGCAAAAGCATTATAATTCTCTTGCAAGAATTAAAGCTTAGCAGTCAGTGTAGGGAATCCACTGATGCAAAATTGAAACCATGAGCAGGAAGTGCTGATGTGGAAAGTTAAAGATTTGAAGGTCAAGGTCGACATGTTCCAGAGCTGGGACAGGAGCAGGTCTGAGAGAAGCAGTCACTATCAGGAATCATACGTCCAGCTGTTGTTTGTCGACAGCCCTGTCTGCAGCAAACTGTCATTTCTGAAAGTAAATATTAATAAGCTTATACGCATTCTATATGGTATACAATCTTATGAATGGTGTTTCAAGAAATGATGAGTTTAGAAACAAATCCTAAAAATGGCATTTCGATAAGTAATTCTGGGTAGTGCTGGTGACCTTTCCAGGAGATCAACTATTATGTTATTTCGATTACCTAATAATGTTTGCTGGCATTTTTCAGTGTTTGAATATTTGCTATAGGCTAGGTTTCTTGTAATTACTATTAAACATGTTTCTTATTTATTTTTATTTTTATTTAATTAATTAATTAATTAATTTTGAGAAGGAGTCTCGCTCTGTCACCCAGGCTGGAGTGCAGTGGCGCGATCTCAGCTCACTGTATGTTTTAGGGTTCCCCAGTAAAATAATATCCTATATATGTATGTATATATATATATACACACATAAAATCACATACATATATGATGGAAATTAGCTAATGCGATTATGGAGACTTAGAAGTCTGAAGACCCGCCCTCTGCAAGTTGGAGAACCAGGAAAGCCAGTGGTGTGATTCAGTTTGAATTCGAAGATCTAAGAATGAGGAACATCGATTTTTCCCAGGAGGAGGAGATGGATGCCCTAGTTTAAAGAGTAAATTTGCCATTCCTCCACCTTTTTATTCTTGGATGCCGGTCCATATTGGTGAAGGCAATCTTCTTTCTACTTATTCAGTTGCTATTCTCTTCCAAAAGCACCCTCACAGACACACTCAGAAATAATGTTTTACTTGTTATCTGGGCTTCTTTAACCCAGTCAAATTGACACAGAAAATTAGACATCACATCATAATAATGAGTAAAGAGTGTGAAGAATGTTGGAAGTATTTTAAGAATAACACAATTTCAGAAATTCTGAGAATTCTAATTTTTTTCCTAGCAGATACCTGAAGATTAGTATCTGTCAGCAATTTATAAATACTAACTGAGTCATCCTGTGCTCAAATAAATTATGATAAATTAACTCGACTTTACTTTTGCTAGTGTGAGTAGAACATTTGTTCACTGGACTGTCTGAGATTTACTGCAACTGGATTTCAGTAAAATATTTCACAACCTCTTGTTATATCTTAATGGAGAAGATGGAAACATCTGAGTTGAATAATAGGCCATTAAATTAATTTGTAGCTTGTTAAACAGCCATGTCTAAAGTGTGGTGATTAGTGAATCAATATTATCTTGAAGTCACCTTACTAGAAGTCAGCCCTATGATTGTGTTTTTGGTCAAGTTCTCACCAATGACTTGAAAAAAGATTAAAAAAAAGTCACTTTCTAGCATGCACATGATTATTAAACACACAGACACAATGTGTTGATAATATTTTGACTAATAAAAGTAAATACTTAGAAGTTTCCAGCACGTAGGAAACAGGTGCTAAGAACAACCAGTTGAAATTTAAGACTGACAATTATGGTAAAAACAAACAAAACCCAAGTATATAATGCGCGAGTCTTAGATTAATGGTAGTTTATATAGAAAAATAACCCCAGAAGTTTTAATGGAGTGCAAGTCTAACATAAGCTTACAATAAAACAGGGTTGCCAAGACATCTAATGGAAACTTTGGTTTCACTAACATAACTAACATATCTAGAACATGCAAGGTATTAGTCTCCTTGAATTCTACATCGGACTGTATCTAGAGCATTATATTCCATTTTAGAATAGTATCAATAAATATTGATAAATGGGCATAAATATGGAGGAGGATGCCCAGAATATAAATTTATTTTTTTTTCTGGAAATCAAGCTATGGAAGAACTAGAGATGTTTCACTGACTAGGGAAATGTTGATGGGGAAAGGACCATTGTTATCAAATATTTGATATTTGATATTTTGTCTATGCATATGAACTAGAGGTTATACTTATTTGGTGTCACTCTGGGTAACTAGGGCCAATTAATTTAGTTTATAGGTAGGTAGAGTGAAACTCAAATTACAAAAAAGTAGTGGGACAGGCTCTGAACTCCCCATCAGTGAAGACGTTTAAGTAGAGGTTAGAGTATTTGGCACTTAAAAAATCTGACTAGTTCATTTTCCTGCATTTCTGGGAGATGGTAATAGGTGACATTTAATGTTCTTTCATCGGAAATGCTATATATGGTTCTATGCAATAATCAATAACCAGATGTCAAAATGAGAAAATGAGCACACCTGCCATATTATTGACTCTTGTGTTTTATGGTCTACTTAGTCTGACCAATCATCCTGCTTTACCTGGGACTGTCCTGGTTTTAGTATTGCAAATTCCATGTTCCAGAAACTCTTTCAGTCTTAGAAAAACAAGAAAAGTTGGTCACTGTGGTCAGACTCAGTCACTTAAGGAGCGCATCTCAGCTCTTGAGTTGCACTTGGAGTTGATCCACAGGCTAGGATTTGCAAGAGGCTGGTTGATTTGTTTCTTCCATGGATACGATCAGTGAGAGGGAGGAAGCCCCAAAGTTCGAATGCTTATGAGCCTAGGTCGGAATCTTATTATCCAGAAACTCCTTCAAGGATTTGGGGGCAAAGAGTTCATTTGTGTCATGATCCTGGAAAGCCTAGCTGTGGGAGTCAGAGAACTGAGATTGGAGAGGGAAGAATGCCCATATGGTGTACTTTGAACATGTTATCACTGTGGACAACTGGTGCTTAGTCCTAGGGAGGGCTTCTGGGACACTTTGCAAAACACATCTCTGTGTTGTACCTGTCAAAAGCTCTATCTAGTGATGTTAACTTTCTGGTATGTCTGGCCCATCCTGCTCACTCCTCCATCCAAAGAAAGTCCTCAAGTCTTTGATCAAATGGGAATGAATTGGGGTTATGTTAGGACACCAACAGAGGCTGCCACCTGCCTCTGATTCAGACTTTTGTTGTTACCTTTATCTCTGAATTACCCTATACGTATGGTCACAGAAACACAGTAGATTGAAAGAAGCAGCATGCATTTGTGGCAGATTGAATAAATAGACTCACTACTTCCCTCCTTCCTGTATCTCTGCCTTTCGTAGTGACTCTTCAATTCTTCCCATTAAAGAGAGTGAGAGTGAGTTTAAAAAAAAAAAAAAAGCCCCCTGACTTTGGATCTGACCATGTTTCTGTTTTGGTTAATGGAACGTGGACAGAAGTGAGAAGGTTGCCAGGACTCGCCCGAGGCCTGAAGAGTGTTGTATGTGTCTGCAGGTGCTTTGGGCCTCTGCCGTCACCATGAGAAGAACATGCCCCAGCTAGCCCATGTGTCCACGGAGGGTGAGAGATAGTTGGAACAGCTCCAGATCCAGCTGCAGCTTGGAAGTGACCAGCCTAGTCCTGCTGAGATTGGCAGAACCACCCTAGCTGACCTATAGAAATACAACAAATACAGGCTGTTGTGCAGTCTAGACTGCACTATCTGTAGTATACTATGAATGAATAATTTTATAATTCCTAAAATTACTTTTTAGCAATCATAAGTGTACTATATTGTTTTATTGCATAAAAGGACTAATTTATTAAATGTAAACATTACAGTATCACATTTGTGGGTGTGTCTCAGCCACCCCTTTATGTCTGGACCTGTAAATCTTGCTCTCTCATGCTTTCTCTTGCTCTCTTTCTCTTTTTAAAAAATATAGACTTCTTTTTTCAAGCAGTTTTATGTTCACAACAAAACTGAGCAGAAAGTACAGAGAGTTCCCATATGCCCACTCCCTCCACCTACAGCATCCCCCATTATCAACATCCCACACCAGAGTGGTACGTTTGTTACAACCAATGAGCCAACACTGACAGTTTGTTATCACCTAAAGTCCGTAGTTTACATTAGGATTCACTCCTAGTGTCATATTTTCTATGGGTTTTGGCTATCACACGATTTTCACACAATTTTTCTGTCTCTGTCACCCAATTTTGCTAACTTTAATACAGGTTTAGAGTTTAAAAAATATACTAGGAGTCTCAACAAATGCTAGGGGCCTAAGAATCTTGATGCCTAAAAGAGTCTACTCTTGAAGGAGTTAACTTCTCCAAATCTCATTAGCAAAATGGAGGATAATAACACTTACCTTGGGTGGCTGCTTTAAGGATTAGCAGTATTGTAAAACAAATAACACTGTAATAGTGGAATTGCTATAGTGACATTGCTGTAGAGGACCCAGAGGGATGGGAAGTAATTGATTTACAAAAAAGAGGAAAACAGGGTAAAGCAAAGAATAAAATGGTATTGTCAGCAAAGCCACTTCTTCCCTTAGAGGGAACAGAGTGGGTTCCTATGACACTTTTGCTTCGGTTTGGAAATGATGTAAGGGAAGAGACTCCATCTGCAGTAGTTATTCTCAAGCCCTGTCCATGGGCAGTAGGATGCTAAGAGATCATAGACTGATGTGCTCCTAAATATAGTCAGTAATGAGAGGTTGGACTTCGAGATAATTTTGACTCAACAGGACTCTCTATTGAAGGCCTAGGGAGGGCTGTGTGGAAGAATATAAAAGCAAGTGTACCCATGCATGCATTGCATGATGTCAGTGTTTTTCAGCAGGATGGATGTTTGGCGTGCTCACATCTCCCATGGATCCTCAGTGTCTATTGCAATATTCACATTGCTATTTCTTGCACATTATACAATATGCTTTGTTACTTGTATGTTGTGTCGGAAGATATTTTTGTTTGCTCCTCCAAACCCACTTTCTCTCCTTCTTCACTCTGCCCTCTGTCCTGGAAAACTGGTCTGTATGGACTACATCAATAGGCCTCATTCATGGCCAGATATCTTTCCATAATTCTGTGTCAAGTTCTACATTTAAGGTACTTCCTGAAGTTCTAAAAGAGGTAGATAGTGACATGTTTTGTGGAGCAACTATTCCTAACAATTCATGGTTTGTGGGAAGTGATAAAAGATGGTGTGGATTGTGCTACTGGTATGAAACCTCAAATAAGGTCTGTTACATCAAAAAGGTGCTTAAATGATAAGACACAAGTATTATCACACGTTCTTTTCTGAAAATAGGGCTAAGAGCATTTTGATTTTCTTGAAAGAAGCACAAATTTTGCAAAACTGTACAAACTGGTTCGGTTTTCAGAAAAGGGGCAGCTGAACTAAGACAATCACCATTTTTACTCCTGTCTTTTTCCTTTCCTTTCCTTTTCCACCCTTTCTTTTCTCCTTACCACTGCTTGAATAATGCAAGATGAGCACTGTATAAAAGGTAGGTATCTGGAAGGCATAGATTTATCAGAAGAGACTGCCACCTAAGCAAAATGGGACACTAGCTCTTGGAGTCTTCCTACCATTTTAATCATCTTCAGAATATAGTCTTTGGATAATTACAGATAGATAAACAGAAACAGGGCTAATAATCAAAACCCTGAATAGGTGAATTACATTTTAGTGCTAAGCTCACATTTACCACATAAGATATATGTGTGATATTTTACCAGTCTGGAAGTAACTTTTTCTGATTTCTTCTCCATTATTCATGTTATTTATTTTTATAATTAAGACATGACAGGCTAGACACTTTAGCAAAAAGTTTCCCCCCAGATCCCGCATCTATATTATTTGGTATCTAGAGAACAAGGGGTGATTCGCTCCAAGGAATCATTGAAATATTTACATTCATTTCAAGTATCATTAATTGCAATTTTTAAGTAAATTATTTTACTAAATGCAGGGTAGGTAATAATATAGCCTTGTAAAATCTCTTATTTGGCTTATTGCAATTTATACTAAATTTTTATCACTTCTCTGCGTGCCATAGCACAGCATGTTTTATCTATTATATTCATTTCTAAAAACATTTTGATGAATTATTAATGACTGAAAGGATTCCCGTGTAAACAGCTGTGCATCTGTCCATCCATCCATCCATCCTCTATTCATCACCTCATTTATGTACTAGGAAATGTGCTAACGTGGAAAAAGCTAGAAAAGCATCAAAATGATTATTCTCATCGACTCACAAAACTAATGAAAGACATAGGCAAAAAAGTAAACATTTAGCTTAATGTGGTAAGACTGCTAATTTAGGCTAGGTTTTGTGAAGATGAAGAGGTAGAAGTGTTAATAGAAAGGAGACACTGGGGGCTAGTAAGTTGCAGCTGTGTTTTGAAGTATAATTAGGAGTTATCAAAGTGAAAGGCAGATAGGAGGATAGAAGCTGAAGCTTAGATAAAAGCACAAAGGTCTGAGAGAGCACGTGGTATGTGGGGAGGTGTAATGTACGTCATTTAATATATCTAGAACATAGTGTATAGGCGAGAGCTGTTAAACATGAGAGACACAAGCAGGCAGCAGATCATGAAAGCTCTCATCAGCTCGGAGAGTTTGCACTTTTCACAAAACTCATTGGAAAACCACTAATGGGTTTTGAGCAGAATAGAGTGATCAAATGTGTATTCTAGAAGGACTGCTCTCAGGGTTGTGGCGAATGGATAGATAGATAAGCCAAAAACTGCAGTGGAGACGTTAGACTGTGACTGAATGAGAGCAGGTTGTGTTCAAGGTCCTGGAGATACCGTGAACAGGGTCTGGCACATGGTAATTCCTCTATATGTATTTGTTGAATAGAGGAATAAATGCACAGATCATGCAGTACATTTTTTAGGTAATTTCAGTAAAAAATGATGAAGGCCTGAACTAAGGTTTTGATAATGAAGAAGGATAAAAAGCAGATCATTTAGATCAGTGTTTTCCAAACTTTTCTAATCATGATCTATCTTAAGAAGTAAATATACATGACTCCATATACACAGCCCATATCAGAAACTAATGTTTTTACTAAGCAATATTTACTTCCACTACCTGTGATGTACTCTAATTTCTATCCTGTATTGTGCTGTGCCATACTACACTATTTGTATTAGTTTGCTAGAGCTGCTGTAACAAATACAGTAGACCTGGTGGCTTAAACAAAGGCCATTTATTTTCTCACAGTTCTGGAGATAGAAGTCCAAGATCGAGATGCTGGCAGGATTGATGTCTTCTGTGGGCCACGAGGGAAGGATCTGTTCCAGGCCATTCTCCTTGTCTTAGGGTCATCTTTTCATTGTATCTTATGATGATTTTTCCTGTGTATGTCTGTATTCCTAATTTCCTCTTCTTATAAGGACACCCATCATATAGGATTAGGACCTACCCATATGACTAATTTTCTCTTAATTACTTCTTTAAAGATCCTATCTTCAAATATAGTTGCATCCTGAGGTACGGGGGGTTAGGAACTCAATATAAATTCTGTGATAATTCAACCCATGATACACAATTTTTTTTTTTTTTTTTTGACACAGGGTCTTGGTCTGTTGCCCAGGCTGGAGTGCAGTGGCATGATCATAGCTCACTGCAGCCTCGAACTTCTGAGTTCAAGTGATCCTTTGACCTCAGTCTCCTGAGTAACTGGGACTATAAGTGTCAGCCACCATACCCAGCTCCTGTTATATATTTTTTAACTAACCGAAGTTTGTAATGTACGTTGGGGTTCTCTTTTTATGGTGTACATTCTATGGGTTTTTAAAAAGTAAATAATTATATATACCCACTTTTATAGCATTATGCAGAATGGTTTCACTGGTCTAAAAATCCCTCATGTACTATTTATTCCCCCCTCTCTCCAAACCTCTGGCAACCACTGATCTTTTTACTGTCTCCATAGTTTCGCCTCTTCCAGAAGGCCATACAGTTGGAACCACGTAGTATGCAGCCTTTTCAGATTAGCGTCATTCACTTAGTAATATTTTCTTCTTAAAATGCTATTCCTATCCTGTTAAATTGCTTTCATGATAAACTAAAGATTGCTGTCTTCTCTTTGGAAAACCCTGGTTTAATGAGATCGGAAATGGGTAGAACTGGAAGCTCTTGGTGACTTTTAAACTATGGGGAGGAAGAAAAGAGGGGTCTGGAACTCAGAAGACAATCTGTGATGAACATTTGGTTGGCATACAGGTGATAATTGGTGTCTGAGGAGTGGTTGAGTCCACTCAGAAAGTGAAGAGAAGGTGAAAATTGAAGAGTTGAGGAACCTAGAGAATGTCAATCCGATAGGTGTCAAACTTTGTTTTAGGTTTAATTTTGAGTTGAACACCTTTAACTATGTTAATTTGCAAATATTTTGTTTTTCTTATGAACCATTTATATCTTGTGTAAACGTTTCTATTGGTTTGTTGATCTTCTCATCAATTTGTGAGAAACCTTTCTGTCTTAAAGAAAATAGCCCATTGACAGATGTTTTCAAATATTTCTTCCTTGTGTTTTGACTTTATGACATTAATTACTATGAAGATTTTTGAAATTTATTTGCAGTTTTACCAATGTATATTTTATGTTTTTCAAATTTTATGATATGCATAACAAAGCCTTCTCCACTTTAATATTATATAAAGAGCAATCTGGTTTTTATTGTACCTGTATTCATTTATTTGTTTAAGCTTTATATTTGGAAATTTGATTATCTTGAAATGTTTACAGATGGGGTAAGATAGAGATACAATTTTCTTTCTGTGTATATCACCTGGCAATGGTGCTAGCATTCTTTAGTAAGTAAATTCTTTTTTATTCTCTGATTTTTTAATGATATATTTATCACTTACTTGTAGTAATACATGATATATATTATGTTCATCATCATTATCCCTCATCCATATACATTTTTATAGACATCTTGACTAATTTATTTTCTTTGAAAAATACATTAGTGAATGATCTTTAAAATAAATTTTCCAGTACAGTCTGCTCTGTACTGGAAAATCCACACCCTAAACGAATAAGTCCCCAAATGAATACCTCAAAAATTTGATTGGGACCACGATAAAACTAGAAATTAGAAAGGTTGCCTTCTTTAAACTACTGAGTCACCATATTCAAGATAAATTTATTGGCCATCCATGTAGTTTAGGACCGTGGTGGTGGCCTAGCTAATGTGTGCAAAAGTCTCCTTCCTCAACCATAAGAAAAATACAAGCAAATTCTATGCAAAACCATGTCTTTCATAACTTGAAGACAGAGTATGAAAAAACTGCAGAATAACCGTGTGTGAATAGCAAAAAGAAGAATGAATTTTGAAATACACACACACACACATACACACACACACACACTTTACCTCATCCTATAACAGAAGTTTAATACAAATTGAAATAATTGCTGAGGGCCTTTGGGATCAAAGGCCATTGGCATCAGGTACAAGATTTCCATTGACACTAATGGAACTTTAGTGGGGTTATCTCAGGAAATCTGAAGGATGGCAAACTTTACGTTTTTCAAAATTAATTTTGCTTGACAAAATTAAATTTTCTTCACGTGGGAGAGGGACACATTTATATAAATGTATGAGAGAGGCAAATGGTAAAGTTCTGAGCTTTAGTGCAGGATGCATCTTGATCATTCTCTTCCTCTCAGATTAATATTTTATTAAATTTACACACTCATTCAAACTGAACTTGTGGTGGCAATTAGTCACTTCTTAGGTAATGATTAAGCACGTATAATCCTTTTTTCATCTAATCATCCTATTTGGACAAGAAGGAGACTGGGAACAGAAGGGGGATGTGTGGGCATAAATGAAGTTATTAGCCATTGTTTTAGAGGTGAGAAATGCTTTTGAAAACAAAGAAAAGTAGACATTGGGGTAGCTAATACATTTTGTTTTGAAAATCAAATATTCTATTGTCCAGATAATTTTCTGCCTTTGGTTTAGGTGTGTAATTTCCCATTTTTGAGGCTGGTGAACATGCTATGAAGCGATATCTTTAGCAAATGCCCACATTAATACTACATTTATTTTAGAATCCAGCATGGTTTATTACCATGCAGAGTTCATTTTGCATTTTTGTTAGGAATGTTATTAAACATTTCATGTGCTGTAAATTATTTATAATGCTACAGTCAGCAGCATCTTGAACTACTTGCTGATCTATCTAGAAATTCCATCTCTGATCATAGTCTGCCTATGCAAAAAGGGAAAAAACCTAATTGTAGTCTTTAAGAAAACATATAAAGAACTGAGTTTATGAAACAGAGGAATGATATCCTAATACATGTGATTGATAGTCATGAAATCCAGAGAGATATTGTAAGTTAAAGTGATGACAAATTCAAATGCAGAAGAAACACAGCAAAGTTACCCCGTTGTGAAACCCATCGGAAAACAGTCTTGCCAGAGATTAGCCTTTAGTTGTTAACAAAGCCACGAAGAGAAAATATTTGGCACCTTGTGGTTTTAACAGAAGAAAAACATTGAACCAAGAATGGAAATATTAAATATCTTTTATTATTAATATTTAAACATTAGAAAGGACATTGAATAATAAAATAATCTTTCATTATTTAGCTTCTTTATCTTTGGGTTTATTGACATTTTTGTATTTGCCACAACTTTCTTAAGCAAATTGCCAAGCACTTTCTTTAGCTGGACTAACTTGGTTTTAATTGATCCATTTTCTGGTTTTCCCAATTTATAATTAATAGCATGAAAAGAAAAACCCATTTGTACTGCCCATCCCTGAGTAGCCATGGCTATATAATGCAGAATAGTGGATAAATATATCTTTACATTTCCATCCAACAGTCCAGCAATAATGACTCAAAGCTGTTGTCTGGCAGAACTCCCAAGTTAATAAAGAGACCAAGATCTCTGAAAACGATAGGTCCTTTCCAACACACTGTGCTGAAAATCTTGTCAATTGTAAAATAATTGTTGGCCATTGTGGGGTTTGAGGCAACAGGGATTTACATGACTATAGAGGATCATTTTTTTTTTATAACTGTGTAGGGTCTAGCCAACAGTTCTTGGCAGCATTTTAAGCAGCATTAAGTTTCCTGGCAATGCCAGGGATCAGATCCAGGGAAGCTGACTTTGTCACTGTAATTATTTCCAAGCTTATTCTGTTCCCAAACAAAGCAACTTGAGGACAGGTCCATTGTAAATTTTCTGAGTGCTTCACATGCAAGGCCCTTGAGTGCCTCTTCCAGATACATGTGTTTGGACCAATTCAGATATGGTTTCTTTGATACTTGCTAATTAGCACTTTTGGTCAAAGTCTGGAATTTTAGATTTCATAGTCATAAGGAAACCATGACCTCAAATTTCCTGTCCCATTGTATGAAAGATGTTAATATGTGAGCCTGTCCAAAGAATGGTTAGCAACATCAAGGACAAGACTTGCTTCACACTGGCCCCAAGTAGTTGCAAATGGTTTAATTTTTATATGGGTGCAGAGGTGGAGTGACGGGAGTTTAGTTTTTACTGATCTTAACTTGTATGGGAAGAGTAACTATTCAATGAACTTTTACAATATGCTTAACAACGTAATGAGATTTGGAATGAAAGGGAGTATATATATCATTGTAAGGTCAATGTTTAAGCTCAGGGTTCTTATTGGTTGAAACTGCCCTTACCCTGAAACATCTCATTTTTGAGAGAACTGTAAATTAATCACATATATGCAGTATGCTGCCTCTACATCCACTCTATGCCAAACAGAGATTTGAAAAAGTACTCAGAAGTTTGACAATACATGGTGAAGACCTGTTCTCAAAACACATCTCAAAAGATTTTCAAGTTTTACACAAAAACGGATGTGACTCAGCTTTTATATACCAGCCCAGGCCAAATTTATGCTTGTGTATTATACAATACCTCAGTTTGGTTTGTAAAATCTGATTTAGGCATAAGTCTTAAAAGGACTAGGAAAGTATTCATTGGGGACCAACTGTATCAGGGCTGGAAGCTACTTTTGACGTCCCTTTGTCAATCTCCTTTTTATAGGTAAAAAACCAAGGTGCAGAGAAATTATATGACTTGATTGGGTCATGGATTTGGTCAGAGTTGGACTTCTAACACAGATCTACCTCTTGATAATGTTTCACTAGATTCACTAGATGTTTTCACTAGAAGGTCAACAGGATTAGAAGCAGCATGAGAATAAAGATCCATGTTCTAGTACATGGGGCATCTTTATAGAGTGCTTTCTGCCTCTGAAGGTCATGGCAGATGTCATCTTTTTATAGTTCTTCAACATTAGTTCCCTATTAAGTCTCTGTTTCAGTAATTTGGGAAACATACAATATTTTCAGTGAACTATATATATTTTTCACATTGATGGTTTCACTTTGTTTCTTTTTAGTACTTGATTATGGGAGATCATCTTTTAAAACTTACTTTTTAAATACTAGTAGAAATAACTTTTATGATGTAGCTGACTCAGAGTCTGAGACTTATTATTTTATTTTAAAGGAGTTGGTTCAGAATAGAATTTACACTGTCTCGTGTATAGAAAATATTTGATCTATTTTGTTTTCCAGAAGTTCAAGGTCTTTTTGTATCTTTTTGTTAGCTGTATGTGCCTATTTAAATTAAAATTAACTAAATCTAAATGAATATTTAAAAATTCATTTCCTCAGTCACACAGGCCACATTTCAGGTGCTGAGTAGCCACATGAGGCTAGTAGCTACTCTACTAGGCATCACAATCACAGATAGTTTTATTGGACCTCTCTATTCTGGAAGATTTAATGTCCCTTCTCAAGCTCCTTGCATTCAAAATGCCTACTATACCTGAAGAATCATGCATCAATTAGTAAATATAGCAAACACATGATTTTCTTCTTAAATATTTCTAAGAATCAGAAATAATGTTAACATTTTTTGTGCAATTTTGTTGAGCTTTTCCCTTCTAGCTGTGGAAATCTCGAGAAATTTCTCCTTTTGTTTCAATTTCTTCCTTTTAAAATAAAGATATTAATATTTGATAGGATTAATGTAAGAATAAAATGACAGAATTCTGGTGAAGTGCTCAATACACTATCTGGCAGACATTAGGTACCTAATACCTAATAACCACAAGGTTCCCAATTTAGTGTCTCCCTTGCCCCTAATACATACAAATACTTAGTAATTTCTTAATAAAAATATTTATATTATAAAACCTTTCATAAGAAAATTAAGAAGTTAAAAATAAAGCAATGAGAGATTCATAATAACAGATAATGGTTAAAATCTACATATTAAGCATTCATCATCCCTATGGGACTTTAGAAATAGCTTAAAAGTTTGTTTCTGTGCTTGTGTATTGTTTGGTTTTTAGACCTAATTATAGCTTATATTTGGGGAGTAGAGTATATGTGTGTGCAGGGAGTGAAAAATGAACTTTAATGTAGATTGAGGTGTCTAAAAGTGATACATAACAAACTAATTCCATGACAAGAGTGTAGGATTTTTGATGATTCATTCACATATTCTTACTCAAATAGCTCCCTTTTTCTCCTCAAGATACCTCCTTTTGAGAAGTCTGGTCCATACTAAGGTTTCAATCTGCTATTCTGTAGAAGAACAAAGCTTGCCTGACAGATATTGAACTCACAACTTTCTTCTATCACCACATTTTTTTCTCAGTGAAGATTTAAAAACTCAGCATCTAGTTACTTTTTATTCCTTGTATTTTCCTATAGTGCTTTGACATTCATTAAAATGATTTACATTCTGCATTTATTTGCCTTTACTTCTGACATAGAATTCTAGGTTCTCAGTTAATTTTTTCCAGCTCTTTAAATTTGTCTTCCTATATTTGTGTCTGGTTGTTTTTATTGAAAAGTAATCTATCAGTCTAATTTTTGCTCCTTTGAAAGTAATATCTTCCCCCACATGCCCCTCATCCTGACTGCTTTAAAGATTTCCTCTGTCTTTGGTTTATAGCAATCTGACTATATTGTACCTAGGTGCAGTTGTCAGTGTGCTTGGTAGGTTCTGAGCTTCTTGAATTTGTGACTTATTGGCCTTGGTCAGTTTTGGAAAATTTAACCATTGTCTCATTAACTAATGTTTTTGTTTTATCCTCTTTCTCCTTTCCTTCCTGTCTGGGATTCCAAATACATATTTTTTAATTTAAATTTTTAAATTTTTAATTATTATGGATATGTAATAGTTGTACATATTTATGGAGTACATGTGATATTTCAATACAAACCTACAATGTCTGATAATCAAACCAGGGCAATTGGAATGTTCATCACCTCAAGCATTTATCATTTCTTTGTCTTAGAAACATTTCAATTCCATTCTTCTAGTTATCTTGAAATATACAATATTATTGTTAGCTATGGTCTCCCTATTGTGCTACTGAACACTAGGTCTTATTCCTTCTATCAGACTGTGTTTTTGTATGCGTTAATCATTCCCTCTTTATCTCCCCTACCCTTCTCAGCCTCTGCTAATCATCATTTCAGGCTCTATCTCCATGAGTTCGATTTTTTTTTTTTTTTTTAGCTGCTGCATGTGAGGACATGTGATATTTGTCTTTCTGTGTCTGGCATATTTAACTTAATATAATGTCCTCCAGTTTCATCCATGTTGTTGCAAATTATAGGATTTCATTCCTTTTTATGGCTGAGTGTTATTCCATTGTGTATATGTGCTACATTTTCTTTAGCCATTCTTCTGTTGATGGACACTAAAGTTGATTCCATACCTTGGCTATTGTGAATAGTGCTGCACTAAACATGGGAGTGCAGATATTTCTTTCATACACTGCTTTTCTTCCTTTTTGTTATATACCCAGTGGTGGGATTGCTGGATTATAGTTCTATTTTTAGTTTTTGAGAAACCTCCATATTGTTCTACATAGTGACTGTAGTGATATATGTTCCACCAACAAATATGAGGGATCACCTTTCTGTGCATCCTTGCCAGTATTTGTTATTTCTTATCATTTAGATAAAAGCCATTTTAATTAAAGTGAGATGATATCTCATTGTAGTTTTAAATTGCATTTTTGTGATGATCAGTAATGTTGAACAGTTTTTCATATACCTGTTGACCATTTGTATGTCTTCTTTTGAGAAATGCCTATTCAGATCTTTGCCCATTTTTTAATTGAATTATTTGTTTTCTCCTATTAAATCATTTGAACTCCTTATATATTCTAGTTGTTAATTCCTTGCCAAATGGGTAGTTTGAAAATACTCTTTTCCATTCTGTGGGTTGTCTCTTCATTTTGTTGATTGTTTCTTTTGCTGTGCAGCAGTTTTTTAGCTTGACATGATCCCGTTTTTGCTTTGGTTGCCTGTGGTTTTTGAAGTCTGATTCAAGAAATCTTCTCCCAGACTAATGTCCTAGAGTATTTCCCCAAAATTTTCTTCTAGTAGTTTCATAGTTTCAAGTTTCAAGGTCTTTAATGCATTTGGATTTGACTTTTGTATATGGCAAGTGGTGGGAGTACCATTTTATTATTCTACCATATTTATTTTTCCAATCTATAAACATGGAATTTTTTTTCATTTTGTATTTCCTCTTCACTTTTTTTTATCAGTGTTTTATAGTTTTCATTGTAAAAAATCTGACTTACTTAGTTTAGTCCTAGGCACTTAATCTTATTTGTACCTGTTGTAAATGGAATTACTTTTTGGTTTCTTTTCTTTTCTTTTTTTTTTTTTTTTTGAAATGGAGTCTTGCTCTATTGCTCAGTCTGGAGTGCAGTGGCGCAATCTTGGCTCACTGCAAGCTCTTCCTCCCGGGTTCACGTCATTTGCCTGCCTTAGCCTCCCCAGTATCTGGGACTACAAGTGCCTGCCACCTTGCCCAGCTAACTTTTTTTTGTATTTTTAGTAGAGACAGTGTTTCACCATGTTAGCCAGGATGGTCTTGATCTCCTGACCTCATGATCCACCCACTTAAGCCTCCCAAAGTGCTAGGACTGCAGGCACCCACCACCACGCCCAGCTAATGTTTTTGTTTTTTTAGTGGAGACGGGGTTCCACTGTGTTAGCCAGGATGGTCTCGATCTCCTGACCTCATGATCTGCCCGACTTGGCCTCCCAAAGTGCTGGGATTACAGGCGTGAGTCACTGCACTGGCCTCTTGGTTTCGGTTTTAGGTGGTTCACTGTTGGCGTTCAAATACATTTTTTATATGTAGTGTATGTTCTTTTCTGTATTTTCTTCCTTAATTTTCTTTCCCTGCTATAATCTGGATATTTTTAACAAATTTATTTTAGTTATTAATTCTCTTTCTTTGACCACTCTTCTATTAAACCTTCTTATTGAATTTTTAATATCATTTATTAATTAAATTAAATTAATTCAGTTATTATATTTTTCCATTCCAGAGTTTCCGTTTGACTTAAATGCTATTTCTCCTGTGAAATTCTATATATTTTTCTTATTTTCTTGGCTATATTACTTACAGTTATTTAAGAACTCTGATAATTGCAATAGTGAAATGTTCAATAAATTGATCTGATTAGTTTTTCTTATTTTTTGATCATTTTGACCTGTTTTTGACATATTACTTTAGTAGTTTTGCATTGAATGCTAAACATTGCATATAAAATATTTCAGAGGCTCTGGATGATGATATCTACTTCTTACACAACATCTTTTCTGGCAGGTAGATAAAGTATAAGCAGATCATCTTCTTTCAGTCAATACTGGGCTTCAGGGTTTGATCTGTTTTTGGTTTGTCCTTACTCATCGGACTTTTTTTATTTTTTTCCTAGGGCATAACCTTTCTGGGGTCTTAGTAGAAATACTGGAGTGTTTACATGAACTCCTACCTACATCTCCATGTGACAGCTGAAATCTTTGCTCAGCCTTTTGGTCTCTCAGCTGTTGCCTTCCATTTGATTTCTTGGTGTCTTAATCTGAGCCATCCGCAATTTAGACATTAGCAAATGTCTTAAGGAGAAATTGCACACAGAATTTTGAGCTCACTTCTCATGGATTTTGGTCCCTCAGTCTCAGTTGACTTGGAAGCCCTGAATTCTAACCTCTGTTTACCCAGCCCATTGAAATGGTTGCAAGTTTCAGGCCACTGCCTTCCACTCAGCCTCCTTCTGTTATCTATGTAATTAGCAAATTCCCTGAGTAAAGTGCAGAGACAAATATGTAGCTCATGTCAGCATTTTCTCTCTCTCTGGAAACTTGACCCCTCAAGTCCTGGCTGCCTTCATTGTTCACTAATGCCTTCAAAGAGTTATATTTTGCATTTTATTCAGATTGTGTAATTGTTCCCGGTAAAATAGTTGTTCTGATACATGCTATTGCATCATGGCCAGAAGTCCAGGATCCTATGTTTCATTTTATCTTCAACAAATTTGTGGAGTAATCCTGACATGATATTGAGCCTTAGGAAAGTTAGTTAACTTGCCATGGCACAAGCCAAATAAGATAAATAGGTGGTCTTAGAGTTCAGGTCAGATATTTCAATTCTCTTCTTACCATCAGTCAAAGACTGAAATGTGTTTTATATTCAGCTTTGGGTTCTGATCGTCATTGCATGATTTCTTTTTTAATTCTATTAGCTTAAACACGCATTTCCTTTTTTTGTTAATATGTTCTAGTAAAGGAAAATCCTGAGCACATTAAGATGATGTAATAACAAACTTATGCTTTTTAAACTGACATAAATTTGCATACAGCCTGTACCTTTTTCCATTTTATGTTGGTTGGATAACATAAGAGCCTGTTGACTCATTTTCTATAGAAATATTAGACATGGGCTCCCTTGTCTAATTAATACTCAACAGTCATTAATCTAGAAGGCCAGACCCTACCCTGAGTCACAGTCTTTCTGTCATCTGTAAACTTTTCTAGTCACAATGCTGCAGATAGGAAGATTTTCAGCCTGTACATTTCTAAAGTGTTCTATGCTTCTAAAATCTTAAAGTCATCTTCTAGGAAGTCATTTTTAAGGATGCATAGAAGGAGAATGTGTGTAAGGCGGGAGGCTCAGGTAAATTGCATGCTGTCTTTGAATATGTATTAAATTTCAAGATGAAGGCAGAAAGAGGCAGAAGGGTTCAACTGTGAGAATTCCACACAATGAACTACATGGGTTAGCATTTTGATGTAGACCCATGGCATCCAGTGGGTGAATTGATGGTAATTCCACGTTGCCAAATTTTTAAAGATCATTTCTGCTGGATGATTTTATTCGCATACTCTTTCTTAAATAATATTTGCTGATCCTTTAAATGTTTTCACAATACTTTCACATTCATCCCCCTGGATCCCCACAAATACTCCTCCAGGTAAGCTTAACAAGTCTTATTCTCTATTTTGAGGCTGAGGCCAGATACATTATTACGTGTTCAAAACAACACTGCCAAGAACTGTGTAGAGCTGGGAGTTGAACCCAGGTCTTCTAGCAGTTGAACCCAGGTCTTCTGGCTTTCTACTACTCAGATTTTTCTATTAGCCACAGTCTCTGGGGATAAGAAAGGGAAGTGATCAAGGGCTCTTTGCAGGCGGCATTTTTTGTCTACCTATTGAAGGACCAGCAGGAGAGATGACTTTGGCCATGGGGGCTTTTCCATGCCACTCAAATGGTAGTACACACCTGATAATTTTCTGTTTCACTCTAGTTCCATTTTCTATTTCATTAATGGGAGCTCCTAGAAAAATTCCTGTGTGGTCAATGTGATAGGATGTCTCTCAAAAACTTTTTATGTCAACAAGGTCTTTCCCTGAGAGAAATTCAGAACAATCATCTGCCCTCTCCGGGCAAGTAGCAGTAAAATTCTTAAAATTTTTGGTTTTCCTCAGGGAGGGGGCCTTGCAACTACCTTAAAGAAATGCAGTGTTCTGTGGGAGAATAATATTGAACAGGGTGAAGGAAGTGCAGCTTGTGAGTCATAAATATTTACATTTCATGGAGGCTTTGGGTAAGATTAGGACGGCTGAACAGCACAATTTTATGTGAGGAGGTGGAGGCATAGTCTCTAAAATAGCCAAGGTGATACTGTTCAGGCCTCCAGCAATAATATAAATAAAGCCTCTGAAAGGTATGTTCTCAGTTGTTCAGGCTCCATGGATCCATTTAAACCTCTACTTTTACTCCTTTGATTCTGCTTTTGTCGCTGAAGGGCCAAGATTCAACCCACTCCCATCATTTGGGTAAGTTTTATCAAAGAATGCATAGCATCAAATGCATGAAAATTAGAAATATCAAGCAGAACGTTTGTCTATTTTTGTTCCGCTCATCTGCTTAAAAAATGACAACAAACACAAATCAGGGATGTACTGGAATTTGGTATCATTTAAGAATGCGTTTTAGGGGCTACTTTGATTAGGGTTCAATTAGAATTTTAATTTATCTTTGTTTTATTTGCCTAACAAGGTTATGAATGACGAGGCAGCTAGTGCCAGACATGTTGGCTCCAAGGTTTGCAATTTAAGTAGGGAGTATTTTGCAAGAGAGGGAGGGAGAATTCACTCTTCTTATAATATGCATAGCTTGCTGAAACCTGAGTTTCCCAGATTGTCTTCCTTGAGCTCCCATATCTGTAAGAATAAAGGAAAAGCAGGAGGCGGCACAGCAGACTTGGAGAGCAGGTTAGCTTTCTTAAGTGCGATGAATACATCCCCAAAGCAGGAACATTCCCATGATGCCCAGCTGCTGGCGGTGTTTGCAGGCGCTGCATGCTCCCTGCAGGAAAGAGATAGACTGACAAAAAGCAATACCATAGACTAATAGTTTCTAACACCTTATTCATTCAGAAATAGATAATAGTTGGAAATTGAGCTCTTTTTACCATGACTGTCACCTCAAAGATATAGACAAGTTTGTATAAAATAGGGAGGAGTTCTCCTAAGAATGCTTCTATTTCCCTTTGTCCCCACCTGCACTCTAACAAGAGGTCTCTTGCATCTCCAACCCTATCATAGTACCCTCTTAGCTGTCTTCCCAGACCTCTGACTTCCCAGAGTCAGAATATCCGGGACTTTGGAGAATCGGCATATATATTTGGAAAAGCCTTTTAAGTGATTTTGACATGTTCCTTTGCCTAAATTGACCTGAAACCCTAGATCTGAGTGACTAAATGTGTAATCCCAACATTTAGCTTGTGTTTGGCTGCTGCTAAAAGCTGCATCTGCCTTAGTGGGTTGGATTAGCATTTGCTGTCTAATAGTGACCTGCATAACTTTGTTTCCAAAGAAATAGCCAGGAGTTTCAAGAACATAGGTGAACCATGAAGGGAGATATAATTGGGGTCATGGAGCATTCTAAGCATCACATATAGGTGGCATTCTAAACATCACATATAGGTGATCACCTGTTCTAACTAAGCATAAGATTGTCTGTGCACATAAGCCTTGTAAAGCCTACTGTATTGATAAAATTATTGAAAGAGCAGACGGAAATGTGATTGCCTTGGTTTAATCCAGCCTGAGGCAAGGAAATTGCCATTTGGCTTTCCAATCCATTAAGGGCCTTTGAGATTTGCCCTTTGCTGCCAGTTTCACTTTCAATTTCACCTTGACACTTCCATTAATTTTGTTTAGGAAACCCAGTTACCATGCTGCAGATGAGATGGAATTAGAGGTAGATATGTTCAAGCTATACCGAACCTTAGAAAACGAAAAGCCATTGTTCACCAGGGACTCTCTGGGAAGAGACTAATATGAGTTTTTCTGCTCTTTACTGATTGGCAGCCACAGTGAGGAGTCCAGGTGGTTCTGAATTCTGCTCTCAGCATTGCCTCTTTCCCCTGTGACTGAGGCAGGCCTTTTATAAAACATCTTAGATACCAACCCGTGATAGCTCAGGTATCAGTAGAAAAGAGAAAAGGGAACAATTCCTCTGGGCTATCAAAATACTGTTTTCTTTTTCACCTTGGTGAGCATCTGAAAGACATGCCTAAGCTTTTGCTCTTGGGAAAAGCGATCCTCTCTGCTGATCTCTCTTGAGATAAGGGAAGACACTCTCCCAACCCACCTGTGCTCTCTTGTTTTCTGGGAATAGTTTTAGGGAGATAAGGAGATGCATGGACTAAGATCCATGTTTACTAAAGTGTGGTATGCAGGCAACTGGTGGCATGCAAAATGGATTTAGGCAGCACAAAAACAAATTTATGCATTATTTAAAAAATATTCATTTCTATAGAAATCTCAAATTTCTGGCAAATAAAACTGATTTGTCAGTTTTTAATTATAATAGAAAATTATAATAGAAAATTCCCTTTTAAAATTAAGTTTAAAAAGAGAATCACTTTAAAGATAAATATTAGAGGAATTATTAATAGTACAGCTGGTATGCTAGGAGTACAACATCCATGAGGCTTGGTGTGTGGATGACATTTAGGAAGCGTTGACGCATGTGGGCCATGGCAGAGTGGACCTAGAGAAAAAATAATTGTGAACTTCTTAATTTTAAAATTTTGTTGTGAATCTATAGGTGACAGATATTATGTGGAGATTATCAGTTTGACTCATCATGGTCCCTGACAACTTTAGCTCCTAAAAAATGTAATTATTAGAAGTAGTGTTATCAACTTAAAACCCACAATATGAATTTCAAAAAGAGCAAGAGATCATACCTGACTATGGGCTTTTAATGTTTGTTCTTGATTTGTCTGTTGAGTACTTGAAACTAATTCTAAAATATTGAGCTGTGAGAGCTCATTTGGTTTCCTGATTTACTGCCTGTAAATCCATTCATCTCTGTGCCTAAAGCAAATATTGTTTCCCTGCCCCAAATTCAGCTGTGTAGTTCCCCAAGCATGTGTCTGAAGTCACAAATAATAAAGTGCAAGTACTGCTGTTTATTAATTAGAAGAGAAGATTTATAGAGAAGAAAGTAATAATGCAAGCTTTGCATTTCTTTAATGCAATAGTTTAAATTTCTTTACACTATTCATTTAAATAGTTTTAAAATATTTTTATTTTGGGGGAGATACTCATATTGAACAAACATTAAGGATGATTCAGTGTTGCCACCACTTCCGCTGTGGAGAGTATGTTATTAACAGGGTATCAAATGCATTATTATGGTTGGCTGGAGAAAGCATGACTTTGGAGTTGAAAAAATGTGGGTGTAATCCTTAGTGTTTCCAACTTTTTCTTTCTTTCTTTTTTCTTGCTCTGTCACCAGGCTGGAGTGCTGTGGCATGATCTCGGCCCACTGCAATATCAGACTCCCTGGTTCAAGTGATTCTCCTGCCTCAGCCTCCCTAGTAGCTGGGATTACAGGCACACACCATCACTCCCAGCTAATTTTTGTATTTTTAGTAGAGGCGAGGTTTCACCATGTTGGCCATGATGGTCTCGATCTCCTGACTTCATGATCCACCTGCTTCAGCCTCCCAAAGTGCTGGAATTACAGGTGTGAGCCACCGTGCCCGGCCAGTGTTTCCTACTTCTAGCTGCATGATCGTGTGTTTATCACCTCTCTAAGTCACAATGGGAAAAATAACAGTTGTTTTAAAAGGCTGTTGTAGGATTAACTTAGAAAGGCAGCAAAAGTGGTTGGGATGTAAGTTGTGTGATTTTCCCTTTTCCTTTTCCTAAACGTGGAGTCACTCAATTTGGCAATAATTTTATGCCCATCTATTATTTTCTTGTCTTTAATTGCTTCTTGTTTCTGCCTCTATAAATTCATTATGATGAGGATAATATCTTACTGTTCACATTATCTGCAGTGTTGGGCTGAGAATCAGTGCTCATTATCCACAGGTTGATTAAAGGAGGATAAGGTGGCCATGTTAGAAAGCAGTTTTCTCATAGTTTTATGGACTAAAAGGGGCTTCTGAAATCTCTCAGAGTAGTCCTCTACTTTTGGCATGCATCATGGCAGCTTGCAGTGAAACATTCTTAGGGAGATATCCTTGCAAGGCAAAGAAATTCACCAATATTTCTTGGTACAGTGCTGAAGGGTATGGCTGCTCTATGGAGGAGAGGTCAACTCCATGTTTTTAGTAATGGCTGGAATAAAATCAGCATTCAAAACCATCACTTTGGTGGGGGGAAGGCAAAGTGATTAGGCTCTAGAAAGAGTTCATTTCTACTGTAATCTGAAGTTCTAAAGTCATGTGGTAGTTAAAGTTTAATTCACTAGGATTTTAAGAATATGAAACATTTACTGAAATGACTTCAGAAGAGATTTTCTAGATTTACTACTTTCATGTGAACTTACAGTCACTTATAGGGTCTAATGGTTCAAAGTAGGCATGTAACTTGTTCCAGACTTACCGCATTCTATTCTGTATTCATTTAGACAAATCGTTTTATCCTGTTCATGGTGGTTCATCTACCAAATATATCTGCAACGAATAGAGCTGTTATAGTTTCTTTCACAAATGAATGACCTAAAAACTTACCTCGCATCTTGCAGGCTGGTAGGAACACTAAAATAAATGATTACAAAAAAATTACAAAATAAAATTCTGTTGCCACAGAATTATGTGTCACAGTGTTTCCTAGTAGATCATTTCTCCATAAGGGTAGGAACTACATCTACTGTTTTAACTTTAGTGCCTTAACAATGCCCAACACTTAGTAGGCACTGACTACTGTCAAGTGAATAAATAAAGGAATGAAGTAAGAGATGCTGAAGCACCTCAAGTGAGTGGCTCTTGGTAGATATTTTCCTCTGAGAATTTGTTGGTTAGTATGTATTCAGAATTTGGAGCTGCTTATGTCTCAGGGATACAAGTTTATTTTGGGTCAGAGTGGTCAAATCAGGAAAAGTACCCAAAACTTAAGATTAATCAGTTGTTTTCCATCTAGCAAATTTTCATGAATGAGTAGGACCTTTGGGAGGGATTAAGGTATTGACTGGACCATTTAAATCACCAGATCCAATAATGCATACTATGTATCGAACAGTGCCCCAGATATCAGCTGGCTAATAGATACGGACTGACTGGAGCACCCTAGTCCTAGATCGTTTGAAGGTACAGAGGAAAGTATTTCCTGGGGGCCAGCTATTCTAACATAGCTTAATAGGAAAGATCTGGTTCAAATGGATCATGCCTCATGTGGCATATTTAGACGCCACCTGGAAAAACCCCAACTGCCTGAATTCAAATTCTGGTTTTACTACTTTCTAGCTTTGTGATCTTGGAAAATTTGCTATGCTTTTGTGCCTCATGTCCCTTAGCTGAAAAGTTGTGACAAATTTTAATTTTTCTGCCTCCCTCATAGAGTTTTTATAAAGATAAAATGAAATAATCTATGTAAAACATTTATTAGTCTGCCTGGTACATAATTATAGCTCAGTAAGTGTTAGAAGCTATTATTATTATTAATATTATTACTGCCTCATTGAAGTATAAAACCAAGTTGTTAAGGTATTTGGTGAGTATAAAATGAGTTTCAACTCTCTTTGGAAACCAAGGTATGTCTTATGGCTCCATAATCAATGGGTTTCAGGTTAGTCTCTTTCATTACAATATAGGTTCCTTACAAACTCACCTGCCAGATTTTAATTGCCTTTGACTTCCACTCATCTGGTATAGTGATTGTCACATGGTAGGTTTTCAATAAATATTTGGTGAATGAGAATGAGTGAAACTTACACAAAGCTGCAGAGTGTTTATGTACCATAAAAAATACCCACGGTCATATTTAGTGTTGGGTTTTGTTCTATGATAAGATTTCAGAAGTCTTTAGAAATTTTCTTTAAAATGTTTTTGTTTTAAAGTAAGATAAATTAAAATAAATCTCCCTAAAATATAATTGGCCAAGTTTATTTTTAGAAAAGAAACTACTACTGTGTTTGGATAGGAACAATCTGTACTTCTCCATAAATATGTCACATTTTTGAACTACCAAGAAAAAAACAATAGAAAGAAAAATTCAATCTCCTGTTGTTTCAAATTCCATCCAATTTAGAGATTTTGTTTTTGTTTTTTGTTTTTACCACTCCTGGTGTCAGCTGGAATGCAGTGCTGGGTGACACACGTGGATGAGGCCAGGTCTGGGTGTGAACCGATCTGCAGTTAGTGTATAATATCAAAATGCATTTACTCCTCATCCTCGCCCACTCTATTTGTGCCTGGTAGGTTAAATGTAAAAAACTCTGGAAACCAACATATGCCAATTCTTCTGGGTTACCTGCTGTTATTAAATAGTGTCTATATAGCTGCACATATTTTCTTGGAACCTCAGAAATAATAATTTTCAGACACTCCCTTAGCATGCCTTTGTTAGATTTCCTTCACATTCTGTCACAGGAGGAGCCACCTGATTCTGAACCTTTTTTCAGGCTTTGGATAGGCTTGATGCCTCCCAGTGTTCTTGCTGCTGCTCAGATGACTCCTTTCCTAATCTGTGTTCCCACAGCTGCCATCTTTTTGGGTTGCTTTCTTGGCTTTCACTCTTGCTCGGACCTTGACTTCAGGGTTGAAGAAGTTGTCACAGTGCAATCCCCAGACTCCTCTGACTGGCATGTGAGATCACCTTTCAACCTCTGTAATCCAATAGGAAAATCACAAAGAACAGTTCCATAAGCTGATAAAAGTCAAAATGAGTAGAGAAGAAATGGTACATTACATGCAAATAAACAGAGAAATCAAAAGAAAGAAGAGAAAAAAAGAGAAAAATGTCATGGTTTCTGCTTCTCTCGAGTCTATACACAGACTGCCCAGGTGTTACCATTTGTGGATCTAAAGACATTTGAGTGAAAGCTTTCATTCATCAAAGGAACATCAGGAATTGTGTGCCTACATACAGTTTAGGTAATATTAGCTCTCATGTTAGCATTAGGGAAACACTAGTGTTAGGCTCAACTCCAGGGTTTCAGTGGCTAGCCCAATAGCAGTTTATTTCTTGTTCATTAATCAGTCCAATGTAGGTGTTACTGGTCTATGGAACTTGAAGGCTAGGGATCTATTGAAAATGTCAATCATCAAACCAGACTGACAGGTCCTGCTTATCTTCCCCATAGGGTTTCCAGTAATTAGAGTACAGAGGAAGATACATGAAAGGTTTTTCTGGATCAAGTTTGAAAGTGGTGATCATCAGTCACTTTTACTCGGATTCTCTTGTGTGAAACTCACGTAAGCTAAAACATCAGCTAAAACAGAAACTGAGATGTTTAGGAAAAGGAAGAAACAATGAGCTATTTGCTTCCAAGTAAGTTCCAGGTGCCAGTAACCACTCCCAAAGTTCTTAGACAAAAATCTCAAATCTGGTTTATTTCTTTATCACTTTAAGATTAGCTAAGAAATAGAGGGAAAAGAGGAAACACATTTTGATAAACAGCTAGCAATTAGATTCTTTTTTTTCTGTTCACAGATCATACTCAGCCCTTCCCCAAAGGAGAATATTAATAAAATTAATAAAAAATTCAGTTATTGTCTCCAGGTTGAAGTCTGTCATTTCTGAGTGATGAGCAATTTCCTCCACCAAGTACAGATAGGGTGGCATGGGTTCCAGCTACCTCTAACTAAAAAATAACAACAACAACACACACACACACACACACACACACAATCACACCCCTTCCCCCCACCAGCAGATATACAATACCAGATCAAGCACAGGATAACAGAGAGACAAATTCCCCTTAGAAAAGAAAAGGATAGGAGACCCAGTGTTTGCTGGTCCATTTCAAGGATGGAGTCTTGCTGCGGACATACTGTAAGGCCACCCCTGCTCTGCAGGGAAGGCTTTTTGTAGATCCTGGATTTACTATCAGGACAAACTCCTTTCATTGTTTTCTGCAGCCTCTGATCTGTCCTCAAGGTGTTCTTTTTTGACAAGAGGTTCTTACTTTTCCTGTTTATATAAAGTGAGCCATTGGTAAATCTGCCCTCCTTGGGGACCATATAGCTTTTGCAATCTGCTCCTTGCTAGCACAAGTTTGGGGTGCCATGTCTTCTTCTATAGTCATAGGCTATTTTTTTTCTTTTACTCTTTTTTTTTAAGCAAGTTCTGTTAATACAACTCCTTAAAAAGCTCATTTGACTTCTGAACTATGTGCTTCCAAACTGGCTTCATGCGCTAGTAACGATCCCCTGAACTTCTTTCTCAGATATAATTCTGAACTCTGATTTATTTCATTGCTTCCTCATCTTAATGCCTCTTTCTCTCAACTTAATGGAGGCTGTTTTGACGTCAATTAAAACCATTTGAATTCTTTGTTTAATTGCTAAGAATTAATGGAGCTTTTCCACTCAAAGCCTTTTTCCAATTTATTTCATGCTTTTTTGGAATTCAGAAGCTGTTGGGTTTTCCAACCCTGTGAGACTTCAGATTTTTGGACTCTTCCTTTAATCCTGGAATTTTACTCAAAACCTGTTAATTCTTGCCTGAACTACAATCTTCTTCCCAGTAACTTGCTATAAGCAGCATGGAGGAACTGACAAACATGAATACCTCTCTTCAGCTACTTCCCCTAGAGCTCATTTCAGAAGACACCTGGTCTGCCTTCCAGATTGCTACAGGCAACTCTTTTCATGAACTATTTTGCTAGAACAAAACAGGACTCTTCAACCTTCTAGCCATCCATCACCTGAGTACTAACCCAATGCCAAGTACTTGGGGTTTTGTTCCAGCAGTATCTGGGTTCAAATAGGATAATGTTAAGATTCAGGATAATGTAAGCTATTGTAAAACATTAGTCTAGAAATATCATTGACTTAATGCATTAAGAGCTTGTTTCTCTTTTATATAAACTCCAGGATGGGTAACTCAGGGATCCATGCTGATGGAGGCTTTGCTGTCACTTGTCTTCAGTGAGTGTTTTCCAAGTTTGCTTTGGATATCGACTGCCAGCTAGCAGGAGGAGGAAGAGCATGAAGTTTTTCACAAAATTTAGGTGGTCAGTTCTGGAAGCAGGGCTTGTCCTTTTCACTATACTTCAGTCCATAACCACATTTAACTGTAAAGGAGGCTGGGGAAAGTCACCTGGCTCTGTTCAGAAGGAAGAGAAAATGGCTTTCCATAAAAACACTAGCAGTCTCTGCTACCATGCCTTAAGCAGATAGGTTTTTTTTTCTCATGTGACAAGAAGTCACACAGGTAGGTGGTCCAAAGCTGTTGCACTAACTCTATGATCACAATGAGGGGATAGTGTTTTTCTCCCCACACTCCACCCCTGCTTTGCCCAGGAAAACAGTGCCCTCTCCTGAGATTTCTGACAACTTATTAGCCAGAATTAAGTGACCATTGTTAGTGGTCAGGGAAACTGAGAAATTGGCATTTTAAATAGGCACATTTCCACTCTGTTAAAATCAATTCAGTTAATAAGAAGGAAGGGGAGAATGGACTTGGGATAGTTAATTATCTGTGTCTGCCTCAAAAATGTATTCTAAGAGGAGCATCTTTCCAAGTGCAGATCTCCTTTTCTTTTGGAAAGTTGCATATAGAACTTTTTCTGTCTTCTAGAGACATTCAGAAATATTTATTCTAAGTAAGTCTTTCAGCAACTTGTACCATGCCTAGAACATAGTAAGTGCTAATAATTTTTTGTTGAAATAGATGAATGAGCAAAGACATACGCCTGTATGAATGGAAGAGTCAAAAGGAGGTGTCCTTCTGAGGACTCTAACACGTTTGAGTAGAATGAGAGAGTTATTGTCTAATATACAAATAATTTTTCCTAGATATTTGTTATTTGTGAAGTAGTTTATGCCTTCCAAAGCCTCAAATATTTGCATTGCTAGAGAAAAATTAAGAAAAAACCAACAAACCCAAAAGAAAATCATAAAAAATGTTCTCCAAAGAAGTCAAGGAAAATATCTTGTAAAAGACTCAACTTCTAGAAGGTAGGAGACTTTTTTTTTTTTTTGGTATTGATTTAGAAACCAGAAAAATGAAAAGCTAACTGATTTTTGACTGAAATAAATTGATTATGCAAACATCTATTATTACTATGTCTGGAAAAATAATCTGCTCAAAAATAGCAAATGCCTTGACTACATGTCCATGAGTCTCTTTTTAACTTGCTTTGTCTGGTAGTTAGAATAGGGAGGGACAGACACGTGGGAGATACATGTTATGTGTCAGTCACTGCTGCTGGTGCTGCCACGGTTGCAAATGATGAGGCCAAAGCCACTTCACAGTTCTGCTTCGGAAGCCAAAAAAGACTTCCTGTGATGTCAGGCAGCCTGCAGTAACCCAAATGGTGGCCCCAAAATGCACATCTCTGACATAAGCTGCCGTTATCAAGCAATAATTATTTCTTCTTTTGAGGAGTCAGCTTGCCAGTCACGCTGACATGCTTTCAGTTTATTTCAATAGTACACGTTTTCCTTTTGCATTTCTACGAAAAGAGTCTTTGACAGGCGAAGTTACTTTCAGTGCCAGTCACTGCCTTGCTGGAAGTCTGTCTAGATGTCCCTTACTGCAAAAGTAAGTCCCTGCTGCATCAAAGTGAGAATAAAAACATCTCGACAAGCTCATCTCTCTTGAGTCCTTCGGACAATGGACACTGGTGTGCTCTGAATCCAGGATCGTGCTGGGACAGCAGCAAGCTCGTAGCTGTGGGATGTGCCCTTGGACATGGGATCACCTGGAGGTGGGGAATTTCAGCCAGGTGCTGGCATCGAAAGAGGTCTAAGGACATTCTTCTTGGATTTGTGCACAGAGATATGTTTTTCCTAAAATTAAAAACTCACATTGTGAAAATTCTTGTAAGAAAACAGGAAAACATTTTGACTCGGCTTGTCAGAAAATATACAACTTATTTCAGGTTATTTCTTCTTGAAGACTCATATTAAAAAAAGAATACACCAGGAACCAAATTAAGGCTGATTTTGCCACTTGCTGAATAGGAGAATGGAAATATGGTTTTGAGGATTGACCTCACTGGGGGTTCTATGTTTTTCCTGTATTCACAGCCCTGGCTCCACAATCTATCCCAGAAATATATTCTGAAATATATATATATGTTTGAATATGTATGTGTGTGTATATATTCAAAAGTTTGTTAGACTAAAATAGAAATTGGCATTTCTCTGTTACACTTTGTGATATTGGGGTGACCTATGTGTCCTCCGTGGATATAACTTTTAATTCTCTGGCTCGTTTTTAGAATCACGATTAGAGCTGACACGGCCTGCCTTTGTTTTCCAGGGGATTCTATAGGTCTCATATTTCCTTTCTTTTGCCCAAGACCGCTGAGTTTTTGAAGAAAATAAAAATGGTCGGTGATGTATATTTCAGTATGTTTCTGATTGTCTAGGATTTTGTTCAAAAGATCTACATTTTCCTGCTTTGTATGTGGGGGGTTGCCATGGACCCACTACTTTGATCTTTCCCTCTAGCTTCCTGAGAAAATTACCTGTATGAAAAAAAATGATTCCTCCATGCATACCACAGACAACAGTTGACAACTGAAAGGGACACTTCCCTCTCATTCACTCTCCAAATACACTCAATTGTTAAGGCCTGTGCATTTTTACTTCCCAAATGTCATTTTTTTCCACATTCTTGCCGCTATATTCTTGGTCCAATCTCTCACCTAAACTATTGCAATAACCTCCTCCCTACTGACCCATGTTTGCACTGGCTTCCCCAATGCATTCTGTGCATTCCAGCCAGAGTGGTCTTCTCTAAATGTAAATTGAGGATGTCATTTCCGTACCTAAAACCTCTCAATGGCTTTGTCTAAAGACGTCAAAATTCTTAACAAAGTCTAACAGTCCTGCATGACCTTATCTTCTTCTTCTGAATTTGTGTCTTTCTTGAAAACACTCTGCTCCTCCATGTCTCAGGGCCTTCTTCCTTGCTATTTCATTTTTCTGGGTCTATCTTTTCCCTCTCATTTCCTGAGTTGATTCTTATACATGCTTTAGAACACTGCTCATATCACTTCATTCAGGAACTCTTCCCTGACTCACTTAGAACTCTGTTTTCTGTCCTCATAGTACCTACTATTCACATAATTTTCTCCTTTTTTTTTTTGCCTTTAGCCCTCACCACACTGTAATTAGATAACTCATTGTATTTGCATTTGATTAATGTCTGTATCAAGTGAATGTAAATTCTATAAGTTCAGGGTTTTTTTCAACTTTTAAGTTCAGGAGTACCTGTGCAGGTTTGTTACATAGATAAACTTGTGTCATTGAGGTTTATTGTAAAGATTATTTTATCTCCCAGGTATTGAGTCCATTAGTTGTTTTTCCTGATCCCCTCCCTCCTCTTACCCTCCACCCTCTGATAGGCCTCAGTGTGTGTTGTTCTCCTCTATGTTTCCATGTCTTGTCATCATTTAGCTCCCACTTACAAGTGAGAACATGCAATATTTGGTTGTCTGTTCCTGCATTACTTTGGTAGAGATAATGACCTTCAGCTACATCCATGTCCCTGCAAAGAATATGATCTCATTTTTTAATGGCTACATAGTATTCCAAGGTGTGTATGTACCACATATTCTTTATCTAGTCTATCACTGATGGACATTTAGATTGATTCCATATATTTACTATTGTGAATAGTGCTGCAAGGTTTGTCTTCATCTTTTTCACCTCTGTATCCCTGATGCTGGGCATCCTACCTTGTGTATGCTTTATCCAATCAATCTTTGATGAAGAAATAAACTTTGAGGAAAGTTATAGAAGGATGAATAGCTGACTGACTAAATCATCCAGTGATAATCAGAATGGATTTTGGAACATATAAACTTTCACCCAGAAGTGCTGAGGAAGAGGATCTGATGAAGATCAGACTGCTTGAAATCAAGCAGATGGGAACTGCAGACATTGTAACATTGACTTTAAGAAATTAATGTGATTCATACAATGGTTGTAGAGTTGTTGGCCTCTGGGTCTCTAGGTTTTAAATATCTCGAGGTCATTTGCTTTTCTTCTGCTGGGTTCTCTCCAACAAACTGGCAGTGCAGTCCTTAGGATGATGAGTCAACAGAAGTTGCTTTGATGTCTTTCCTTAAATCTCACATGTTGTGCAAGCCCCATCTCCCCTGGCTTAAGAAACTGGAGCTTGTTACTCCAGCTGATGATTTCTAATTGGAATAATCCAGCAAATGAGTCTCTGGAAGTGTCAGTTTGGGGACTGTGTAACATGTCTGCTGGAGCTGAGTTTGTTTACACTTTGCCAGTGTCATCATTTACAAACTTCAAAAAACACATTGACAAATTCCCTAGCTGTTTTGGCAGCGCTTCCATCAATCACCCAACTAATAGCACCAACATTTCTCCTGGGCTATTATAGTCACTTCAATTGCTGCTGCCGCAGCTTTAGGAGAAGATAAATCAGAAGGAGTTCTTCTAGATGGTCTCAAGTACAACACCATTTTTTATTAAGCAGTGCTTCCCTCCTTGTTCTTTTCTCTCTGCCCTTCCTCCCACCTCCTGTAAACAATTCTTCTGCTTTGTACTCCTTAGATAAAGTAATCTGGATCTGTGGCTTTCCTTTGGCAGCCCCTTTGTGACGTCATTGGGTAATGGGCCCATTTATTACTTTGGATTTTTGTGTGTCCTCTTTAGTTACTTCGTGCAGCCCTCTCAAATCAATAAGTGTATTGTGTTTCTGTGGGCAACAGGTGCCTAGCTTCCCAGGCCCAACACACCCTCTGAGAGTGGCTCACATGTATAATGACCACAGCATGTAAACCTAAAACCATTTTGCCTTTCAGGCAGGTTCTTTGTGCTGCAGCGTCAGGCAGCAGCTGCATCTCTAAGACTGGGCAGCTAGAGTATCCCTGCTCTTGCACTTTCATGATTTCCTTCTATTGCTAATGCCTCACACCCCTTTTCACAAGGAATAAATATTGCAAATACTAGCCTCTTTGCCATCTATGCAGATTTGTTTTTCTTGTGGCAGCAATCCTTCCTTGATGTTTTATTTAATTCAAAGCTTGTCTTTCTTTTTTCCTCACAAACTGACCTATCTTAATAAGAGTGTATTAAAAATGACAACAACCTCTTTCAACTTCCTCATTGTCAAGACCACGTCTTCTCCATTCACAACACATGCATTCAAAATCTGGATGAAGAAAGGGGAGCTCCTGCCCAAGTTGGCAGGTCAGGTGAGCAGAGCTGGCCAGGCTCCACTGCCCAGCTGGAGTGTCACTGGCCACGGTGCCAATCAGAGGGCCAAAAAAACCCCAGACTGCATTTCAGTTTGCTGCCTGAGTGGTGCCTTTAACTCCATCACTGAGGGCTCTGTTCATCCTAAATGATCCATGGTCCTGGACAAAGCACCAACTGCAGCCCCTTGTACATCTTGGCTCTGTACCTGATCGATCTATTAATCAGAATTTTAACTGGACCTTCAAAGCGTTTTCCTTTCATGTAAGTCAGAGAGCAGATCACAGTGGAGACTTCATGTAAATGATGCCATCAACTTGATGCATGGAGCCATCCATGTCTGAATCTGTGGCCACAGGAAGCATTATTTACCCTAAAAACGTACCCCTTCTCCTGGATGTCTTCACTCTTTGAGGCTGTCTTCAGTATTAGCAGTATGATTGCCAGTTCTGTCTTGGTGCTAAGATGACCAAATGGCAGTCATCATTTTTATGTTTGAAAGGAATTCTTTTTTTAGATGAAGGAAAAATACTCTTGATTTTCACATCTTTTAAAAACAACTTTTTTAAGGTGAATGTTTGTTTAAATTCTAAATGATAGCCTCAAAGCTGTTTTTAGTTGACTGACAGTAATTAACTACTTGTATAATTGAAAGCATT
Source organism: Piliocolobus tephrosceles (assembly GCF_002776525.5). NCBI lineage: Eukaryota > Metazoa > Chordata > Mammalia > Primates > Cercopithecidae > Piliocolobus > Piliocolobus tephrosceles. The sequence continues at coordinate 33,024,581 of NC_045444.1, read as the reverse complement.
CATAAAGACAACTGGCTGATTAGAATTCACTGACCTCATAAGAAAGGAATATTTTTGAACTCTGTTTTAGCCTCAGTAATATGAGAAATCCTTAGGACAGAGAAAGAATCAGCATTTGTTCCTTGTGTATATTGATGATTTTATTTATATGAGACCTAAATTGGAGATAATGAATGTAAATATTCCAATGCTTTTACAGTAGGCTGTTTTGAATTGATATTTTAAATAGTACAATGTTTGAGAAACTTCAGTATTGCATAAGTTCCATTTAAAGGATATAATTCTTGTGACTCTCCAATGTTGACTTAAATTTATTAAACTAGCAATAACCTTCTTATGCATATAACTTATTCTACCACTGTAAAACCTAACAAAACATTCAATCAAAAACAAAATCACAAAATCAATAAAGTGTAAATTGACATTACTTAAATGTGGAAGAAAAATTTGATTGTGGAACTAAGTGGGTCACTCACAGTGGAATCATAGTATTTACCTAGGCACTAATTTTGTAGAGTGTGGCAAGCTGGTGTTAATGTGTTATGTGATCACTAGTGCACTGCAATGCTGTTTGGTCTCACTGGTGTGAATACATCATTTATTTTATCTGCTTCTCTGTTTTTCACTGGCGTAGGACATAAGGGACTGGTTGGCCTCACCTTGATCATGAGACACGCAAAACTGATTCTCGAATCATGAGCAAAAATTGGTTATAAGGCAATCTTCTTAACCTTTCAGATAACTCAGAATGTGTTTATGTTAATTTTTTAGATCATTGCCAAAATGAAGACAAAGCATTTAAAAATTCTCATAAAGAACTCTTTAATTCTAAAAAGATATCCTTTGATTATAGTTTGGTAATCACTGATTTAACAGCAAGCATGTCTGAGAGTATTGCATTTCTAGTCTTTACTCTTTGACTGACCCACTAGGCAAAAGCTACTGAACTGTTCACTTAGTCTTCCCAGACTTTAATTGTCACTTTTTGTAGCATAAGACTAATAAAAAATAACACAATTCAGTTCGACCCTGTGTACTAGGTGCCAGTCACTGAGTAAAAAATAGAATAGATCAGAGCAGAGAGAATGAAAATCTTGATAAAGTGTATAGCAATTCCAGTATTAGCCATACAGATACTCTCTGGAATTAATTAATTAATTAATTTATTTAGTGATGGAGTCTAGCTCTGTTGCCCAGGCTGGAGTATAATGGCCTAGTCTCGGCTCAGTGCAACCTCTGCCTCCTGGGCTCAAATGATTCTCCTGCCTCAGCCTCCCAAGTAGCTGGAACTACAGGCATGGACCACCATGCTGGGCTAATTTTTGTATTTTTAGTAGAGATGGGGTTTCACCATGTTGGCCAGGCTGGTCTTGAACTCCTGACCTCAGATGAGCCACCTGCCTTGGCCTTCTACAGTGCTAGGATTACAGGTGTGAGCCACCACACCCGGTCCTTTCTGGAAATTTTGATAATTAATATTAAACTTGGTTAATCTTTGTCCTCCATAAACTGATTTTTAGAACTTTACAGTTTTAATTTATATGAATATGACACTAATGATTTTAGCAAATAACTTCCCAGATGCTACCTTTGAAATAATTTGAAAAAAAAAACCCATATGTTTTTAAAAGCAATGCATTTTTTTTTTTTTTGCTAAAAGTGGATAGTAATTTCAAATATTCATGTTAAAACTCATCTCCCATAATTGGTCCTAATTGTAGAAGTTTTATTGCATCTTTTTCTGGATTCAGTGCCCTGTTCTTTCTTTTGTTCAGTGTAACAGGCATGGTCAGACGGCATATAAATATGCATGTATTGTGGCTTTTATTAGCAATGCATTTAAAATTGTAAACTGAGTGACCAGTAGTTTACATGCTGGCTTCCAGGAACACAATCAAATTAACTAATATTGAAAGACTTTCTTCTCACTGTAAAGTTACAGAGATGCTAATAACCAGCAAAATTTTTATACATATTGAATGTAAAGTAAATATCAGGATTCATCCATAATCTGAGAAAGTGAGGGCTCTCATGAAGGAGTAAACCATGGTGAAGGCAAATTAATTTAGTCAGCACAGGACAGCTTAAGCTGGCTCACACTGCATGTCCAGCTGCTGCTGCCAGAGGCCTCTGTCACTGTTGTCACATGGGAACTCATGCTGACTGTGGCTCCAACTTGACCCACGTAATGATCAAGGCAGGAACAAGGGGGCATGATGAATAAAATTCCAGTTTGTAAAACTTCTACAAGTAAATGTCACAAGTTAATTATCTTCACATTTTGCTGTTTAAAGAGAGTATCTGAGCACACCTAACTTCATTGGGCACAGGGAAATATAATCATTATACCAGAAAGAGAACAGAACTGGAATAATTGTGGACAGCCCAATTAAACTCAGGCTTAAAAAATTATAATCCACACAGAAGAATTAAATTTTGGCAAGAGAGATTCATCAGATACGAAACAAACAAACAAACAAACAAAAACTCCCAGGAAAATGAGTATTTTAGTCACAATCCAAAATGTGTAAATATGTAGGCAAAAATATAGGATAAGTATGCTTACAATCATTAAAGAGAGAAAGAGGAAACTGAAACCATAATGAGAGAACAAGAAAATATAAAGCAAAAAGACAGATTTGAGCAAAGAACCAAATCAAACTGGAAGATAGATCCGAGGAATCATCCAGAACGTATTATAGAGTGATAAACAGATGGAAGATAGGAGATAAACAGATGGGAGATATCAAGAGAGGTAAAAAAAAAAAAAAAAAAAAAAAAAAAAAAAAAACTACAGACGCTCTAATGAAATGGTCCAACAGAAGTTTAACAGGAATTAAAAAAAAAAAGTAAGAATAGAGAGAATCAGGGACAGGCAATATTGGAAGAGATAATGGCTGAAAATTCCAATAGTTGAAAGACACGAGTCCTTTGGTTAAAAAAAAAAAAAAAAAAAGAATACATGAGCAGGATAAATAGAACAAATCCTCATCTAATGCTGTCATAGAATTAACTGTAGAATATGACATAGAGAAAATAGGAGAAACAAATAACAGGAGGACAGTAGAATGACAACAGAGATTGTCAGCTCTAGTGGATATCCCAAGTGTAATCTCAGGCTCCAAAAACTTCTCTTATGGGCCAGCATCAAAATACTGTGATAAATTCACATACAAGAATTGTGGACTCTTGGAAATTATGTCAATAGGAGTGCAAACAAGTATTTCTGGGAAACACCTTGTTTTTAAGTGAGAAAAGTTATGTCACAAAAACATTGTCTTATATATTTTCAAGACACTGATAATTTAAAAAATTGCTTTTATATAAATCTTTTGACACCATATTCATAGTAATTGCCTTCCATAGGCAAGGCAATAATTATAGTTCTACTTTATTTAATTATTTTTAGAGACAGTCTTTTTCTATTCCCCAGGTTGGAATGCTATGACATGATCATAGCTCACTGCAGCCTCTAACTTCTGGACTCAACCAATCTTCCTGTCTCAGTCTCCCCAAGTAGTTGAGATTACAGGTGTATGCCATCATGCCTGGATTTTTTTTATTGTTTTAGGTAGAGATGAAGTCTTGCTATGTTGCCCAAGCTATTTTCAAACTCCTAGCCTCAAGCGATTCTCTCACCATGGCCTTTCAAAGTGCTGAGATTACAGGTGTGAGCCACTTTGCCCAGGCTATAGTCCATTTTAAAGATGGCAACACTGACAGACTTACAGGTTAAACATTTATAAGTCATAAAGCTGATAGGTATAAGAGGATGGTTGAGAAACTCAGATGCTATGGTCCTTGATTCATGTTTTAAATCAGGGCTTACACAAAGCAAATATTTGGTTTTCGTATTTGCAAATTATGCCATGTTTAAGTGGGGGCATTATTAAGACAGAGATTATTTGTCAGTTCCAAACACAGTTGCTTCAGAGAGTAACACTATAATTGCTATACTTAGTCTTTTTACAGCAATCATATTTGGGTACAGATATTCTTTTAAGAATGCAATATGTTTCTCTAAATATTGTGCAGATACTGATTTTTAAAAAATGTTTTTGCAAAGAATATGTTTGGTCCAGACTTGTTCACATTAGTGAGGACTCCAAAGATGGTAAGTTCTAGAGTTAACTTAGGATAGAAGCATGTGCATTGTTTGGATTATTTTGTGCATAATCATATCTAAGCCAAGACAGTGATCAGATTGCATTGGAGGTCCTTGCCACAGATGATATGATTGTTTACACAGAAAACTGAAAGTAATTGATAGACAAATTATTAGAAATTAAAAGAACTTCTAAAGGTTTTCTGAAATAATACATTCAGTAAAAGCTGTTTTATTTCTATCAATTTTAAAGGATCAATTCTATCAATTTTAAAGAATCAAAAAAATTTAACAGTGTTAGTTTCCAAGTGTGGTCACCATCAATATGCGTGCTACTCTTCACTTTAAAAACTGAAATCTATTTCCCATTCCTTTGAGTCTTGCCTGTCCTTGCAATGGAATGTGGTAGCAGTGATGGTATGTGGATTCCAGACCTGGCATTTAAGAGGACTGGCAGCTTGTTCTTTTTAATTCTTAGAAGCTGGCCACCATGTAGAAAGTCAAACAACTGTGACAACATCATGCTGTGAGGAAGCACAATCTACCCACATGGAGAGAGAGAGACAGAAAGAGAGAGAGAGAGAGGATGCCTAGTGACATCCCCACTATTCCATCCATCCCTGCTGGGGCACGAGCTAAGGGAAGCAGGCGTCTTGGACATTTGCTCTGGAAGAGAACTTATAAGGTGGAGGAACTGGCCGGCTGAGCCAAATCCAAATTGGAGAATTATTAAAAAATTATGTATCTGTGTTTTAAGCTGCTACATTTTGGGGTAGTAAGTTATGCAACAATAGATAACTGTAACAGAATGCGGTGCCTACATGTAGGGTGTGGCCGTAACAGAAACCTAAAATGTGATCCTGGTTTTGTTACTGAGCAGTGAGTGAAAGGAAGCGTAACATTCAGTGAGGAAATTGTTATTGGAGGCTGGTGAAAAAGACAATCCATGTTAATGTAGTGGTGGAATGTCTGGCAGCACCATTGCCTACAGTTACATGGAACAAAGCAAGTTAATCTAATGGACTGTGGGTTTGGCTAAGATTTCTAGCAGAATGTTGTAAACTGTTTATAATAGGTACACAAATAGAGACAAAATAGTAAAGAAGCTGCTCAGTTTATACCAGATGTTAGGGGAAAAAGTCTAATCTTCTTAGATTAGATTTGCTAGTTTGGAAAATTAAGCTGTTTCTCATTGCCAGCCTTTTCAGCTGACAGAATGCCCGCAGAGTAAGAAATGGCCTCAAGGGAAAGATCAAATGCAGGGAATTGTCAGTAAAAAACTTACCTTAGTGTTAAAATCAAATCAGGTGCATGGCTATGAGATCGTTTCTGAAAACATTTCAAAGATTGGAGTAAGTGCCTCACACACCTTCTGAGTCTGACAAAAAGGCTTCTAAGAACTTTAAATGTGTTGCCCCACAGCACTCTGACTTAAAGGGAGTATTTTGCCTAGACAGTATCTGTGGGTGAAACTTTTGTCTAAGGGAGCCGAATGAAATAAAATTCATAGGAAATCCACCAAGCTTTTAAGAAAACTGTATTGAGGACAGCATCGCAAGATAGAATAAAAAGAGAGAGATGATACTAAAATGAAAAGCAGTTTTATGGCTCCCAACCTTATGTAAGCAGTAGGCAGGGTGACAAATCTATTCAGCAGCAAACATGGAATATTTGCATGGGAAAGGAAGGATGATTCAGAGGGCAGAGCCACAGGCCAAAAATATCTCAAGAGAGCAGAACTGGGGCCAAGTCCAGAAACATTTCTTGTTCTTGTAACGTAGAGAACTGGGAGTATATGATTGGTTATGTTTCGGAATTGCTCTGAAACAGTGAAATTGCTATATGTTTCTTTTTCTACTTTATGAGGAGAAAGGACTAATGTGTTTATTCTGTTTTTGCCTCACCATTATTTGTTGGGTGTTTAGGGGACAGATAATATATACTTTTAGTTCACAGGTCTCTACTCCTGAAGAACTGAATCTGAGGAGAATCATCTCCTCCCCCAAATAGTCCATATTTAGATGACAACATACTGGATTTCAAATCCGCATCTGATTACCATAAGGAGATAAAATATGGGGGTCCCAAGTGAGGGTGAGTCTATTTAGCAATTGAGAGTGACGTGAGTTGTTTTGGCCCAAGGCTATCATCAGTTCCTTTCATTCTTACTTGCATATGTCACTCCTCCCATCAAGAAGTAGAGTCTATTTCTCTTTCCCTTGAAACTGGGATGTACTTATGACTGAATTGGTCCAACATAACAGGGCAATAGTTACGTTGTGCCGATTCCAGGATCCTTTAAGGGACTAGGGGGCTTCTACTTCATTTCTCTTGGAAGCAGTCACCAAGTAAGAGGTTCAGCTATGCTGAGGCCATCATGCTGTGTGCAAACATAAGCATGTGACATGGGAAAGCTACATAAGAGGGGGACATACTTATCCAGCTCCCAGTTGTTGCTTCCATTCCTGCAGAGACAACAGTCATATGGGTGAAAAAGATGTCTTGTACCGTCTAGTTCTAGCAGATACCCTGTGTCTTTGTTAGTTTCTAGCAAAGAAACCACCCAGGCCAGATGCTGGAGTCAAGAGGAATAAAACATTGGTTGTTTCTAAGCTACTGAGTTTTGGTGTGGGTTATTTCTCAACAATAGGTAATCAATATATTAATTTAAAAGCATATTATTTACATTAGTAAAATAACAAAAAATAACGTTTAAAATGACTTTTATGGGCAAGGTGTGGTGTTTCAGGCCTGTAATCCCAGTACTTTGGGAGGCTGAGGTGAGCAGATTACTTGAAGACAGGAGTTCAAGACCAGTCTGGACAATATGGCAAAACCCCATTTATACCAAAAATACAAAAAATTAGCTGGATGTGGTGGCATGTGCCTGTGGTCCGGGAGGCTGAGGTAGGAGGATCCCTTGAACCCAGGAGGCAGAGGTTGTAGTGAGCTGAGATCATGCTACTACACTCCAGCTTGGGCGACAGAATGAGACCCTGTCTCAGAAAAATAAAATAAAATAAATAAAATGACTTTTATGTAGAAAGTAATAAGATTGTTATCGAAAGTCATTAAAGAAGACCTGAGTAAATGGTGAAATGTAGCATGTCTATAAAGAGGAAGACAGTAACTTTATAATGTCAATTCTCCCCCAATTAACCTATCATTTCAATGTAATGCTAATAAAAATCATAATAAAAACTTGAAAGAAGCTTTCCAAACAAATAGATTTGGAAGTAAAAATGACCTCAAGTAACAAAGTCATTCCTGAAGAAAAAGAATCTGGGGAGGAGTTGGTCTTTTAAATATCAACTTATAATACAAATATAGTAATGAAGACAATAAATATCTGTAATTAGATACAAATTAAATAGCAAAAATAGTGAATTTTGACACAGACTCACAAATACATGGTGGCTGTATTAGTGTCTTCACACTGCTGTAAAGATACTACCCGAGACTAGGTAATTTATAAAGGAAAGAGGTTTAATTGACTCATAGTTCCACATGATGGGGGAGGCCTCAGGAAACTTACAATATGGTGAAGGTGAAAGGGAAGCAAACTTGGACCTTCTCACATGGTGGCAGGAGAGAGAAGTGTGTGAGAGTGCAGAAAAAAACCTCCATTTATGAAACCTTCAGATCTCCTGAGAATTCACTCACTATCACGAGAACAGCATGGGGGAAACAACTCCCATAAACCATTCTCTTCCCACTAGGTCTCTCCCTCAACACTTGGGGATTACAGTTCAAGATGAGACTTGGGTGGGGACACAAAGCCCAACCGTATAAGTGACCTAATTTATGACAAAGTTAGCATTGGAGACCCATAGGGAAAGCATGAAGAATTTAATCAACACTGCCAGAAAAATTGATTATTCATTTTGAAAAAAATACTTAAATGGATCTGTAGCTTCTGTCTGTCTCTCTTCCTCTCTCTGTCTCACACACACACGCACACACACACACACACAATTCCAGATGAACTGAACTTTAATGTCAATGACAAAACTTTATGACTTTTAATTGATAATATAAGAGAATATCTTCATGACCTTGGATGGTGAAGGATTTCTTAAATAAGTCTGAAAAAGTATAATTGTATAGGGAAAATTAATAAATTCATCTAGATTAAAATTAAGAATTTATGTTTATCAAAGACATCATAAAATAGTGACCAGGCAATTCATAAAGAAGATGTCTGAGTATATTAAACTAACACAAAGTTAGTGCCCTGAATATATACAGATCAACTACCAATCAGTAAGAAAAATAGTCCCTTTTAAAATACCCTTTAAAAAATGAATAGAAGACCTGAATGACCATTTTAGACAGGGACAAAATGATGGTCAACAGACCTGAAAATATTCTCAAGCTTACATGTTATAAAGGAAACACAATTGAAAACCACAGTGAGTTATTTCATTTCATATGCCCTATAGTGGTAACAATGAAAGTGCTTGACAGTGTCACTTGCTACCAAGAATGTGGAGCAATGGGGGCACTCACATATTGTTACTGGGTTTAAAAATTGGAACAACACTTTTGGGAACATACTGCATTTATCTTATAAAGATGACCATGACTATACCTCTTTGATTATCAAAATAACTCATAACTATGCATATTATGCACACCAGAGAAACTCTTATACAGTAGCCACTACCAGGAGATTTGCATATGTACCAGAATATCCAGACTCAGTTAAATGATTACACAATTTGTGCTGTCTTCCTACAGTAGCATTCTCTATTGCAGTGGAAATTAATGAACTGCAGCTGCACACATCAATCTGGATGAATCTCTAAAACATGATTTTGAGAAAGAAATCTTAAAATGATACATATGGAATGATTACATTGTATGAATCCTAAAACAGCTGAAATCAAATAGTGGATTAAGAAAGCATATTTATGTGTCAGTGTGCTTGCACACTCACATATGTATATATGATAAAACTATAAAGAAAGGTAAGGAATGAAATCAAGTGAGGGCATGTACTGTGTGGGTAATACAATAATATTTTGATAAAGATGTCCTGGCGTGAATATTCCAGAGTAGTTAACTAAAACACTAGTGGGAAATGGGTGAAAAGGGAAGAAATATTTCAGTTTTCAGATTACTGTCAAAGAAAAAGTACTTTTGTGGACCAAAACAAACAGACAAACAACAAAATAAAATGAAACAATGACAACACACACCTAATGTTTAAAAATACAAGTCACAAATATAAAATAGCAGAAGTAAATCCAAAATTATGTCAGAATAACAATGACAATTCAAATATAAAGAAAATAAAGTTAGGCCAGGTGCAGTGGCTCATGCCTGCAATCCCAGTACTTTGGGAGGCCGAGGTGGGTGGATCACCCGAGGTAGGAGTTTGAGGCCATCATGGCCAACATGGCAAAACCCCATCTCTACTAAAAATACAAAAATTAGCTGGGCATGCTGGCAGGTGCCTGTAATTCCAGCTACTCGGGAGGCTGAGGCAGGAGAATTGCTTGAACTTGGGAGGCGGAGGTTGCAATGAGCTGAGATTGTGCCACTGCACTCTAGCAAGACTCTGTCTCAGAAAAAAATAAAAAATAAAGTAAATAAATAAATTAAATAAATAAATAAATAAATAAATAAAGTTGCCTAATTTAAGGAACAACAGGAAGAAAGCAGATGACTAGATTTGTTAAAAAAAAAACAAAAAACAAAAAATGTGAAACCCATCTCTACACAGAATGTAAGAGACCTACTTTCAGAAGTGACTTAGATGAAGGAAAAGGTGAGAATGTAAGTTCAAATCAAATGAAATCAAAATTTCAGGGTTAGGAAAGATTATTTCATGCAAATAAATGCACAGCAAGCAACATTACATGGAAAAGAGAATGTTTAAGGAAATTGCCCACAATACAGGTAGTCCTGATCTTTTAGTATAAACAACAGGACAATATAACATTTTCATGTATGGATGTTGGAAAATCATCATACTAATGCAGTCTCTCAATTATGGTATCTCAGAAAAATTATCAAAGGGGTTAACTTATAGAATTGCCTTATTGGCAGGTTTTATATTAGAGTGGCTTTCTCTGGATCAGCCAACTTTAAGATTTATAATCTTAAAAACTAAAACCATTTTACTTTGTAACCTGGAAAATAAGGGACCAAATTTTAAATCAAATGCAGTCATGTCTGCTGCTCTTTTGATCAATTTTATTGAAATTGACATTTTGGTGGGGGGTGGTTCAGACTAGTTTTCAGTGGTTTCTATCACTTGCAGTAAAAGGAATCCTAAGAAACGCATATAGCAGCTGGATATGGGTATCTTGTTAATCAATTGGGTATGCACTTGCTGGGTAAAATACCCTAAGACATTGCAATATCTACAACAGTTCTTAACAAAGGCTCAATATCTGAAATATAATCTAGTAAGTAAATTCAGGCAGTAATATATCAATTATTGGTAAAGGTATATTTTCAATATAGTATTTGTATACAAGTTATGTGTTTGTTTTTGTCAGAGTGGTTGAGGCTAATCATAATGATTACCCAGTTAGTACTCCAGGAACTGATTTGTGAATCATTTTATTTCCAGATGAGTCCCTTGGTTGAATAGAAGACAAGACAAACAATTCAAGGAAAGCAAAGTGCTTTTCAGAAAGAACTTAAAACGGTTCTTGGGATTTATACTATTAGAATAGCCAGTTGACAGAAATGTATAAAAATGTTATTAAAATGTTCACCAAAGAAGCAGAAGCATATGAAGGAGAGATAATATAATTGCAATTGGATTTGGTGATTTCAAGATCAGCTAGGAATTTTTTTAGATATTGGTGGGCAGTGGATGAAGATGTCCTAAGACATTTAACGAAGCGAGGTGTTTTTCATCCAGCCTATACACAAATAGCGTAGTACATATACTATTTGTGCAGAAACTCACCTTTAATAGTAGGATAAGACATCACGCAATGTGTTTGAAATACTTCTGCTGAATCTGTGATAGGAATTTGCAGTCAGTTCTCATCTCACAGCTTGTAAAACTTGACTTTGCTTATCATAATAGCATATTAGCCATAAATCCTGATGATGCACAGGGCATCACCATTCACTAAAGAACATTTTTAGTTAAGTGCTTTCATTCAGAACGGCAGTTACTACCTGTTCCAGCCTTGCACAGGCGATGATTATGAAGTTCTTCTATCTGCAGACATAACTCGATACATTCCCTCAGCTGACCGTAGCCACACATTGCAACCCGTTAGGTGTCAGTGTAGGGTTTGCATTTAGTTTTGCTGCCCTGAAACTGTTATCAAGTCACTCCTGATCATCAGTGTATTTAGTAAGCCAAATCCTTTTCCTACTAGCCCTGTAATTTACCTACTTTCTATGGCTAGGCATCTGCAGGACTCTTCAGAATCCTTTGGCTGGGACCCAACCTATCTCCCTAGACCTTTTCTCTGTGAGGGGAGACCAAGTCTTTATAGCTCCAACTAATTCTGGCTTACTATTTCAATTCTAATGAACTGACTCCCTTACTCTGGCAACAAAATAGTCGTTCCCACCTGAGTATGCATTAATTACTTTGTCAGAGTCTGTTGTCATATGCCAACCCATTAGCTATACCCTTTACACATTTATACCCATCAAAATCAGAGCTGAAAGCGTCAGGTTCTTTGTGAATTGGGAAGCTGGATACTTACAGCCATTAGTTTGAAACCTAGCCTCAGCCTTTTCTTCCTACTGTTCTCCATTGAACTGTTGTTGAAATCTAGACATGCTTTGAGGCCAATTATGAGATCTGATTCCACTGCTTTTGATGCCAAGTCTATGGCCTATATCTGTGATATTCTGACTATGAAATTAGCAGAAGACAAATTGGAAAATACTTCAGAAATTTGATGTTCTTTTGACACATTAATACTTTATTTAGAAAAATCAATGCAAAATTAGAATTGCAATGTTATTTTTTAAAGGTTGAATTGAATCAAAGAAGCTAGCTGCTAGCTTCCCTAAGATATAATTCATGTTATCTGTAATATACATTTATTAAAAAATAAAAAGATGAAGCATTCTGGAAATATGCAATCTTTGTCATGTTTTGGCTTCACAAATGGCAAGTGATATTAGTTCATTTCACCACCTCTTGAAGAAAAAGCCTTCCCTGGATTTGGAAGTTAAACAGTGCTTGCCTTTGACCTTAGAAAAGTTTTCAGAGCTTTCAAAGCCTGTGTCCCAATTTGTAGTGAATATGGGCCATTGTTTCTTACTGCTGCTTGTTCTCTCAACTTTTTTGATTTGGCTTTGGTACAATTAACCAAAAAGCCTCTGATTTCTTATTACTTACCAATAATTTATTATGGGGGGATAACTGATCATCAGGTACAAACTGATTAAGGAATTGGGTGCTATTAGAGGACTCAAAAATTCTGTAGTTTAACATTTACACTTTATACTAGTCACAAGCTGCTTTTGACATTGAAAAAATTAACGTCTACTTTTATTATGACACCAAATACTGCAGCACTAAAGTTCTTTGCTCAATATTTATTAAATTCTTATCCTCAAGGCTAGAAGAGTTATTTAAAGCTCTGGGACTCATTTCTTATATATTTTAGTATCATTTCCACCTGAAAATTTTGATATTGAAAGAATTCTCTGATTTACTGCTTCTTGATGAACAAGTTGTACTGTTAAAAGAATGGAGATCAGTATTATCTAAGATCCTAATTGGCTGTTGTGCCTATTAGAAATTCATTCTGCTGTAAGTAATAACCACCCAGCTTGTAGTGTCTTAAAAGAATTGGGTCTTATATTTGTTACATAACAAGAAGCCAGGAAGTAAATGACTACTGTTGTTGATTTAGGGCCTTGATAGTGGAAGGGCAAGAATCTTTTGACTTTTTCTTTATATTTGTTACTTTTTGGTCCCAAAAAGTGTCTTTCAGTACAAACATAACATAGGAATTCAAGATAGAAAGAAGGTAGAAGGGGAACATGTTAGCGCCTTCTGTTTTTTTGTTTTTGTGTCTTTTTTCAGGAAAGGAAACATTTCCCAGTCACATCTCTGTAAGTGTCATTTGCCAGAGATAGGTCACATGCCCAACACTAATTTCATGGAAAACTGAGAAATTGTTGACCAGATGGCTATGATTGGCTTAGTCCAATCAGGATCCATCACCTTGAGTGGCTAGTAAGAAAAAAGAGGAGGAGGATATTGCAGAGGGTGGGCTAATGACTAACACAATTGAGAAACTGTCTCAGGAATTTCATCTGCTGATGATTGAATCAAAAATTATACCCTTTATAAGATAATCATCGAACAGTCATAAGTAGAAAGGGTGATCACTTATCTAATCTAATCTTAGCTTTACTACATGTCATATATTTAAAAAATCTTGATTTTTCAAATCTTTTTTTTTTTTTCAAATATATGACATGAAGTAAAGCTAAATGTTTATCAGCTTGGAACAGGGTTTGATAGAAAAATAAATGGTACAGCTAAAAAATAAACCATTATTTCTCAATCGAATCCATTTCCCTAGGAGAAGAGACCAAAACCATCTTGGTTGATAATGCATATTTACTTTGCAAGATAATTTCAGGGACTGCATCTCAAAATGTCTCAAGTACTCTTAGTTGAGATATTCTGTTTCAAACATCTGCTGCTACATTTGCAATTCTGTTACACTTGCAACACAGACTTTGCTATTCACTATAAATTCTGATGGTGTGCCTTCCTCTCATTTCAGTTTAATGAATTTGTGAAAAGAAAGTATTTTTGCCTCCCCAGATAGACACAGTCTTTCCTTCCTTACCTTTTGTACACCTTATCAGAATAATAGCTAATATTTATCCAACACTTATATGCTTGAAATGATATTAACTAATTTCTTGTTCACAACAAATCCATATAGTAGACCCTTTTGATGCCTACTTTATCACTGATGTAACTGAGGCACAGAGATGTTAGGTAACTTTCCTGATTTATAGATTTACGCAGGTGGTAAAAGATGTAGCTGGCACTCTGGTTCTAAAGCCCAAGTTTTTTAACCACAGCTAAGAGACACTTTTAATTATACATTACTTTGTTTTATTCTGTTTCCTAGTCTGTAAACTCCTTGAAGGTTATATACAATGTTTATGTATGTTAGGACCACTATTTTAAATGATTCCAATAGTAAACTTGTACCTAACTTTTAAAAGTGATTGACTTACACTTGGCAGATTTATTTTATTTATTTATTCTAAAACCTTTTTATTTGATATTATTTCAGACTTTGAAAAGGTTAGGAAAACAGTACAAAGAATTCCCATATGCTCTTCACTCAGACTTCCAAATGCTAACATTTTACTGCAATTGCTTTATCATTCTATTATCTATTTATCTATCTAATCTATCTGTCTGTCTCTCTGTCTGTCCATCCATCCATCCCATCATCCATCCCATTGGCTAGAACTTAGCCACATGGTTAAACCAGGGAGATTAGAAAATCCAGCTCTTTTCTGGATGACCATGTGCTCTGCTAAATTTTGGGTGTTCTATTACTATAGGAAAGGAAGAAGGGGAGAATGACTATTTGGAATTCTCTGCCACAGTAATAACCCTTTTACAATAGGTTTTCCTTTTGGATTAGGCAGGTGATATGTTCCAGGCACTGTGGAATTACATACACTGCACTTTTCACTTATTATGTGTCTAGTACATGTTAGCTTTTATTATTTTCTTAATAAAGTACTGGTTTATTACAGGCTTTCTTATTCTGCATTGTCTTATTAGTGACCTCCACCTACATTTTGGAGCATGATATTGATGTTTGAGGACCACAGAAATGAAAGTTTCTGTGCCAGGATATCCACTACTACCTTCACAGGGACCATAATTGAAAGGACTTAAGTTTTTTTCATGTCTCTGAAGTTCAACAAGAGGCAGCTTTTAGAGCTTGTCGGAACAATGTGATCTTAAGTAAATGTTACAAATTCCTTGTCCATCTTTATTCAAGCATTAGATCATACTTTGCAGAGGAGAGACCTTTATTTAACTTGTACATGTCATTCATAATGCAAATTGGCTTGAAGTAGCCCTTTTCCTCCAAATGTAGGACTTCTGGTTTTTGCAGTAGAGTTGGAGTACTGACCCTCAAATATGAGAGTGGCATGAGAAATTTTTAAAATTTGATGAACTGATAGATGCTACAATTTTGACCTTTTAAGATTTATTATTGCAGTAGTCAGCTCCAAATAGGGAGATAAAAAGTAAAGAAGATCAAGATATATGACTACTTGAAAGAGAGGACTCATGGTGGATAAATATGAAAAATTCATTCATGAGTCTTCTGCGATACCTGTTGATATCCATTCTCCAAACTTCAGTTAAACAGATTTTATCAGCTCATTTCTAATCCAATATTTCCAATTGTCATGTGTCCACTGGTGTTCTTACAGATGTAAGTTATGAAACTGTGAAGCAAGTTATTCATACACACATACACACAAAAACATATATATATAATTTCTAATTTTAAATATTAGAAACAGTGACTAAAATGTCAGTGTGTTTCATCTAATTAAGGACATGAATTCCTAGGGAATGTGAAACACTTTGGAGGGCTTTTGATGTGCTGAGAGTCTTTTACTGATAATTGCCTAAGGACATGGTTGCTTTATGAACATAGAAGAGATGTGGTGCTCTAGTTAAAAAGGAAATGGCAACTTTTATCCTTAAATGCATATTTTTATTAAATGGCTGGGATTTTCCCCCTTGTAAATTTGAAAGAAGGTACAATGGTTATAGGAAGGTGCCTTTTCTAAAGAACTGGGGAGAAAGTAGTGATGGGGAAGAAAATATATAGACTTTGACCTTAAGTTGACTACGACTTGAGCTAGTGTGTGTGTGTAGCTCAGTTATTTACTAACTCTAAGGCCTTGGGCAGTTTTTCTTACTTTCTCTGGGCCTCAGTTTTCTACCCTTTCTATAAAAGGTTTATGCGAGACCATTCCTTGATAGCTTGTTTTGAAGCTATCAGAGAAATATATATATGTATATATATACATATATGTTATGTATATATTATGTATAAATATATATGTTATATACTATGTTTTGAGGGGGAAACACACACATATCTGTTTTTGCTGTCTATTTTTATGTAAGAAACCATTCCAAAACTTAGTGGCTTAAAGAAACAGCAAAATTTACTTTGCTCATGAATTTGCAATTTGGGAAAATGCTCAGTGAAGACAGCTTTCTTCTACTCCCCTCAGCATCAAAGGGTGGGCTAGAATCATCTGCATGCTCACTCATTCATGTATCTGGAGGTGGACGCTGTCTGTCAGCTGGATTCTCAGCTATGGCTGTGGTTGGAACACCTATTTGACCTCTCCATGTGACCTGAGTCAGATGTGTACTTGACCATAAACTCTGTATATAGAATTTGTTCTCAACACAATGTCTTTATTTCAATGAGGAGAATTGCAAGAAAACTATCCATGTTTTTGTGTGTGCACACATACTCTCACACAGACATGCACACTTGGGGGATGGGGGGATGGGAAGGCATAGGCTGTGTTGTCTTGCACAATATAGCTTGGAAACTCACATTCTATTTGTTAGAAGAAGGTCACTAAGACCCACCCATTTTCAAGGAGACAGGGAAGAGACTTTGTTTACACTTTGATTGGAGGAGTGTCAGAAACCTGTGGACATTTTTTAAAACAGCCACAATGGCACATTGCAAATAGCTCATTTCTTTCCCTTTAAATCTTCTTGCCAATCTGTTTTTGCTTAGGATAAATCTTTCAACCTATTACATAGTTTGAACCGCGAAGTACTGGGTATTTATTGGTGAATAAGATAGACAAATTCTATACTCATTGAGTTTATAGTCAAGTACACATATGAATAAAACTTTGTGCATTTATTCGGGTATTTCTAAACATTTCCTAAGCACCTACTATGAGAAAGGGCCTCTGGTGTGCACTTTGAAAGATGTTGCCATGAGGTGCAATGTCCTCAGCTTTCCTCCAATCTAACAGGGGGAATGAAACATGTATAGTAACAATTGAAGTAATGTAGATTGTGATAGATATTATAAATGAGGATTAGCTAGGGGAGATCAGAGATGAAGAAATTATTAGGAACTGAGTGGTTCAGGGAAGACTTCATGGAAGAGGCAGCAAGAGAGCTGTTATTAGAAAGATTTGAATGTGCACCATATGTGAAAAAGCTCTTCCAAACTTAGTCAACAGAGTTTTTTAACATTTGTAAATAGTTTTACAGTTCACAAAGAGCTTGTGTATAATTCATCTTATTTGACTTTCCAAATAATCATGTAATGTTGTATGCTATCATTTTATTATCAGCAGCATTTTAGCTATCTTATATATAGAATTATGTATATAAAATATATACGTAAAATCAATGGATGATGAAATTGAGACTCATGGGACTAAAATTACTTCCTCAAGGATGCACAGTTAGTAAATGAAACATGATGGGAAACAGGAATTTGCTTGCTGTTTTGGTTTGGGCTAAATCATAAACAGCCTTGAATGCCAAGACAAAGGTGCTCAGGTATTATTTAGTAACCAAAGCATGTTTATTGGGCGGCAGAGAGACATAAACAAGACTGTGTGTTGGGAAGCATATTCTGCAACTAGTGTCAAAAGTACACTAGAATGTTAATTCTTAGAGGCATGAAGTGATGTTATAATAGAAATTTGTGTCAAGGGTAATGAGCCGCTGATGTGGTGGGGTTTTCATGAGGCTAGAAAAAAGAGGTGCACTTAGAAATATCATGGGGGACGAACTGATCACATTTCAGCAAGCAATAAGAAATGTCAAAGCTGAAGACAAGATTTTAAGTCTAAATGATTATGACATTGACATTGATATTTGAGAAGGTTATAGCACACACAGCCTAAAAGAAGAGAAGGAAGTTTGTGTTGTGTGTATGCGTGTGTAAACATATAACCAGGGTGATGTAGTAGGTTTATTTTTATATATTGGATTCTAAAGTTTTGGAAAGATGAGCACATAAATGAGGATGTCTCCATATGTTGGGGGTTGGAGGGTGAAACCATTAGTGAGAAGTGCATCTCAATACATGGGCAGAGAGAAAAATATTTCCATTGTAGATCTAAAAGGGTATAAGAAATTATCTGTGATGCTGAAGAGAACAGCCTCACATTCGTATATTTTGGAAACTAGGAACATTTGAGAGTGTTGTGTGTAAATTCATTAAGTTGACTGGCCTATCTCTTGGTTTAGAGGCACCATTGCATTATGAGAAAAGCATGGAGTCAAGATTTGAAGTCAAGATTTGAATTTAAATTCTAGCTCTGTTCTGTTTGAAGTAAATTAATTTAGACAAGTTGCCTAAACTCTGAGTCTCAGGTTTCTCATCTACAATAGAGGTTACTGATGCCTACTGTGTCAGAATAAGAGAAAGAAATAAGAATATATGCAGAGTACAAACTAAAGTGTTAGCACCAGTAAATGCTCAATAAGTTTTAATTCTAATGATTACATTGATAAGGCAAATATAAACTGAAAATGTTTTTTATCATTATCGTTTCTCAGAGGCTAAGAATTAGAAGATCCAAGCTCTAGAGAGCACTATGGAAATGAGCTTACTCCTTAAAGGACCCTGACACCTGGAAACCCAGGAAACCTACACACTGCTACTTTACTTGGCGATTGAGTACTGGCAAGCACTGGGAAACTCGTCAAGAATGAAAATAGTGATTGTATTTTGTCATTGCCATTATTGTAGTAGTGTTGCTTAACAATTATTTTCATTTTACCTTTTTAATTATATAAGTATATATAGGTTCATGTGTATGTGTGTATGTGTGTGTGTATTCAGGAAATCAGGTAGGATATAGCAAAAGCACCAGATTTGTAAACCAAAATGCTGACGTTCACATTCCTGGCTCTTCTACTTACTAGCTGCATTACTTTACCTCTGAACTTTCTCATTTGTTAAATAAAACTAAAATCAATCCTTAGTGTATTTATGAACCTTGATTTAAGATATCTGAAAGCCCTTTATAAACTGTAAACTATAGATGGAATAGTGTGATTTATTCAGTCATAAAATAATTTGCATTTATGTCATGTCCAACAGGATTTTACCTAGAGTGCCAATAACACATAGCCTGGAATTCTGCTTTGAGAATTCAAAGGCTGTCTGTATTTAGTTTAAAAAAAAAAAAATAGCATGATTGCTTAGCAATGCTTAATGTGGTGTGGGAGGAAGAAATATCACATATTTTCTAGTCTTAATTTGTAAGTTGGTGTTCTTGCTTTTTGCTTCTTTTGATTCCTATCAACTAAAACATAAGGACCCAGAGTGTTTTATACACTTTTCTTAGCAGAGTATGGAGATACATGACTCACATATTGAAGCTCCATCCTGCTGGTAGGACTCTTCTGAGGCAGGCAAGAGGATGGTCATAAGAACAGCTCTTTGAGGAAAAAGCCTAAGACATTTTACCAGACTGAGATAACTAGATTTTTGGCCGTGAACTGCTCCTCATCTGTGCCTTATGTATCCATGGTATTGGACAATATGTGAAAACAAAGCCTCATCTCTTCTCATCCAAAGTTATGAACTTTGGTCTGCAAAACATCATTGAATAAAATCACATTGTTGATGAGTCCATTTTGACCAAAATTTAATTTCAATTTGATCTCTAAGATCATTAGAACCACTATGAACTTAACCACATCTAAAGCCTCCACTCCCTATCCCACCCTACCCCTCCCCTGTCCTCTGCTCCCCTCCCCTTTTTGTCCCATGCCTCCCATCCCCTCTTTACCCCACCCTACCCCACCCCTCCTCTCTTCTTCTTCCTCACCTCATACTACCCCTCCCCTTCCCTCCCCTCTTCATCTTCACATCTGTAACATTAGTGAGCTCTGTCCATGCATTGCTCTAAATTCTCCATTGGATGGCTTCTGATCCAGTTCCTTACATTATATGCCCCTTGGCATTCCCCTTATATCCTTATTATTCTCAACCTCTTTAAATGTCAAATAAGCCATGGCATGAAAACCAGTGAATGATGATATAGGTCATCTTGATAGCCTTTTAAAAAATGTACGTAAATCCCACCAAAACCCTATACCTTTTAAGGCACAGCTGTTAATTCAAATATTATAATGATATTAATAGTGTCTCTTTTGATTGTTTAAAGGAGCTTCTCATTCAATATTTTGCCATGAATCAAACTTTTAAAGATACTTACATATAATATAATTTAATTTTGGTAAGGTTAAATATAGGTTAAGACTGGTATAATATTTATAGTTAAATTATTGCAAGAAGAGATAGAATAACTTCCTTTTTTCATTCATTGTCTTAATTTGTTTTTTTTTTGTTTTTTTTATTATTATTATACTTTAAGTTTTAGGGTACATGTGCATAACGTGCAGGTTTGTTACATATGTATACCTGTGCCATGTTGGTGTGCTGCACGCATCAACTCGTCAGCACCCATCAATTCGTCATTTATATCAGGTTTAACTCCCAATGCAATCCCTCCCCCCCTCCCCCCTCCTCATGCTAGGCCCCGGTGTGTGATGTTCCCCTTCCCGAGTCCAAGTGATCTCATTGTTCATTTCCCACCTATGAGTGAGAACATGCAGTGTTTGGTTTTCTGTTCTTGTGATAGTTTGCTAAGAATGATGGTTTCCAGCTGCATCCATGTCCCTACAAA
Organism: Piliocolobus tephrosceles; assembly: GCF_002776525.5. Classification (NCBI taxonomy): domain Eukaryota; kingdom Metazoa; phylum Chordata; class Mammalia; order Primates; family Cercopithecidae; genus Piliocolobus; species Piliocolobus tephrosceles. The sequence continues at coordinate 33,003,769 of NC_045444.1, read as the reverse complement.
GGACACAAACTCATCCTCTTGTATGGCTGCATAGTATTCCATGGTGTATATGTGCCACATTTTCTTAATCCAGTCTGTCACAGATGGACATTTGGGTTGATTCCAAGTCTTTGCTATTGTGAATAGTGTCGCAATAAACATACGTGTGGATGTGTCTTTATAGCAGCATGATTTATAATCCTTTGGGTATATACCCAGTAGTGGGATTGCTGGGTCATATGGTACATCTAGTTCTAGATCCTTGAGGAATTGCCATACTGTTTTCCATAATGGTTGAACTAGTTTACAATCCCACCAACAGTGTAAAAGTGTTCCTATTTCTCCACATCCTCTCCAGCACCTGTTGTTTCCTGACTTTTTAATGATTGCCATTCTAACTGGTGTGAGATGGTATCTCATTGTGGTTTTGATTTGCATTTCTCTGACAGCGAGTGATGATGAGCATTTTTTCATGTGTCTGTTGGCTGTATGAATGTCTTCTTTTGAGAAATGTCTGTTCATATCCTTTCCCCACTTTTGGATGGGGTTGTTTGTTTTTTTTCTTGTAAATTTGTTTGAGTTCTTTGTAGGTTCTGGATATTAGCCGTTTGTCAGATGAGTAGATTGCAAAACTTTTCTCCCATTCTGTAGGTTGCCTGTTCACTGTGATGGTAGTTTCTTTTGCTGTGTAGAAGCTCTTTAGTTTGATTAGATCCCATTTGTCAATTCTGGCTTTTGCTGCCGTTGCTTTTGGTGTTTTAGACATGAAGTCCTTGCCCATGCCTATGTCCTGAATGGTACTACCTAGGTTTTCTTCTAGGGTTTTTATGGTATTAGGTCTAACATTTAAGTCTCTAATTCATCTTGAATTAATCTTCGTATAAGGAGTAAGGAAAGGATCCAGTTTCAGCTTTCTACTTATGGCTAGCCAATTTTCCCAGCACCATTTATTAAATAGGGAATCCTTTCCCCATTTCTTGTTTTTGTCAGGTTTGTCAAAGATCAGATGGCTGCAGATGTGTGGTATTATTTCTGAGGACTCTGTTCTGTTCCATTGGTCTATATCTCTGTTTTGGTACCAGTACCGTGTTGTTTTGGTTACTGTAGCCTTGTAGTACAGTTTGAAGTCAGGTAGCATGATGCCTCCAGCTTTGTTCTTTTGACTTAGGATTGTCTTGGCAATGTGGGCTCTTTTTTGGTTCCATATGAACTTTAAAGCAGTTTTTTCCAATTCTGTGAAGAAACTCATTGGTAGCTTGATGGGGATGGCATTGAATCTGTAAATAACCTTGGGCAGTATGGCCATTTTCAGGATATTGATTCTTCCTATCCATGAGCATGGTATGTTCTTCCATTTGTTTGTGTCCTCTTTGATTTCACTGAGCAGTGGTTTGTAGTTCTCCTTGAAGGGGTCCTTTACATCCCTTGTAAGTTGGATTCCTAGGTATTTTATTTTCTTTGAAGCAATTGTGAATGGGAGTTCATTCATGATTTGGCTCTCTGTTTGTCTGTTACTGGTGTATAAGAATGCTTGTGATTTTTGCACATTGATTTTGTATGCTGAGACTGCTGAAGTTGCTTATCAGCTTAATGAGATTTTGGGCTGAAACAATGGGGTTTTCTAAATATACAATCATGTCATCTGCAAACAGGGACAATTTGACTTCTTCTTTTCCTAACTGAATACCCTTGATTTCTTTCTCTTGCCTGATTGCCCTAGCCAGAACTTCCAATACTATGCTGAATAGGAGTGATGAGAGAGGGTATCCCTGTCTTGTGCCCGTTTTCAAAGGGAATTTTTCCAGTTTTTGTCCATTCAGTATGATATTGGCTGTGGGTTTGTCATAAATAGCTCTTATTATTTTGAGGTACATTCCATCAATACCGAATTTATTGAGCGTTTTTAGCATGAAGGGCTGTTGAATTTTGTCAAAAGCCTTTTCTGCATCTATTGAGATAATCATGTGGTTCTTGTCTTTGGTTCTGTTTATATGCTGGATTATGTTTATTGATTTGCGAATGTTGAACGAGCCTTGCATCCCAGGGATGAAGCCCACTTGATCATGGTGGATAAGCTTTTTGATGTGCTGCTGAATCCGGTTTGCCAGTATTTTATTGAGGATTTTTGCATCGATGTTCATCAGGGAGATTGGTCTAAAATTCTCTTTTTTTTGTTGTGTCTCTGCCAGGCTTTGGTATCAGGATGATGTTGGCCTCATAAAATGAGTTAGGGAGGATTCCCTCTTTTTCTATTGATTGGAATAGTTTCAGAAGGAATGGTACCAGCTCCTCCTTGTACCTCTGGTAGAATTCAGCTGTGAATCCATCTGGTCCTGGACTTTTTTTGGTTGGCAGGCTATTAATTATTGCCTCAATTTCAGAGCCTGCTATTGGTCTATTCAGGAATTCAACTTCTTCCTGGTTTAGTCTTGGGAGAGTGTAAGTGTCCAGGAAATTATCCATTTCTTCTAGATTTTCTAGTTTATTTGCATAGAGGTGTTTATAGTATTCTCTGATGGTAGTTTGTATTTCTGTGGGGTCGGTGGTGATATCCCCTTTATCATTTTTTATTGTGTCTATTTGATTCTTCTCTCTTTTCTTCTTTATTAGTCTTGCTAGCGGTCTGTCAATTTTGTTGATCTTTTCAAAAAACCAACTCCTGGATTCATTGATTTTTTGGAGGGTTTTTTGTGTCTCTATCTCCTTCAGTTCTGCTCTGATCTCAGTTATTTCTTGCCTTCTGCTAGCTTTGGAATGTGTTTGCTCTTGCCTCTCTAGTTCGTTTAGTTGTGATGTTAGAGTGTCAATTTTAGATCTTTCCTGCTTTCTCTTGTGGGCATTTAGTGCTAAAAATTTCCCTCTACACACTGCTTTAAATGTGTCCCAGAGATTCTGGTATGTTGTATCTTTGTTCTCATTGGTTTCAAAGAACATCTTTATTTCTGCCTTCATTTCGTTATGTACCCAGTAGTCATTCAGGAGCAGGTTGTTCAGTTTCCATGTAGTTGAGCGGTTTTGCTTGATTTTCTTAGTCCTAAGTTCTAGTTTGATTGCACTGTGGTCTGAGAGACAGTTTGTTATAATTTCTGTTCTTTTACATTTGCTGAGGAGTGCTTTACTTCCAATTATGTGGTCAATTTTGGAATAAGTGTGATGTGGTGCTGAGAAGAATGTATATTCTGTTGATTTGGGGTGGAGAGTTTTATAGATGTCTATTAGGTCCGCTTGGTGCAGAGATGAGTTCAATTCCTGGATATCCTTGTTAACTTTCTGTCTCGTTGATCTGTCTAATGTTGACAGTGGGTTGTTGAAGTCTCCCATTATTATTGTATGGGAGTCTAAGTCTCTTTGTAAGTCTCTAAGGACTTGCTTTATGAATCTGGGTGCTCCTGTATTGGGTGCATATATATTTAGGATAGTTAGCTCTTCCTGTTGAATTGATCCCTTTACCATTATGTAATGGCCTTCTTTGTCTCTTTTGATCTTTGATGTTTTAAAGTCTGTTTTATCAGAGACTAGTATTGCAACCCCTGCTTTTTTTTGTTCTCCATTTGCTTGGTAGATCTTCCTCCATCCCTTTATTTTGAGCCTCTGTATGTCTCTGCATGTGAGATGGGTCTCCTGAATACAGCAGACTGATGGGTCTTGACTCTTTATCCAGTTTGCCAGTCTGTGTCTTTTAATTGGAGCATTTAGTCCATTTTCATTTAAGGTTAATATTGTTATGTGTGAACTTGATCCTGCCATTATGATATTAACTGGTTATTTTGCTTGTTAGTTGATGCAGTTTCTTCCTAGCCTCGATGGTTTTTGCATTTTGGCATGTTTTTGCAATGGCTGGTACCGGTTATTCCTTTCCATGTTTAGGGCTTCCTTCAGGGTCTCTTGTAAGGCAGGCCTGGTGGTGACAAAATCTCTAAGCATTTGCTTATCTGTAAAGGATTTTATTTCTCCTTCACTTATGAAACTTCATTTGGCTGGATATGAAATTCTGAGTTTAAAATTATTTTCTTTAAGAATGTTGAATATTGGCCCCCACTGTCTTCTGGCTTGTAAAGTTTCTGCCGAGAGATCTGCTGTTAGTCTGATGGGCTTCCCTTTGTGGGTAACCCGACCTTTCTCTCTGGCTGCCCTTAAGATTTTTTCCTTCATTTCAACTTTGGTGAATCTGGCAATTATGTGTCTTGGAGTTGCTCTTCTGGAGGAGTATCTTTGTGGCGTTCTTTGTATTTCCTGAATTTGAATGTTGGCCTGCCCTACTAGGCTGGGGAAGTTCTCCTGGATGATATCCTGCAGAGTGTTTTCCAACTTGGTTCCATTTTCCCCGTCACTTTCAGGCACCCCAATCAGACGTAGATTTGGTCTTTTTACATAATCCCATACTTCTTGCAGGCTTTGTTCATTTCTTTTTCTTCTTTTTTCTTTTGGTTTCTCTTCTCACTTCATTTCATTCATTTGATCCTCAATCGCTGATACTCTTTCTTCCAGTTGATCGAGTCGGTTACTGAAGCTTGTGCATTTGTCACGTATTTCTCGTGTCATGGTTTTCATCTCTGTCATTTCGTTTATGACCTTCTCTGCATTAATTATTCTGGCTATCAATTCTTCTACTCTGTTTTCAAGATTTTTAGTTTCTTTGCGCTGGGTACATAATTCCTCCTTTAGCTCTGAGAAGTTTGATGGACTGAAGCCTTCTTCTCTCATCTCGTCAAAGTCATTCTCTGACCAGCTTTGATCCGTTGCTGGCCATGAGCTGCGCTCCTTTGCAGGGGGAGATGCGCTCTTATTTTTTGAATTTCCAGCTTTTCTGCCCTGCTTTTTCCCCATCTTTGTGGTTTTATCTGCCTCTGGTCATTGATGATGGTGATGTACTGATGGGGTTTTGGTATAGGTGTCCTTCCTGTTTGATAGTTTTCCTTCTAACTGTCAGGACCCTCAGTAGGTCTGTTGGAGATTGCTTGAGTATTGCTGAACAGTGAGTGTACCTGTCTGATTCTTACTTTGGAAGCTTCCTCTCAGGGCTGTACTCCACCGTGTGAGGTGTGGGGTGTCAGACTGCCCCTAGTGGGGGATATCTCCCAGTTAGGCTACTCAGGGGTCAGGGACCCACTTGAGAAGGCAGTCTGTCGCTTCTCAGATCTCAACCTCCGTATTGGGAGATCCACTGCTCTCTTCAAAGCTGTCAGACAGAGTCGTTTGCGTCTGCAGGGGTTTCTGCAGCTTTTGTTGTTGTTGTTGTTTAGCTGTGCCCTGTCCCCAGAGGTGGAGTCTACAGAGACAGACAGGTTTCCTTGAGCTGCTGTGAGTTCCACCCAGTTTGAGCTTCCCAGCCGCTTTGTTTACCTACTTAAGCCTCAGCAATGGTGGGTGCCCCTCCCCCAGCCTCGCTGCTGCCTTGCGGTTAGATTGCAGACTGCTGTGCTAGCAATGAGGGAGGCTCCGTGGGCGTGGGACCCTCCTGGCCAGGTGTGGGATATAATCTCCTGGTGTGCCCGTTTGTTTAAAGCGCAGTATTGGGGTGGGAGTTACCCGATTTTCCAGGTGTTGTGTGTCTCAGTTCCCCTGGCTAGGAAAAGGGATTCCCTTCCCCCTTGCGCTTCCCAGGTGAGGTGATGCCTCGCTCTGCTTCAGCTCTCGCTGGTCGGGCTGCAGCGGCTGACCAGCACCGATTGTCCGGCACTCCTTAGTGAGATGACCCCAGTACCTCAGTTGAAAATGCAGAAATCACCGGTCTTCTATGTCGCTCGCGCTGGGAGTTGGAGACTGGAGCTGCTCCTATTCGGCCATCTTGCTCCTACCCATTGTCTTAATTTGAACCTGAACTCAATTAACTGAAATACATTGAATATCTGGCCTTTCAGACAAGGAGTGGAAGTAAATTTTTCTCAGACGAATACATAATCAGTGACTTAAAAATTTTTTAAAAAGTGTAATAGGTCAGGTTGATGAACTAAATGCGTGTGTCTTCCTCCACACCAATTTCATTGAAATCACTAAAAGATACGTATAGGCCTATAAAACGATTTGTATATCTATCTATTATTCTTAATTATGATGGAAAGCAAGAAAAGATATAATCATTTCATATAATGAGAGATTTTGATGAATTGCCTAGAAGACAGAATGCAGATGGGATCAGAATAATAGAAAATGTATCTCAAATCAGGCAGGAGAAAACTCCTACATAAGTAAAAGTATTTCCAGTGATGCTCCAAGGTCAGAGATAATAAACTAAAATACAGATTGGATTGTCAGCAGGGCTGCATTCAGCCCTACACAGGTAGAGCCATACTACTACTTTCATAATTAAAATATATTACGTGAGTTGATAAATAGCCACTACCATGATCCCCAGAAACAAAGGAACCTGGAACCTCCCTACAACTTAGCATCCAAGGAGTTAACACTCAGTACACAAGTGGCCTTCAGGACCTCTCTGTCCTGAGTATTAAGGGACCAGTTGCCTATGTTAAATATCACACCCGGTGTGGCAGAATGTCCAGGGACATTAAATAAAAGGCATTTGGGATGGCTGTCCTCCTCTTTTCTCTGGCCCACATCTTCAGGAAATGTCCTGAAGAACTTCTTTCTTCAGAGAGTGAATAGCCTGCCTGTGGACAACTACTAACTTGTATGTTGAACCTGAGAAAGAAGCAGAGTAGAGCCTGAAGTAGCTCTGGATTCTTCTCAGAAGATATTGAAGAAGACAGATGAAAATAAAGTTTCTCAGGAGGATGAATAATGCTTAGCACTTTCTGAATATTTACTGGGTCCCAGGATCTGTTCTATACGATTTTATGTGTAAACTTATTCATTCCTTTCAACAACTCTGTGAGGAAGGTTCCTATTAGTACCCTCATTGCACAAATAAGGAAACTAAGGCTCAGGGAGGTATAGATTCTTAGCAGAGGTCTCAGAGCTAGTCAGTGGCAAAGCTGGGCTTCCAGTCCCACTCTAATCTGCTACACAATCCTGCCTGCCAGGTTCATTGATGGGCTCCCCTCCTAGATGGAACATCCAGGTTTCAACAATGAGAAGTCCTAGCTTGCTTGCTTCCCCATGACCGCTAATATCTTTTCAACAGATTCCCTATTGGCAAAAGTATACAGACTTGGTTTATGTTGCCTTTTACTTTTAATTGCATTTGTTATATAATAATAAAATAAGTGAACTAAAATAATAACTCAATAATCTAGGGTAAGTAATGAACCTGGATAAAACAAGCAAACAGAAGAAAGAAATTAGGTAGTATTTAATAAAATAAAATTTTAAATAATAAAATTATCAAGAATTAATAAGCAGGAATTAATGCAATAAAAGCACTCAATAGTAGATTTGATCAATAAAAGCAAAAGATGGTTCTCTCAATAGACCACCACCAACAAAAAAGTCTAACTAAAAATAAGTAACTACCTAGTATCAGAAACAAGTGAGAAAGCATAATTATTGCTATGGAGAAGATTTTGAAGATGTAAAAAATAGTGCTTTGGATGGCTATATAAGAAACCATTTTACCGACTATGTATATTATTTATTTTATGGAATATATAAATGGTCAAAACTGACAAAAGAAGAGATAAAAAGCTGAATATATAAATAAACAGAAAAAATGGAAAAGGCAGTCAATGACTTACCTTTAAAACAGTTTTAGGTACAAATTATTGTAGCTGATTTTGCGAAGCTTATCAGAGAAAAAGAATACTTAAGTCATATTGTCTCAGTATTGAAATAGAAAGCATCTCAACTCATTCATAAATCTGGCATATCTCTGTTAGTAAATCAGTCAAGAATAATAAAAAATACTAATTTTATTTATGAGTCAACAGAAAGCTACATAAAATATATCCCAATCAAATTCAGTAACATCTTAAAAGAATCACGCTGAAGTTTTATTGAGCACGTATATGATTAATAAAATACTCAGTAAATACTGGCTAGAAATGCAAGCATCATTCAACACTAGAAAATCCATGATGAAACTTATTAAAGATTTTAATGTCATTCTCATAGTTAATACTTATTTGATAAAATTTAGTACTCTTTTCTGACAAAAACTCTTAATGAAATAGAAATAAAAGAAAATATTCATTATGAATAAAAGGTATATCAGTCAGGACTCTGTTGAGGAAACAAAAGCTATTCTAAGTATTTTAAACAAGAATTTAATATAGGAAGTTGGTTACTTTCAAAACTGAAGTACACTTTGCTGTATCTTATCTCAATAAAAGTTTCAGAAAAACATTAGTTGGCAGGACAAGAGAAGTGAAGGCCTCAGAAAGTCTACCATTAGATTTTAGGTTTTCTGGAGTTTTCAGGAAATTAGGAAGTTGCCACTAACACCCTGGTTAGGAACTGCAAGAAACCACAGCTTCTGGTAACAACTGGCCGCTGTGCTGAGTTGGTTGACTCAGGAGGAGATGACAGGGATTGCCACAAAACCTCACTTCTGCAAAAGTTTGAGTATCTGTCCGCTACTGCTGGAGGAGAAATGATGATTTATTTTTCCCTCCTGCCTTCCAGATCTCAAACAAGTACATCTTAATGGTGGAATCTAAAACAGAAACTTGAGGGCAAAAGATTTAAGAAAATGTTGCCCTTAGGCTTCCAGCCCCTGTAGTACAGGAAGAGCATCAAAGGAAACTGGAATTCTGACAGTTTAACATAAACTGAGAACCTGTCACAATGAGGATTTGCAAACTTCTAGATAAATCTTAATTATCAATGATCGATAATTTTTAAGATTTTTTAAAAATTAATTTTATTGTGTATATTTGAAATTTACCACATGATGTTATGGGAGGCAACTAGATAACTATAAATTGTACAATGATTGCTATAGTGAAACAAATCAACCTTTCTTTCATCTCACATAGTTACTTCTTGTTGTAATAAGAATAGCTAAAATATACTTATTTAACAAAAGTTCCTAATACAATACAATTTTACTAACTTTAGTCCCCATATTGTACATTAAATCTCTAGGCTTTTTCATCCCTCATATCTGCTATTTTGTATTCTTTGAGCTACATCTCTCCATTTCCTCTCCCTCCTTACTCATAGTAACCACTGTTTCATTTTCTGTCTTTGTGTATTTGACTCTTTAAAATAATGTTCCACATACAGGTAAAATTATGCAACATTTTTCTTTCTGTGTCTGGCTTATTGTATTTAGCACAATATCCTCCAAATTCATTAATGTTATGGCAAATGGCAGCATCTCTTTATAAGGAGACATATATATATACACATATATATATGTAGTTGACCCTTCAACAATGTGAGGGTTAGGTGTACGAACCGTGCACAATAAAAAATTTGCATATAACTTTTGACTCCCCTAAAACTTAACTAATAATAGCCTATTGTTGACCAGAGCCTTACTGGTGATAACATTTGATAAACTCATATTTTGTATTTATATTGTATTCTGATAATAAAGTAAGCTGGAGAACATAATATTATTAAAAATAATTAAAAAGATAAAATATATTTACTGTTTATTAAGTGGAAGTGGATCACCAGAAAGGTCTCCATTCTCATCATCTTCATGTTGAGTAGCCTGAAGAGGAGGGGTTGGTCTTGCTGTTTCAGGGATAGCAGAGGCAGAGGAGGTGGAGGAAGTGAAAAAGGAGGCAGGAGACACAGGCACATTTTATGTAACATTATGGAAATAACATCATAATTTCTATCTGACATTTTGGTTTTTCATTTCTTAAAACTGTTTCTATATGGTATCAATTCTTCTTCTACTATTTGCTTTAGTGTCAGTGCCTATATCATAGAAGGGTCTCTGTTGTGAAAGAACACAAAAGCAATCTTGAATAATTGGAGACTTTTTGCCAGATTGTCTGATGTCAATTTGTTTTCTGACACTGCTTCCCTATCTCCTCATTGTCTGGCACTGGTTTGGAAGCATTCATCTCCATCACATTATCTACTGTCAATGCCTCTGGTGTGATGTCTGTTAGCTCTTGAATTTCCCCAGCGTTCATATCTTGAAAATTTTCACCCTCATTTTATTGCCTTATCTAAGGCCAATCTCTTTTATGTCCTTTATTGGCTCTGTTGTAAACCTTGTGAAGTCATGTACAACATCTGAACACAGATTTCTCTGGCAGAAATTTATTGTTTCAGGCTTGATGGCTTTCACTGCTTTTTCTATAACAATGATGGCATCTTTGATGGTACCATCCTTCCTGACTTTCATCATGTTCTCTATGAAGAGTATCTTCCATAGCATTGACAATCCTTTGGTTAGAGTACCATATATAATGAGACTTAAAGGTCCTTATGACCCCCTGATCTAGAGGCTGAATTAAAGACTTGTTGAAGGAAAGTAGACCACTTCAGTGCCTTTGGTGTTGAACTCATGGGGTTTTGAGTGGCCTGAGGCATTGTCCAACGTCAAAAAATCTTTAAAAGGCAGTTCATTACTGGCAAGGTGCTTCCTGACTTCAGGGACAAGGCATTAATGAAACTAATTCAGAAAAGGGTTTGTTCTTGTCCAGGCCTTTGTGTTGTACAACCAAAAAATTGTCAGCTTGTGTTTTTTTCCTTCAGGCTCAGGAGTTAGCAGCTTTATAGATAAGGGCAGTCTTGATCATTAAACCCAACCACATTTGCACGAAATGGTTGAGTTAGCCTATCCCTTCCTGCCTTAACTCCTGGTGCTTACATCTCTTTTTTACTAATAAATGTCCTTTCTGGAAGTTTTTCTTTCTAGAACATAGCACTTTCATCTGCTTTAGAAACCTGTTTAGGCAGATATTCTTTTTCCTCAATGATTTTTTTTAAATTACATCGTGGAACTCATCTGCTGCCTCTTGGTCAGCAGAAACTACTTCTCCTGTAATGTTGACATTTTAATAAGCCAAAGCTCTTTATGAAATTATCAAACCATTCTTTGCTGGGGTTAAATTATCCAGGTTTAGATCTTTCCCTTTCTTTTTGCTTTAAGTTGTCATATAATGACTTCACTTTTTCTTGAGTCATTTTAGAGTCTATAAGAATGCCTTTCTTATATCAATCCTATAACCACATAACAGCTGTATTTTCAATATGAGATAAAAATGTATTTCACAGAAAGTGCAAAGTTTTCATGTTTGCTTGTACAGTGGCACAAAAACCTCACAAATTTTATTTTTCTTTTCTTTTCAACGGTTCTTATTCTGAATTCATTTATCTTGAAATGCTGGAAAACTGCAGCTGTAGACCTCAATCTACAGTATCTCAAGTAATTCAACTGTTTCTTGTAATGCCATGGCTTTTCTCTCCTTCTTCAGAGCACATCCAGTATCACTAGTGGCACCTTGTAGGGGTCACATGGTGTTATTCAAAGTTTACTACATTGCACTAAACATGATGGGAAATACACAAGAACCCAAGGTATCGCTTTTTATTGTGATATGAAATTTACTGGAGACAAAATCCTCATCAGAAATGATTTGTGTCATATGGTTTAAGTGGATACTCACAGTACTTGGGATCACCACAGTAGTAACAGGAGGTGGCTACAAAGTTATTACAGTAGTACAGTACGCACTTAACTTTATGCAGTTATGATTTAACACTGCATTTTTATATTTACGTTTCTCTTGACAGCAAATATCATCATATATGGTCTGTGCTTGTGTGCATAAGTTTGGATAAATGTTGGATTTTTATAATAGATTTGTGTATATTTTATCATTGTAATTGATAAAATAGTGTCTCCATATATTTTATGCATTCATAACATATCTACCTTTTTCTTATTTTTTAAAAAATATTTCTAGGCTATGTGGTTTGTCTGCAAGTTTTTTTTCAAGTATTTGCAAATCTCCACACAATTTTCAACATATTTGTTGAAAACATTCTTAGATTAGAGGACCTGTGCAGTTCACACTGTGTTGTTCAAGGACCAACTTTATGACTATGTATATATATCACATTTTCTTTATCCATTTGTACACCAATGGGCATTAAGTTGTTTTCATTTTTCGTATCTTGGCTATTGTGAATAATGCTGCAGTGAACATGGAAGTACAGATATCTTTATGAGGTGGTGATTTCATCTCCTTTCGGTGTATACCAGAAAAAGAATTGCTGGATTATAGAGTAGTTTTTTTTTTTTTTTTCGGGTCGGATGGGTAATATGCCAAGATCATAATAAGGTTCAGAGAGTGGCACATCTCACACATTCGTGTGAAAACCCAGTCATCATGCTCATGAACTACAAAAAGATGAGTAATTCTATTTTTAATTTCTTTCGGAACCTCCATACTGCATACTGTCTTTCATAATGGCTATACCCATCTAGAATCCCACCAACCGAGTAGTAGGATTGTCTTTTCTCTATACCCTTGTCAACATCTGTCTTTTTGATAGTAGCCATTCTCTATACCCTTGTCAACATTGTCTTTTTGATAGTAGCCATTCCTCCAGGTGTGAGGTGATTCCTAGTGATGTTAATTTTTACTTCCCTGATGATTAGTAATGTTGGACACCTTTTCATATAGTGGTTGACCATTTTTATGTCTTCTTTGAGGAAATATGTGTGTAGGTCCTTTATCCAGTTTTTAATCAGGCTATTTATTTTTCTGCTGTTGAATTGAAAGAGTTCTTTATAAATTTTGGATACTAACCCCCTATCAGATATGTGGTTTACAGTAATTTTTTCCTAGCCCATAGGCTGCCTATTCATTTGTTGATTGTTTCCTTTGTTGTACAGAAGCTTTTTAGCTTGATATAGTCCCATTTACTTATTTTTATTTTTGTAACCTGCGCTTTGAGTGTGATATTAGAAACATCATTGTCGAGGCCAATTCAAGGAGATTTTCTCTTATGCTTCTAGGAGTTTTATGACTTTAGGTCTTGCACATAGGTTTTTAAAAAATCTATTTTGAGTAGACTTTTGTGTATGGTATAAGATAAGGGCCTAATTTCATTCTTTTGCATTCTACAATCCAGTTTTCCCAGCACCATTTATTGAAGAGACTGTTCTTTCTCCATTGTGTCTCAATGATGAAATATTAAATATATAGCTATTGAAGTTAGCAATAAAAGGAAGATATCCACTGATATTGCTACTTTCAAAATATATTCCTAGGAAATAAAACTAGATAAGAAAAAGTATTAGAAGTGTTATACTTCTAACACTTATTAGGTGTTATACTAATTAATTATATTGTATATAATATTTGAAATATATGCAATATTATCTGTTATATATGTAATATAATTAATTATTTAATTAGCAAAGGGAACAATAAAATGGTCATACTTTATGGGAAATGGAAGATGTCATCTGAAAAATCCAAGAATTAGTAGTCAAAATATTTCAAGAATTTCTTCTAATTGATAAAATAAATCAAAACCCAAACAAGAAAATATAAAATATGAATTAGTAATTTATAGGAGAAATAAAAAGAATGAATGCAAATCTTAGTTATAACAGAGTTAAATTTTAAACAAAAATGATGCTAATCTTTGCCCTTAAAAGTGACAAATATTAAATACATTGACCTTTGCCCAGGATTTATTATATGTAAGAAAACACATATCCTTACACATTGTGATAGTTTTATAAGTAAGCCTTGTCTTTTCTGAGAGTAATTTGACTCTGTCTATAAAAATGTATGTATATATTCAGCAATTCTAGCTCTAACCTAATGGAAATTCATTCATGCAAAAATATGCACATAAGAAAATGATAATTGAAGCTGTGTTTTTAAGCATAAGACTGGGTAATTTATGAAGAAAAGAGGTTTAATTGACTCACAGTTCCTCAGGCTGTACAGGAAGCATGACTAGGAGGCCTCAGGAAACTTACAATCATGGCAGAAGGTGAAGGGGAAGCAAGCATGTCTTACCATGGCAGAGCAGGAGGTGGGAGAGGTGCCACACACTTTTAAATGATCAGATCTCATGAGAACTCACTCACAAGAATAGCAAGGGGGGGAATCTGTCCCCATGATCCAGTCGTCTCCCGTCAGGTGCCTCCTCCAGTTTGACATGAAATTTGGGCTGTGACACAAATATAAACTATATCATTCCACCCCGGCCCCTCCCAAATCTCATGTCCTTCTCACATTGCTAAATACAATAATCCTTTCTCAACAGTCTCCCAATCTTAACTCATTTCAGCATTAACTCAAAAGTCCACAGTACAAAATCTTATCTGAGACAAGATAAGTCCCTTCTGCCTCTGAGCCTGTAAAATCAAAAACAAGTTAGTTACTTCCAAGATAAAATGAGGGTACAGGATACAAGATAAAATGAGGTACAGGCGTTGGGTAAATGCTTCAATTCCAAATTGGAGAAATTGGCCAAAACAAAGGGGCTACAGGCCCAGTGCAATTCGAGAACCCAGTAGGGCAATCATTAAATCTTAAAGCTCCAAAATAGTTTCCTTTGTCTCCATGTCTCACACCCAGGGCATGCTGATGCAAAAGGTGGGCTCCTACAACCTTGGGCAGCTCTGCCTTTGTGGCTCTGCAGGGTACAGCACCCACAGCTGCTTTCACAGGCTGGCATTTAGTGCCTGTGGCTTTTCCAGGTTCATGGTGCAAGCTGGAGTCTGGAGGATGGTGGCCCTTTTTTCACAGCTCCATTAGGCAGTGCCCCTGTGGGGACTCTGGGGGCTCCAACCCTACATTTCCTTTCCACACTACCCTAGTGGAGGTTCTCCATGAGGGCTCCCCAGCAGTGCAGACTTTTTTCTGGACATCCAGGTGTTTCCGTATGTCCTCTGAGATATACATGGAGGTTTCCAAACCTTGGTTCTTGCTTCTGCTCACCTGCAGGCCTGACACCACATGGAAGCTGCCAAGGTTTGGGGCCCGCCCCTCTGAAGGTATGGCCCAAGCTGTACCTTGGACCCTTTTAGCCATGGATGGAGCTGGAGTGTCTGTGACACAGGGTGCCACGTCCTTAGGCTGCACAGAGCAGCAGAGCCCTGCACCTGGCCCATGAAGCCATTTTTTCCCTCCTAGGCCTTCAGGCCTGTGATGGGAAGGGCTGCCATGAAGATCTCTGAAATGCCCTGGAGACATTTTCCCTATTGTCTTGGCTGTTAACGTTAGTCTTCTCATTACTTATACAAATGTCTGCAGCCGGCTTGAATTTCTCCCCAGAAAATCAGTTTTAATTTTCTACCATATGGTCAGACTGCAAATTTTCCAAACTTTTAGGCTCTGCTTTCCTTTTAAATCTAAGTTCCAATTTCAGACCATCTATTTCTTCATGCATATGAACATACACTTTTAGAAATAGCCAGGTCACTTCTTGAATGCTTTGAGCTTAGAAATTTTTTCTACCAGATACCCTAAATCGTATCTCTCAAGTTCAAAGACCCACAGATTTCTAGTGTGGGGCAAAATGCCACCAGTCTCTTTGCTAAAGCATAGCAAGAGTGACTTTTACTCCATTTCCCAATACGTTCCTCAATTCCATCTGAGGCCTCCTTAGCCTGGACTTTACTGTCCATATCATAAACATTTTGGTCAAAACCATTCAGCAAGTCTCTGGAAGTTTCCAGACTTTCCTGCCTCTTCGTATCTTCTTCTGAGACCTTCAAACTGTTCCAACCTCTACTCCTTACCTAGTTCCAAAGTTGCTTCCACATTTCGGGTACCTTTGTAGCAGTGTCCTACTCTCCAGGTACCAATTTTCTGTATTAGTCTGTTTTCACACAGCTATGAAGAACTACCTGACACTGGGTAATTTATGAAAAAAGATTTAATTGATTCACAGTTCTGCAGGTTTAACAGGAAGCATGACTGGGAAGACTCAGGAAAGTTACAATCATGGTGGAGGGCAAAGGGGAAGCAAGCATGTTTGACCGTGGCAGAGCAGGAGAGAGAGAGAGAGAGAGAGAAGGGGGAAGTGCCACATGCTTTCAAACAACCAGCTCTCATGAGAACTCACAGTCACAAGACCAAGAAGGGGGATATCTTCTCTGATGATTCAATCACCTCCCACCAGGCCCCTCCCCTGACACATGGAGATGAAAGTTTGAAATTAAATTTGGGTGAAGATAGAGAGCCAAACCGTATCTCACACAAAATAGAAATTCTCTAAATTTCTATTGGTAAGGTAATGTTTAAATTAATAGAGACTTTGTGCATTACAAATGTACGTTGTGATAGATTCTAGTCCAAGATGGCTGATTAGAAGCAGATGAGGTTCACAGCTCTCACAGAGAAGAAAGAAAATAGCAAGTGAATCCTACGTTTTCAGCTGAGGTATCCAGGTTCTCACACTGAGACTGACTAGACAGTCAATGTGACCCCAAGAGCAAGGAAAAACAGGGTAGGGCGTGGAATGAGGAAAACTCCTATCTCCAGCCAAGTGAGACAGAGTCACACAGTTACTCATTGCTTTTCCTTGCTTTTCTCACGGATCTTTGCAACCCATGGAGCAGGAGATCTCTTCATGAGCCCATGCCAGCAGGACCTTGAGTCTGAAGCACAGACATAGGCATTGTTTGATTTCAGAAGTCTTTTCCTGTAAATGCCGGGTGGCATCTCTTACTCTCCCTGACTGGTTAGTGTAAAAACAACAGTCTTCCCCTAAGAAGTTGCAGGGTCCTACTTTCTTAGCAGTGAGGAGGTCTAGGCCTCGGCGGTTTTGGAGAGTCCCTGCTGCCAAAGAGTCTATTTGGGATTGTAGAGTAAGGATAGATTTCGTCATTTCTTGCAAACTGTTTGAGAAATCCTTTGAGAGTGTGTGGTAGTAGGATAATGAAGTAGAGAAACTGGCTATTTCGGTTACTGTAGCAGTAGCCATTCCTCACCCTATAAGTAGGGGCATTAGTTGTATGGCTCTGCGCTGACGGACTTGAGCTTTGAGGGGTACTGATTAACATTTCCTGGGGCAATGTTAATGTTGGGACTTAGAAAGACTAAGGTGCAGGTGCCTGTCCAGTCAGTGAGGAGGCAGATATAGGTTGACATTCCACATAAGAAGAATATACTTTGACTGGGTAGACAGAACGGGTTTTGCATGTTAAAAAGGTGTGTGAATTTGTTGTTTTCATTTTCCCATACTCGTAGAGTACTTGCCAAGGTAGCTCCGGTGAGCAACTCTAAAGGGGTGTTGGGAGCAAACTGAGTGGCTACCAGTATTCTATTTTCTCATTGGAGAAAAAATCATTTTGTATCTACTGGGAACCATTCAAAATAGTGATGGAAAGAGGGGATGAGAAAGCATTCATTAGTGGTGAGGGCACTGCTGCAGAGGGTCCAGGGGTGAATGGTCATGCAGGGAGTTTTTTGCCATTACAAAACCTGGACTATTTGTTAAGCAGGCAGGAGGTGATGATTTTTGGAGGCCCTGAGAACCTGACAAACCATCTGAATGGAGCTGTTTGGGTGATTCGGAAGTTACTATGATCAGTTGGGGCTTGAAGTTGTAGGGTGTAATTACACTGATGGGGTAGTAAGTGCCCCAGGGGCAGACCTGATAACAGGTTGCATTGGATGCACAAAGGGGCTTGGAAAGTTAAGATGGTATTCATAGTTACAGGGCCGTGTATGGGCTTTTCATTGCTTGTGTAATAGGTGAGGTTGGAAATGTAAGAATGTAAAAGTTGGATTGCACATCCTGTTAGGGTATTCTTGGTCCTATCAGAGATGGGGAAGTTGGCTAATGATTGCATATTTAGAAGTCAGAAAAGGTCTTTTCCTTCATAATGAGGGTGGTAGGTTAAGTTGGTAAAGACCCATTTTTTTGCGGGAATGGGAGTGGCAACATAAGCAGAGGTCGATAGAGAGATACAAAGCCAACAGTCATTTGCCAGGGAAGGATTGGTTTTAAGTATTTTCCACTGGCTGGCTTCAGGTATAAGTAGCTTTCCTTCTTCTGTCATTAACGACCCCAAGGGGAGAAAATTATGCCCCCATGAAAGTCTCCATTCTGTTTTAGTTGGGGAATACTGGGGTTTAATCTCTTGGAGGGGGTTGTTCCATACCAAGGGTCCTTCCATAGGTATTTCTAATGGGAGGTTCCACCTGGCAGCAATTTTGGACTCAGCATCTGCCTAATGGTTTCCTTCTGCCTTTTCTCCTTCACCTTTCTGATGGCTTTGGCACTGTAAGACTGCCACCTCCTTGGGTTTTTGCACTGCGTGCAATAACTCCATAATTTCCTTGAGGTATTTAATGGAGATTCCCCCAGAGGTTAGGAACTCCCTTTCTTTCCGTATTGCAGCATGGGCATGTAGGATTAGATAAGCATACTTGCTATCTATATACATATTTATTCTTTTTCCTTTTCCCAGTTCTAAAGCTCGGGTAAGTGCCACTAGTTCTGCTAACTCAGCACTGGTCCCTGAGGGAAGAGGCTTACTTTCAAGTATGGTTACATCACTAACTATGGCATAACCTGCCCTTCGTATCCCATTCTCCACAAATGAACTTCCATTGGCATATAGCTTAAGGTCAGGATTAGCTAAGGGGACTTCTAAGAGATCATCTCAGGTGACATAAGTCTGGAGTATAATTTGTTGTTGGCAGTCACACTTGATTGGTTCCCCATCCTCTGGGAGAAAAGTGGCAGGGTTGAGGGCTATGCACGTATGTATTTGAAGCACTGGTCCCTCAAGGTGTGCTGCCTGGTATATAAGTAGGTGGTTGTCTGATAGCCATAAACTTCCTTTGGCACCTAGTATGCCATTTACATCACGAGTAGTCCAGACAGTGAAATCCTTTCCTCGTATTATTTTGATAGCCTCTGACACTAAGACAGCCACCACCGCAACTACCCATAAACAGTGAGGCCAGCCTTTTGCTACTACATCAGTTTCCTTACTTAGGTATGCCACTGGTTGTGGGGTTGTCCCACGAGTCTGAATAAGGACTCCAAGAACTATCACTGCTCTCTCTGTGACATATGAAGAGCTTTGTTCTGTGGGAAAGCTTAAAGCTGGAGCTTGTACTAGGGCCTACTTTAAGGTTTGAAGCTGTTTCTGCCTCTGGTTCCCATTCTACTAGATGAGTATTTGCCCTCTGGGTCTCCTTGATTAGAGTATAGAGGGGCCTGACTATCTTGCTGTATCTGGGGATCCATAGTTGGCAAAAGCTGGTGATTCCAAGGAACCCCCGCAACTGTTTTAATGTCTTAGGGTGAGGATAAGCCAGTATAGGCTGTATTCGTTCCTTGCTGAGGGCCCTAGTCCTTCTGGCTAAGATTAGGCCTAGATATTTGACCTGCTGTAGGCAAAGCTGGGCCTTCGACCTAGACGCCTTGTACCCTGGATTAGCTAGAAAGTTCAAGAGATCTAGAGTAGCCTGCTAGCATGAGGCTTCCAAACTGGTAGCCAAAAGTAAATCATCCACATACTGAAGGACCAGAGTGGCAGGACTTGAGGAGTGGCCTAGATCTTGGGCCAGTGCCTGACCAAACAGATGAGGGCTATTCCTAAACCCTTGGGGGAAGACTGTCCACATAAGTTGGGATGTGTGGTGTGTGGGATACTCAAAGGCAAATGAAGTGTCGATGCTTTTATTTGCCATATAATATAATTATCAATCTTTTAAAATTGACCTGTCTTCATCATAGAATCTCTTTACAGAGAAAGAAACTGGGTCTCAGCGAGCTTGACTGACAAATGCATATGGCCCTATATGGCCTGTGTGATCTTGGAGCCTCTGTTTTCTCATTTATGAAATGAATAATTTGTAATTAGTGATACACATGATCTTTTTCAACTTTATCCATTCATTGTACTTAATCATAGATAAAAATCTATTACTTTCAATGGCATACATACCCTAGATATAGGTAGATATATTTTATTGTTTATTTTTTGCCATGTGTTATTAGTCACATACAATTACCATCACAGCTTATGCTGGGTTATGGAAACAGAAAGACCCAATTAAGCAAACCTCTGAAGCCTCAAGACAGAAATTAATATTTTCCCGGAGAAAGCATGAATAAACACATACATGCACTAAGTTGCTTAATAGACCAAACCAAAATGCTTTGTATTTGATTGCATTATAAAATAATTTCATATTAACATTTAATGATTTCTTAATATATAATTACAAAAACATGTTTACATATAAAAGACCAATACAATTGGTAAAACCTAATTTATGTAACCTTGAGCATCATGTTCATCTTACTTCACAAATTAGAATATATTTCTTATGGATTTTGTAGAGCAAAATCGATTATATTCTCAAATGATAAACTATGCAGTAGCTGAATGAACATCTTAGATACAGAATGTTGACAAGCTAAATATATGAGAAAGAAGGAAGGAATATACCAAGAAAAGGAAAGAAAGACAAAAGCTAATGAATATTGTAGGCTACTGGCCTGTAAAGAAGTATTTTTCGCATTAACATTATTATCTTCCTTGAAATACAAGATTTATACTAGAAAATATTTTTTAGGACAGATCCCTAAGTTTCAAAGCCAAGTTTCTACCATGGAGCTTAAAAATTTGACCCAGCAATCTCATTACTGGGTATACACTCAAAGGATTATAAATCATTCTACTGTGAAGACACATGCACACTTGTGTTTATTGCAGTACTATTCACAATAGCAAAGATTTGGAACCAACCCAAATGCCCATCAGTAATAGACTGGATAAAGAAAATGTGGCACATATACATCATGGAATACTATACAGCCATACAAAGGATGAGTTCATGTCCTTTGCAGGGACATGGATGAAGCTGGAAGCATCACTATTAGCAGACTAACACAGGAACAGAAAACCAAACACTGCATGTTCTCACTGAACATGCAGTTGAGCAATGAGAGCACATGGACACAGGGAGGGGAATATCAGGGCCTGTCAGGGGGTGGGGGGCTAGGGGAGAAATAGCATTAGGAGAAATACCTAATGTAGATGATGGGTTGATGGGTGCAGCAAACTACCATGGCATGTGTATACCCATGTAACAAACCTGCACATTCTACACATGTATCCCAGACCTTAAAATATAATTTTATAAAAATGACTACCCAGTTTTGATTTATTTGGAAGTTCTTTAACAGATCAGGTCATACTAAATATGCTGTGACTTCACCAGTTTGGGAATGAAGCCATCAAAGACAGTACCTTTTTTATTTCTATCTGGCTGATAAACATTTATGTTATTTAGCCATTTAAGTTATTCACAAATTTAATACAATTCCAAATATAAGATTGAGTGTGTGCATGTATATTTTTGTGTATTAATAAGGACTTAATAATAATTCTCATATTTATGTGAAAAACTAGGAAGAAAAAAATACTTGAAGATTTTTAAGATGAGTGAGGAATGGGAACTTATACTGCCAGATTCTAAAGCCAATTCTAAAGTTAAAATAGTTATAGTGGAATTGTAGTAGTTCCAAAATAGATGGAAAATTTTAAATGAACAGAATTGAAAGCCAAGAAAGAGACCTAATACATAATAAGCATGTTGTGTTAAGTCAGTGGTAAAAGATGAAATCGTTGATTAGTGGGTATGAAAATAGTTAAGATATTTTAAAAGTTATTAAAAATAAGCTTCCGAAGAACTAAAACTGTTAAGAATAAAACATTAATTTAGAGAAACTAGGTAAATGTCTTTATGATGCTAGACTATCAAAGGGCTTTGTAACATGAGATCAAAAGGAAAACCATAACTAAAAGAGAAAAAGAGTTTGACTTCTTACAGGATGTAAAAGACTTCTGTATAGCAAAATACAACATAAACATTTAAAAGACAAGTAGCAAACTGGAAAATGTGTTTACATCATACACATTATCCTTAATAAAATAATAGTTATTTCTTGTTAGTTAAAACAACCAACAAAGAAACATAACCAACCATGCAGTAGATATTAGGCAAAGGAAAAGAATAGTAAAATCTTAATGAAGAGGTAAAAATAGCTAATAAATATTAAACACTTTGTTGATTGTTTACGATAAAATAAAATGACATAGAAAATGTTTTGTTTACTTATATGTATTTTGCATTGTCCTAATAAGTATTAAGATATTTACAGAAATGTTTCAATATAAAAAATAGACATAAAAAGCTGAAAATATTGGCAAACGCAAAAGCAAATAAAAAACAGCAGCAGCAGCAACAACAAAATAAGCAAGAATAGACAATGAAGTCAGAGAAAAGATTACTATCTGTATTAGTCTGGGTTCTCCAGAGATACAGAACCAGTAGGAAACATATGTATTTTATTGGAAATATGAAAAGAAAAATATATGTATGACTTTCTATTTGCTCTGAGAAAATGGAAGGTCCATAGTCATAATGAGTGACTTATAGTTAGTAAATTACACAACTGGGCAGTATGATAATTACTTTTATATGTCAACTTGACTGGACTAGGAGGTTCCCAGATATTTGATTAAACATGATTTCTGGGTATGTCTGTGAGAGTGTTTCGAGATGAGGTTAACATTTGGATTGGTAGAATAAGTAAAGCAAATTGTCCTCCCCAGTGTGGATAGGTCTCATCCAATCTGTTGAAGGACAGAATAGAATAAAAGGTTGAGTAAGAAAGAATTATTTCTTATGCCTGACTGTCTTTAAACTGGGCCATTGGTCTTCTCCTGCCTTTGGATTTGAACTGGAACTTACCATCAGCTCACCTGATTCTCAGGCCTTTGGCCTTGGACTGGTACTATACCATTGGCTCTCCAGCATACCAGCTGCAGATCTTGGACTTCTTATAATCATGTGAGCCAATTCCTTATAGTAATCATATATAGATACACACATATATACACACACACACATATATATACACACACCCATATAGATATACACGTATGTATGTGTATATGTGTATATATATAATTTTCATATAATGTTTTAAAGATATAAAAATAACCTAAATTTATAAGAGTTATGTAAGGAAGAAGTCATGTGTGGCCACCTGTTACTGTGTATTGTTACATTGACCCTTAAAAATAAGTTCAGGAAATAAAAATGTGAATTCTAGAAGCTTTATGAGTTCATCTGTCACATTTTCTATGAAAATTATTCATAAAACTAAGATATTGATTTCTTAACTTTGGAAGATGCAGTACCTCTTCAACTTATATTTGCCTTCGACTTATATAGTGAAGGCAATGCTGTGTGCACACTTGGTGCTCAAAAGTTTTTTAAGCATTAAGCATTTTTTTTAATGCTTAAAACTTGTTGTTCTTCCATTTACAAACCTGAATTCATTTTAGGATATTGATTGCTCTAGTTTTGATAGCATTTAGTGTATATATTAATGTTTATTTTTTGCTTAATGTCTGCATTTGGACAAACTTTGTAAGAAATTGCTTCTGGAAAAATGTGTGGTTTTATAACTGCGAAATGATGATTAATCTTAGTAATTTAAAATTAAGCTCCTCCATTCCTGACACAACTGATGTTACTCCTCCCTCTGCCTCCTCATGATGATCCAGAGATATTTAATGCCTTGAGTTGTGCTTGAATCTTTCTGTCACCCTCCTTGTCTTAAAGAATGAATCAGTTTTGACGTATGGTTCACAGAATAGAGATAGGACCGTGAGGGACTTTGTGTGCGGAATTGTTAATTTAAGGAATCCACTTTGTACCTAAGTATTAGGAGCAGTGACAATGACTTCGTCCGTGAAATCACTGTTAGAAAGCATTTGGGGCCCTGAATTACCAGGTCAGTTATTGACATACGTTTTTCCTAATGATTGAGCCACATTTACATTATTATGAGCCATTATTATTTTGTGTTAGTCTTCTTAGTCCAGGAAACAGCTGTAGTATACATAGATTTCCTAGGCTGATCCAAAACTTGACTGGGTTTTTAGAGCATGGGTAAAAGAGTCACCACCATAGGCAATATTAAAAATTATGTTAGTGTTTTAACAATATACAGGATATGATTTCCCCAAACTTACCTTTAACATGTTTGCTTTTTTGATAGCTAGCTATTCTCTCAGTCATCTGAGCCCTCTTTTGGAAATCTTTTACTCTTGCTTTGTTAAAGATGGCCCTGGGCTGAGTCCTGATTACTTCTTGTAATTCCACAAATAACAGCACATTACTCAACCTGTGCTGGTAAACTCACTCTCTGGGGGAAAAAAAGGCCTGATTTGTAGAGTTTGCTGATTTCTGTGGTGTAAATATTTCCCACCATGGCCAATTTCAGCTACAAACAGTGTATCAATCAGTTTACAATTTCCAGAATAAAAATCAGCTCTCTGTAAGCAAATACTAGCTTGAGCACAACGCTATGTGTTTGTGTGTGTGTGTGTGTGTGTGTCTGTGTGTGTCTGTGTGTAAATGACAGTCCATTTGGAAAAAGGGTTGAATCTATTTAGGATTCCGAGAGCTGAAAAGAAAAGATAAAGAGAGGCTCAGAATTACCCAGGGACTTGTTGCAAATTTACTTGCAGATTGTTAAAATTTATCCCTAATAATCACTCAGATCTTTTATGGAAAACCTAAAAGCTTTCCCATGAAGTCTTGGCTGTGAAAATTCCATTTACATCCTTTTGGCCTCTGGAATACCTCTGCATTTAAATGTATCACCGGCTGCTTCTAACTTTTCTTATATAAGAGTGTCTGTAAATAGTGTCTTGATGCAAGGTCAGCTTAAATGATGGGTGACTTGAGATAAATATCTTTCATAGCTCTTGCTGCAAATGAGGTGGGAGAAGAGAGGATAGAATTTTTTTTTTTTCATTTTTTTCTTTTTTTCCTTACTGTTGAGGGTTGTTCCATGCTTGGATAACAGAGGTTAGTGTAATGGATAGGAAGCCAGGTTATTAACTATCATTGAGCATTCATGAACATAGAAAAGCTGAGGTGAGGGTGTAAGGATGGGTACAAAGAGACAAAATTTTGCACTCAAGGAAATTATAATATTGTTGGTCTGCAAGATAGATGCACATGTCTCTGGTTGCTAATTGGTAGTTGAAGTTTCCAGCATTAGGGCTAAATGGAATTTGGTAGAAATAAGGTTAGAACAAATATTGACTGGTGTCAATTCTTAACCTCCGTGAACCAATAGGGGCATTTTAAATTTATGTATCAGACTGGCTTGAAGCGTTAGAGATAGAGTAGACCCCAGTAAATACTTTTATTTACTGACATTCGTCACTTTTCAGTAATAGCCAAGAACAGTGACTAACACTTAATGAGTACTTACTGTGTCAGGCACGCTGTTAAACACTATACAGCATTATTTTATAAAATTCTCACAAAAACTCCATGAAAGAGATATATTAGTATTGTTTTATAATTAGGAAAACGAGGGCTTAAAGAAGTTGAATGTTTGATTCAACTTAAAACTATGTATTTCTAAATCCATTTGTCAATGTATAAATTTATGTGTATTTTATTTGCAAGTTATGGAAAGAAAGTGGTAAGGAAATTAACAATATTTAGCAGATGTGTGTCCTAAGTTTAGAATGGCATGATTTAAGCTGCCTGCCAGATTTTATGTGCATGAGGGGTTCCTTCATTAGTTTGAGGTACTGCCTGGTGGTCAGGTCCACAGCATGTGGCATTACCCTCATCATAATGCACAGTGATTGCTTGGCCAGCAGTCACAAAATCCTTTTCAATTACTATGTATACCCTTCAAGTATCCTGAGATTATGCCTTATGGAGTCCTGTGTCCATCTCAAGTAAAAATCGTGACTAAAAAAATACAATGTGAGCCAGAAGGCCCACAGAAAAAGAAATAGAAAAAGGCTGATACCAATGGAGTAAAAATCTAGGCTCTCAGATGCATTTAAAAAAGTGAATTAATGAGCATTATGGGTTTTATCTTTCACCTTGATGTGCAACACTTTGTATGCGGTAATTCCTAGTGGCTTCATGCCTTATGTCTATTGTAGATCTGTTGGACAGTCTCAGGAACTCTGTTTCTGTTCATGAATAAACACTTTTAATATGTTCACATATTTACATAAAATGTTTATTTACAGTTCATATTGATGTGATATAGAAAAAAAAGGGAAACATAAACTTGTTTTTTTAACCTACCAAAATATATCTCCTGTTTTATTATGTCAAATTTAAGTTTAAGTGTTTTTGAATCACTTGCCACTTTCCAAGAACCTAACCAACATGTACATTGAGAGATGTTAACATATATGTCACTGAGTTGTTTTTAAAGAATCAAAGCCTCACAAAAAGAAAAAGGAAACATACAAAATAGGAGGTATTACCACTCAGAGTCAGGAGAATCTAGGGCAACGAGTAAAACGTAGATAATTCTTATTACTCTTGGAAAGAAGTGTTCTGATTTTTAAGAAAAGGTGGCATTTTCTCAGTGAATTCCTATCACAACTGACCTTATAAAAGGAACATTGAACAACATAGTATTTTTATCTATATCTTTACATCAAACAGATAGGTGGTTTTCAAATGAGTTTTTTTTTTTTTTTTTTATGTCTACCCTCAATAACAATCCCAGGACATAAATAAGTGAAGGTAATTCTGGTGGAAGTAGGTTGACCTAATGAGCATAAAAATGATAAAGTATTTGGAAATGCTGAAAATTCTGTGGGGTGGTGAACAATGAATTGTGGTGGGCAGTTAATGAAAACTTCATAGAGGAGAAGGCATGAAAATACCGATGATAGTGATGGCGGTGACCATGGTTATGCTGGTTGCTAAATATGAGCCAACAAAAAAGCCTATGAAATAGATGCTATTACTGTCTGCAGCTGATTCAGAGAAGATCAATAGTTTGGCAACAATCACAAAGCTAATAAAAAGTGAAACTGAGGTTTAGATTCACATGTATCCCATTTCAAAGATTACAATCTAATTCTAAAAATAAGACATATATTTGAAATAAATGGGTAACAATAGCAGACAATACATAGGAACAAATGAGGACTCTGAACCATGAGTATAAGAGAAGATCTAAAGGAGATAGAGTTTCTGCTGTTGAGGTTAGGCCAGGCTTCCTGGAGAGACAGCAAAGTAGTGTGCCTCCTATTCTTTACTCAGCCCCAACCTCACATTGTGTGAGCTTTCCACAATTGTATGACCAACCTGAAGACCTCAGGGAATGCTCTCAACCAGCTCACAAGGGGAAAGAGGCATTTTTCTCTATAAATAAATTGTCTGCCATGTTGGGTCAAATGTTTTCACTCGCTTATATGAAAACAAAACTCATCTCTATTAAAGAGCAAGTTATATTTTGCATTCTGTGATTTCCTACACAATCCTCTTCTCAAGAAAGATTCGTTATTATTGAATCATCTCTAGTCTGAGGTACTATAGTGCACACTCACTGGAATGGATCATTTATTTTAGGAGCCGGAATGTAGAAACCAAAGGTCATAGGTATTTGGCTTCATTTATTTTCTGGACTTAAAATCTATTAATGACATACTCTAAATTCAAACAACTGCAGGGAAGAAATGCTTTCCACTTTCAGATTTTTAAAATGTGTTTTAGTAGATTATCTCATTTTCTGTTGTGGGAATAACATGTGTTTTGGAGTTGTAATTATGTATAATTTTGTCAATTTCCATGTTTTATGCAGTATTGTGCCCTAAATATCTAATACAAGTGTAATATGAATGATTAATTCATTAATGTTTCATACTAGCACAAGACAGCACTTTGCCAACATGTTTGCCATGACAGTAGGTGAACCTTTATTGCAGATTTTAACTGGGGTCACAAACTATACCCTGCAGGCCTGATTGGGTCCACTGTCTGATTTTTATAAAGTTTCCCAAGTTTTATTGGAACACAGCCATGCTTATTCCATCACATATTTTCTGTGGCTGCTTTCACAGAATAATGGCAGATTTGAGTAGACCATATGGTCCACAAAGCCTAAAATATTTACTATCTGGTCCTCTACAGCAAAAGTTTGCCAAGCCCTAGATTATAACATCGTGACTCAGGAAATGCTGTATTTTAATCTTTCTTTGCCTATTCCCAAACCCAGAAAGGACTTGAAGTTTTCATAAGTAGAGCTGATAAAACTCTAGCAGTTGGTGCAAAATGATGAGAAAAGCACAGCTAGTGAAGACAGAAAGTCTTGTCTTGAGTCTTGGTTTAACTCTTCTTTACCTGTGCTGCCTTACACAAACTACTAATTCTTGGTATACCTCAGCTTTCTTACTGGTGACACACACATATATATGTCACCAATATATATGTATGAATATATATGTCACCATATATATGAATATATATATTCACAGATTATTTTAAATAACATATTTAAAGTCAATACTATTATTTTTGTAGCTAAAACATTTCTTATTTCTATTCTAACACATAATAGCTTATTTTAGAGTTGCCTTGGTTCAGATTAGTGATTTATTTTTCAATCATGTTTTGGTGACATCTTACGTAATGTTTGGGAATCTCAAAGCTGGTTGTATAGTTTACTAAGTAATTATAATTCAATTTAATAGTATCCTATGTTACTATATGGTCAGTTAAAGAAAGTATTTCCAAGAACACATTGAAAACAATAAAAATTTGTGGAAGGCATTATGTTAGACCCTGAGCATATAAAGATAAGTAAGACTTTGATGTAAAGAAGTTCTAAACTGGGAGGCAGAAGTTGGAACAGGGACACATGATTAACACACAAGGAATTGGACAGCGGTACAAGGAAGACACTAATGAAATTCTTAGAGTAGAAGGTACTCACAATATGCTAGGTATCAGATGTAATATGAAAAATCAAACGAAGACTTTATAGAAGTAAAGAAATTTGAGATGAGCTAAGAGAAGGGAAAGCGGAACATTCCATGGAAAGGGGATACCAGGGAAGAAACCGAGAAATAGGGAATCATATGGGGTGTTCTGATAACAGGGAGGAGTGTTTTGACTGTGGCATACATACGTGTGTAATACTAGTGGGAGGCACTATCAGAAGAGAACACTAGGGCCAATGCACTTGAGGGCCATTAAGCCAGAACATATTGCAATTATCAGTGTGAGTTCCAATAAAGGCTTAAATTGTGTGATGACACTGTAAATGAGAAAAATCATTTTAACAGTTGATGCAGCTTTTTCTGAGTGCTTACAGATGCTTGTATATTCTCACTTTCATCTGGTCCTCATAACCTTCCTGCAGTAAGTAGTGAATTATAATTCTATAATTTAGAATTATGAAGAAAAACTGGCTTAAGAGGAGAAGAGGATATATTTGACTTAGATCTTGTGGCATTTGAAGGTGTGATGAGTGATCCAGTGGACCACGCTTAGAAGAAAGTTGGAAATATAGCTGCGGGGTCAGATGGCCCATGCAGAAACCTTTCTCCTTCTCTACAAGATTAGTAAGCTTTATTGGCGTCCCTGTGCTGCCCCTTCTCTTCCCATGTCCTTCTGGGCTGTTTCAATTGCTTGATTGTCCTCCCATTGACTGAGGGGCCACAGAGCTTTAGAAAAAAGAGAAATAAGGAACAGAATGGTAATTACACCTTCTAGGGCCATGAGCTTCTATCTTCACCTCCCTTTTGGAGTTCGGGGAGAGTGTCTTGGATTTTATGTGAATCCGACTGTACTTTCCTTGGACAGCCTTGGACTTGGGATTGATAGGCAGGAGTCAAGTTGTGAATCCTGCTGTCTTGATGTTATCAGAGGTTTGTTATCTTTTTCATTTCAAGACATACCAGAAGAACCTGGGGGTACCTGTGAAAATACCTGGGGAAGTAGAATTTAAACACTAGATATATGGTAAGTAAATATAGGCAATTTTTCTTAAAATAAATGAATTGATCACACAGTGGAAAGCTTCCTGATTTAGTCTACAATGTAAGGGTGGACACCTAATAGCTTAGCAGTCCTCTGAATATTTTGCTAGGCAAATCTTCTTGGACAAAGTATTTATTCTATGGAGAACAACATTAGATCAAGAGCTGAGAGATATAGGTTTTTTCTAACCTTGTTCTGAGGCAAACTAGATGAGTAATTATTTATAAGTTCATTTTCTGTAAAATGTGACCAAGTACCCTGAGTTGTTAAAAAAAAAAAAAGCAAATGTTATAATAAACACTAAAGTACACTCTGAAGAAGCTTGACAAAGGAGGAGCTTGTCTTCCCTTTGTTTTGACATCTCCTTACATTCTTTTACTCTCCTAATCCCTTTCATTTCTGTTACCCTTTTTTGGTCTCTCAAACCTCTGCCAGTTCTTCCAATCATGAGCCAAGAAGTAAACTTAGCAAAATGTATTCTTCCATCATCACTGCCTCTCAACTGCCTGAAAGGGTCAAAAGTGATATGACAACAATGTGCTTTTGAACCTGCAAAGTTCTTTAAATAAAAGGCAGAATCCTAATATAATCCTACAGCATTGACATAGGAGAAAATTACTATAATTATGCAAATTAAAATAAGTCAACAAGTTTCAGAACACAATTCACGATAAGTAATGTTTTTAAAAATAACAGTAACTGAGCCTGGTCATTTGCACTTAATAATAGGCTCAGGAGGGAGCCTAGTGTCTGAGAAGAAACAGCTGTGGTAATAGATAAATTGTGACTTTGATAGGTTCTCTCTAGTAGTTTTATTTCTGTATTTGCTTCAGATTATAGAAGGCTCCCACAGTGCCCTGCTATTGAGATTCCCATCATTCCCAGGGCTTTAATTAAGTCATTGGACTTGACAGAATTTGAATTGAGGAGGCCTACCACTATGTCAGTTCATGCCAGGGTGATATTATCAGGACCCTGGCAACTATGTGCTCAGGCTTTAACCTACGTATGGAGCTATCTCACTGTGAAACATAAGACACACATGCCTCCATGTGATTTTAAAAGGCATTGCATGTGGTCTGTTATGGCAGTAAGGTTTTCAAAGAATCCAGAAGACAGGATGATACAAAGTGGATATTTTGGTATCATGGAGCAATGATCTTTGAAATCAGAAGTACGCAGCCTTAAATCTCATACCTACCATTCATTGGTGGGGTCATCTCAGGAAGTGATCTAAATTTTCAGAGCCATGAATTTCTCTTTTCAAAAATGAGAATAATCCCAGCTATCACGGGAGCAATGTGAAAGTTAAATGTTAAAAGGTCAATAAACCCTGAGCCTAGCAGATATGTGGTAGGAGTTTAATAAATATTATTTCCTTTTTATTCACCGTAGGAGTGTCCTTCCATTTCTTTCCACTGGTGAATCTTTGAGATATAGGTGTTATTTCTTGATTTTAGAACAAATTTGGCCCTGAGAGCCCAAGGTTGGCTAGGGTTGTAACCACTTTCATTTAATTTTGGAAATAAATAAAATGCCATTTGCAGCATGTTGGCGTCGTGGCTTCCCTCTCATGGCTTCATACATCCCACATATACCTTGCTGAATAACAGGTGTCAATGTTTTATCCCAGCAAAACTGGAAGCAGCTGCAGCAACATGCTAGTGGAATGGCAAATGTTCATCATGTATAGTGATTTATGGTTTTTTTTCTCTCTTTAGGAAGCCTCATGATGCAAACCAGCTTCCATTTCCAGAGAAACAGGAAACACACCGATTTCACAATGAGTAATAGAACTTACTTTAGTCCAAACCAAATCTAAGACTAAAGTTTGGGTATACAGAAAGTGTGTGATTTAACACATGTTGTTCATAGCACAAGCACTTTAAGATCAAAAGTTTCCTTTCTGGCCGGGCGCAGTGGCTCATGCCTGTAATCCCGGCACTTTGGGAGGCCAAGGCGGGCGAATCATAAGGTCAGGCAGATCGAGACCGTCCTGGCTAACTCGGTGAAACCCCGTCTCTACTAAAAATACAAAAAATTAGCCAGGCGTGGTGGCAGGTACCTGTAGTCCTAGCTACTCAGGAGGCTGAGGCAGGAGAATGGCGTGAACCTGGAAGGTGGAGCTTGCAGTGAGCCAAGATCGCACCACTGCACTCCAGCCTGGGCGACAGAGCGAGACTCCATCTCTTAAAAAAAAAAAAGTTTCCTTTCTTTCATATTTATTACTTTTTTCTATGCAAGCACAGGACTTTTCCATGGGTTTCATTATTGTTCAAGGAAAAACATTAACATGCTGGATCAATGAAAACTTTTGTCTACTAACGAGAAAAATAGGAAAGGAGTGAGTAGATCAGGCCTAGTTGGGCCATACACCCTCTACAAAGCCAGTTGCTCCCTTTCAGCCCCTAAGAAGAGTGTCCAGCCTTGTTGAACATTAAGCTTCTTCCTAGTATTTATTCATCTGGATAGAGGCTTTGTCTACAAAGCCAGCAGACAAAGTTGCTCCCTTTCAACCCCTAAGGGGAATATCCAGCCTTGTTGAACGTTAAGCTTCTTCCTAGTATTTATTCATCTGGAAAGAGGTACATTATCCTGACAGGTTAGAGCCAGTCCTGGCCAAAATTGGGATATAGAAAAGCTTGGCCAGGCGCGGTGGCTCAAGCCTGTAATCCCAGCACTTTGGGAGGCCGAGACGGACGGATCACGAGGTCAGCAGATCGAGACCATCCTGGCTAACATGGTGAAACCCCGTCTCTACCAAAAATACAAAAAAACTAGCCGGGCGAGGTGGCGGGCGCCTGTAATCCCAGCTACTCGGGAGGCTGAGGCAGGAGAATGGTGTGAACCCGGGAGGCGGAGCTTGCAGTGAGCTGAGATCCGGCCACTGCACTCCAGTCTGGGCAACAGAGCGAGACTCCGTCTCAAAAAAAAAAAAAAAAAAAAAAAAGAAAAAGAAAAGCTTGATCCTCTCAGGGTATTTTTCTCACATTGTGGCTTTCCTTCCTTTTTCCTCGCTACCCAGTCATGGAATTCTCTCCTTAGCAGGACCCAGACTTATATTTTTCCTCTTTCCTCTATCTTGCTCCTCTTATAAAAGTTTGATATCTGTCGTCATCAATGTTAATGACTGCCAAACTTCTTCTAGAGACATTCATATATGAACAGAGATAATTCTCTGAACATATTTCCTAAAGTTGGATCTTAAGTAACAAATATATGTGAATAAAATGTTTTCAGGCAGGGACCCAGTCTTTCTCCATTATTCAAATTATATCACATGAGATAATAAGATGCCACAGAAAAATGGGACAGGAGCTAGTTCTTTTACGAACTTGCACTTAAGTTGCATCACTTTAAACTATGATGTATGTTCAGTTAAAAGATCATTAAAGTAGATTCTGAAGTGCATAATGTATTAGGTTGTGGTAGAACAACACTCCCACTGAGAACAACAGAAAAATGGAAGAAAATATAAAAAGAATGTATTTGAAGAATTTGGTGAACAGTTGAGGTAACTTAGGGGCCAGGTTACTAGGAAAGAAGGTAATTAATTACTGAGAGATGAGTTGATATTTTGTGAGCTGCTTTCCTTCAAGAGATATTTATCATTCTTGGCCAGTGGAGAGAGTCTAAAAATCCTAGAGGAGGTTGCAGCTAAGAGGCAGAGAAGCCAGCAGAACTTCTGATAAATTCACACTGCAAAGACAACAACAGTTGAAACTCAGGGTTATGAAGGCTCCTAGGACTTGAGGGACCAAGATGCCAGAGAGAGGGGAGATGCTGGAGGGACCAAGATGCTAGAGATCCCCAACCTTTACAGATCTTCCCTTGAGTTTTTGTGGAATTCTTAAGTTGGGCAGAGCAGGAAGTTAAGAAGCAAACCAGAAAGTCATACTCTGACAAGCAGAGTGGGGCATCTTTGGGCAGTCTCATGGAGATAAAGAGACAAAGAATTGGAGTCATGACCTGTTAAGCAGAAAGGGAGGGTTCACATCGGAGGGGTGAACCAGAGTTGGATGAAGGTTTACAAAAATGTAACCCAGCCATGATCTACTTAAGTCTCTACTGGACTGTGGTGATCTGCCCCCAGTTCCTAATGGGAATCTCAAAATGCATACAATCTTTATGGAAAAAAATTTACCAGTTGCTTTTGATTTTTACTAAAACCAGAACATTTGGCTTAAATGGTAAGAGAAACTATTTTTATTGGGCATAAAGATGAATCTATATTTCGAGGGTCTTAAAGCTTAACCTACACCCTTCAAGAGCCTTTAAGTGTTGGGAATGATGATGCTGGTCTGAGTTGGTCTGAAGGCAGTAGGATAAACTTGTTCATCTTTAAGAGTCTAGAGTTTCATGATTTAATATAAGTTATTACCTATATCTAGGTAACGATATTCTCTCCTCCCAACTCTATTCTCAGTGCAATGTGAAAAGACATTTTAGATGTGGAATCTAGAGATCACAAAAATTAACATCAACTTATTTGTGTTTCAGTTTCTTCTTCTGTACTTCAGGTCTCACTCTCACCACAGGTAGGGGAT
This sequence comes from Piliocolobus tephrosceles, assembly GCF_002776525.5. Taxonomy (NCBI): domain Eukaryota; kingdom Metazoa; phylum Chordata; class Mammalia; order Primates; family Cercopithecidae; genus Piliocolobus; species Piliocolobus tephrosceles. The sequence continues at coordinate 32,969,592 of NC_045444.1, read as the reverse complement.
AACTGCAAAACATATGAGGTAAGACAGAGAGGGCTTTATGATACTTGGAAAAGGCCAGGAACTTAGTAAAGATCAAGAGTTCTTATCATTGTATTAGAGAGTAGAGCAAATTCTGACCTGTTTTGCACACAACTTATACACCACAGTGAATAGGCGAGGATCTCATTTGGATGACTGAGCCAGAGATTTAATGTATACCAAAAAGAAAAAAGGGCTGTAATTGTGGCCATTTGGTTAACTATATAAAACTAGAAACCTACCACTTAAGAGATATGGCCTAAGTAGAGCAGTGATACCTGTGGGCATCAGATAGATGCAAAATCTGGATGGAACAATTGTGTAGCTTATCTAGGCAATAAGATTGTCCGGATCTTGTATTTTTAACACATACGTGATAGTAATTTCTAAAATAAAATTAAAACTCCATTTTCAGTTAAAAATATTTAATGTACAATGTAGAAATCAGCTCTAAGCAAGACATTGGTTGTGAAATTTTCTTGAGAAGTCCAGAATTCAATGCATGAATCTGCAGTGAAATAATCATCCCATAATTCTTCAGGGGCAGTTCAGTCTGGGACAGTTGTGTATATCTGTATATTGTCCAGGCATGTGGATAGGTTCCTTCCAAATAATAAAATTTGAAGATGAGATAAGCCATTGTGCATTAGCATGAGACACTTTAACTGGTATTAAGATGTAAGCTCCTCCCACCCACTCATTCATTACTATGAAGAGAATGTTGCAATAAGAACAAAAAATCATGGGGCATAAAATAACACTCTACCCAGGCCTCAAGATATCCTGTTTGTTCCAAACTCTTTTAATTTAGTCCCCGCACATTATGTAAATGATGTAAGCAAGTGTTAATGATATTTTTAATATAATTGATTCAGAAGGATTATAAGCAAATACTTTAGAAATGAGTCATGGCAACTTAATAGGTTCAGGTACTGGTCATTTATTTTCCAGAACTGTGTTGCTCATTCCAGTGGGAATAGTATCAGAGAAGAACAGTCTATAAATCCTTTTATTTATTATCTTCCTCCTCCTAACTTTTTTTGTGTGTGTATGTTGTGAAGAGTAAAAATTGTGACCTTGGAAATGAGCTCTTCTTGAAGACAGTCTTGTTTGTTTCAATACATAGGGCTCATGAGAATGGTTTTGGCTATATTATTATCCTGTGTCTGGGATGGTGTCTGGCACAGAGTTGATACTCAGTGACTATTTCCTTATCTTTTGTTGACTGACCAAATAAAAACTGGAAAGACTGACTGAATGCCAAGGACTTAGTCAAGGTAGCTAGGGCAAAACAGGGAGTGAAACCAGCTTCCAAATGGCAGGCCAAGAAGACAAGGATGCGAAATCCCAACACCTATAAGATAGCTTAGAGAAATTTTAAAATAGAAAATAGAGTTCCTTATATTCTCCCTGCCAAAGGGCAAAAATTGTCTATGTTAAGGGGGATACTGAATGTAGTAATTGGGAGAATTAGGGACCTCACTGAGAGTGAGAGCAAGTGGAATGAAGGAGAGAGAAATATCACCAAGTAAACCTGTGATTTGGTTTATAAGGTACTCCTAAGTGAAAATTCAACCTAGACAGGGTTTTCCTGTTATAATTTTTTGAAGTTTCGAATCACTCTCCATCTAACAGAAAATGGTAAGTACAAAATGAAGAACAAATTTTTCTGCACCATTTGAGGGTAAGTTGCTGATCTCATGTCCCATCAACTCTGAATACTTTAGCATGTATTTCCTACCATCATGACATTCCCCCACATAACCACAACACAATCATCAAAATCAGGAAATTGACATTGATACATAACTACTGTATAATTCTCAGACCCTATTTAAGTCTTACAATTTTCTCAGTAATGTCTCTTTAGAGCAAAATTATCTTGTTCAGAATCATATCTTTCATTTTGTTGTTGCATTTTTTTTGTATCCTTCAATCTGCAACAGTTACTTCATCTTTTTTTGACTTTCATGAACTCAATACTTTTGAAAATTATAGGCTAGTTATTTCATAGGTTGTCCCTCTATTTGGGTTGGCCTGATGTTTCCTAATGAATACAGTCAAGTCATGCATCTTTGGCAGAAATATCCCAGAAGCAACATTGTGTTCTCACTGTTTCCTATCAGGTGCATACAATTTTTATTTGTCCTGTTACAGATGCTATTACTTTGATTACTTGATAAAATCTTCACCACTGAAATGTTACTCTTTTTCCCCTTTGTAATTTGTAAGTATGATGGATGGATATTTTGATACTATATAAATATCCTATTCCTCATAAAATTGGTGTCATTCATTCATTCTTTTCCCCATCAAGCTTTCAACTTATTCATTCATTTATTTGTATCAGTAAGGATTTATGGTTTCCTAGTCAAGTGATTATAATTTGTAATTTTCGTTATGTTTGAATTATCCCCAATTTGTCCAGATTTTCTCCTTCAAGCAAGTTTCTGTATCTTTTAGATGTATCACTATTATTTTCTGAGCACTCCTTTGCTTTCTGGTATTAAAAAGGCATTCCAGACTGATTGTACACTTTTTTGCCTTGGTCCCAAAATGAACCATTTCTCCAAGGGTCCTGGCTCCATTTAGTGGTACATGGTACTTAGAAAATAGTTTCTGTGTGCTCATTGCTATTGAGGTGTCACTGTTCCCAGGCCCTCTCATTTACATTTATTTCTCTATATACATTTATATGTTTATATCTCTATATATCTATTTACTTATATCTCTGCCCCTGTCTATCTATATATAAAAAATCATGAGCTCAGGCTGGCCGTGGTGGCTCATGCCTGTAATCCCATCAGTTTGGGAGGCCAAGGTGGGTAGATCATGATGTCAGGAGATTGAGACCATCCTGGCCAACATGGTGAAACCCTGTCTCTACTAAAAATACAAAAATTAGCTGGGCATGGTGATGCTTGCCTGTAATCCCAGCTACTCGGGAGGCTGAGGAAGGAGAATTGCTTGAATCAGGGAGTTGGAGTTTGCAGTGAGCCCAGATCGTGCCACTGCGCTCCAGCCTGGCGACACACTGAGGCTCCATAAAATAAATAAATAAATAAATAAATAAATAAATAAATAAATAAAACAAAATAAAAAATATGAGCTCATACCAACACCTAGACACCCCCAATTTCTCTTCAGCTCTATACAGGGTTAATTCTAGCTTTCTCCCTTTCCATGTTTAGAGTTTCCTTCTATAACAGTGAGATGCCTGGTTCCCATTATCCTTGAAGTATTTGCTTATTTAACTAATCTTCATCTTTGTAATCAGTTTCCAAGTAATACCAACCCCCCAGTCCTCACAAATGTCTCCTCACTCTGCTTGGGCTTTGACACCGTTTTCTGCCACCCCACACGTAGATACACTTCTCATCCTACCCATCTCCGGTTCATAATTCCAAACCACTGCTGCCACTGGTTTGGGGTGTGGAGGTGGCAGGGCTGGTGGGAGGGCTTCTGACCCCACTCAGGAGTTTACACTATGCTCTGGACCATGTATCCTCCACTCTGGGTGAGGACATTTACCTTACCTAAGTCTCACAAATGGTTTTAGAACTGAATTGTCCTAGAAGGGAATGAAAGAAAAGAGAAAATCAAAAGGAAGAAAACTTTTTAAACGTCCTAAAAATAAAAATGTCAGCTTTCTCATTATTGAAACATCTTATCTATTTGATATTTTTGAACCAATATAAATTTTAAAAACATATAGACCCTCTATGTTTCTAGGATTTGAGGGATGAGCATCTATTTTGGGCTTCACTTTGTAGATTTGGGGGCTTGGGTTTTGTTGATCCTTTCTGTGTTTGAGTAAGATCATGGTTTTCAAACTGTTCTGCACAGTGCCACATTCTATGGACATCTCTCAAGGGTGCACTGATAAAGTGTGGGGTGTGGGGATATTGCAGAGTCGTAGTGACTTGCCTTTGTTTCTTGCCCTGCTCCTACCAGAAAATTCTGTTTCTGTTTTATATATCAGATTTCCACATGAGATTTCAGCCGAAAATAAAAGTTTTCAAATACTTAAAGTGTTTGAAAACCAGAGTTAGATGATCTCTCTGAGAGTGCCAGCTGGGAGTTATAAGAATTAAGCTTTGAAATCCCTACTTAAGTACACATTTTTTCTTCATAAATATGAGCGATGATAATTTTCTGTCATTTAAAAATGTTTTTAGCATCCCTGTATGATTATATGTATAATTATTTTAGATTATCTTCAAAATATGGAAGAATGAAAAACAATTACCTGTCCCCTTATTACAATGCCCCTGACACATCTGACAAAACCACCTACAAGATATCAAAGTGTTTTCTTCCAGTATTTTTATTGTGCTTTATTTTCATAATAATTGTAAGCATAACATATATAATTACCCTCAACAATCAGGTTTCTATATATATGTTTTCTGAGATCTCAGTTTAAACAAAGTATGAAGCAGTTTTCATTTATTAATTATTTTTTTCACTAAAATATGAAGCTCCTACACTGTCCTCATTGAACTGAATTCTGGTGGGAGAAGGGAGTGATCTCAAGTGTGGGAAGCATTCAAGACGCAGAGTGCTGTGGGAGCTTGTGATGGGCAGAGTGCTGTGGGAGCTTGAGATGGGCAGACTTTACTTATTCTGGGGCAGGGGCAGGAGTAGGCAAGAATCAGTGAATACTTTTTGGTGAAAAAACATTTAAGGGGAGATATAAAGGTCAGTTAGCTGGTGAAAGGTGAGGAGCTGGGAAGGAGAAATGATTTCCAAACACAGAATGCAGCCTTTGCAACATCCCTGTGGTAGGAAGAAGTAGGGTGTGTTCAAGGAGCCAAAAGAAATCCAGCATGGTGGAAGCGTGGAAAACTAAGTGGTACAAGATGATATGAGAGAGGTAGTTAGGGTGCAACTCAGCTGTTTTAAAGATTTGGCCTTTATCTTAAGTGGAATGGGAATCACTAGAAGGATTGAAAACAAGGAAGTCACAAGATCAAATTTGAGTTTTATAAACAAATCTCTGGATGTTTTATAAAGAATGAATGTGGGTTGGTGAGAGAGGATGCATCTTAACTAGATAGGAGGCTACTGACTATGTGATAGATGTCAATGATTTGGACTAGAGTACAGTCGTTTGGGTAAGGGGGTAAGGAACAAATGTCTAAGACATAGACAGCTCAGAATTAGGTGACTGATTTAATGTGGGAGTGAGGGCAAGTGGAATGTGCCAACCTCCCCAAAAGGCCTTCACATAGAAGAATCTGCTGCCCAATGTTGATCACTTGCCCCTTGTGGATAGGAGGTTGGGGTCTCTCTGGGATACTGTGGTTGAGGGAATCAGCACATCTCTTTCACCCCTATGGCCACAGTGATTACTACACAGATAGGCACACCTCTCTTTGGCCCATCACACCCAACAAGTTTCAATTCTGGGACTTTTGTTTACACTATCAAGGAAGTGGACTCATTCTTTTTCATGACTTTCAAGGTTCAGAGGACTTAGGGACTACAATTGTTGTCCAGACTTGTCACTTTTTGCTTGATACAAAAAGTAATAGCTAAAATGAGATATACTGAAAATATGACATTATTTGAAACCTGAATCAAGCTGTGTCCTTCCTCCACACATTTTATATGTAAAAGTCAAAAATACTGTTTCTTATATGATCACTTTGGGATGAGTTTCCTGTAATTTGCAACTGAAAGTGTCCTCCCTGATATGCAACTGAAATGGAATCCTCCATTTAATGTAAACTCATGTTAACAATTTAATTTTATTATGAGGCTTTCTTCCAAAGATATATTTAAACAAAGTTGATATCATATTCCTATTTTGATTTGATACTCTATACTGCTCCCTTTGGGTCTTGGTTTACATTCTTTCAGAAATAAACCATAAGACAAGGATATAATTGCAAATAATTTATTTGAAAAGTTGTCCCAAGAAACCCCAGCAAGGAATTAAGATAAAGAAGAGAAGGAGGTCAATAAAATAAGAAGGTTACCATTTTAGGTAGTTGGAACTTAATTCAGCAGGGGAGTGTCTGGGAGACAGTGTAGAACATACCTCAGTGTCATCATAACAAAGGGGAGAAGAAGTTAATGAGTTTATTCATAACTTCTTTACCCATCATAGGTTGAAAATTGCTTGAAGGAAATTAACTCTTTGATACATTCAGTTTGCTGTACATATAGGCCAACATAGTTCCTGTGTCAAAAAAAAAAAAAAAAAAAAATAGTGCTGGGGCAGTTGTATTTCTGTAGGTATTTCCAGTAATCAGCCTTTAGTAAGTGGAGATGAGTGCAGAAGAAAGTAGGCAGAGCACTAATAGCATCTGTTATCCACTTCTCAGCCCCTAATAGACTCAGATATTTTATCATTCAGTTCTTATTTTCAGTACCGTACATATTGCACTTTTCTATTATAACCGTACTTCTGACTATTTCTTACCAGCACACTAATTTTCAGACATCTCCCACCTAAAGACAGTTTCTATATTTCCCTCCAGTTATTTTGTTATTTACCATCACTGTTTCACATGAAAACTTTTCAAAAGAGTTGTATATAGTTGCAGTTTCTACTTCCTGACACCTGTTTTCTCATTAACCCAATCTATCTTTGTCACCACACTGAAACTGCTCTTATGAAACTCACTGGTAATCTTCATGATCCTAAAATAAGTGATTATTTCTCTATGTTCATCTCACTCAACCTTTCAGCATAATTCAAGAAAGATGTGACTCTTTCCTAAATAATGTTTCCTTCTTTTGATTTAGTAAAAATGTGTTTTCCTACCTAATTGAAAGGAAACTTCTCAATTTCCTTTAATAGCTCACTTCCTTGTGCCACCTGTGATTGTGCCAAAGTTCCATCCACCTATATATGCCCCTCAGCTTAACTCATTTAATACTCTTGGCCACTTTACTGAGCTCTGGACAACATAGACAACTATTTGCTCTACTTGGCATTTGGCATATCTAGCAGGTATCTTAACAAGTCCACAACAAAACTTATTTTTCATCAAAACCTCTTCATTCACTCATCTTTTCCATTTCAGAGAATGTCTGTTACTTCCCTGGCTGCCCAAACAAAAATTTTTCAGCCATTCCTGATTTCATTTTTCTTCACCTCCCGCATCTGACTCCATGAGCAAGTTCTTCCGTCTCCAACGCAAAAGTAAGTCCCGAATGTGCCAGTTTCTCCATATCCATCTCTACCATCCTAATACAACACATTATTATCTTTCCCCAACCTACTTAGAATAGCTTCCTAACTGGTCTATCTCTCCATTCCTATACCCTTATAATCCACATTTTATACAGCAAGTCAAGTGATATTTTAAAAATCATATGTTACTTCCTTCTTAGAATCATCTAATGATTTCCCATAATACTTAATAACAACAACAACAACAGCAGCAACACAATCTGGCTCCTCTCTACCACCCTGATTCATTCATTTCTACTGCTTTCTTCTCTGCCCTCTGTTTACTAGCCACCACACTTGTCTTCCTATTTTAGTGGTTCTTAACAGGGGCAATACCACACCCTGGAGGTGTTTTTGTAGTTTATGGGCGCATCTTTGCATGCTATGACATTTGGTAGGATTACTGACAGTGTGTGGATCAGTAATTCCACATTTCCTGCCATGTGTAGGGCAGACCCATGAGAGGAAGCACAGTTCTGTATCCTGCATGGCTTTCAAATATCCTGATAGGTATTCATGCAGGTAAAAAATTTACTTGTAATTATTTGGACCTAAAACCTAATTCCACTTTACATACAAGCAAAAAGTATTTTTGCGTAATTTTAATATACACTAACATTTCTAGAAATGCAAGTACATTGTAAATTGAGGGAAGAGTGTTATTTGTTTTGTTAGAAACTCTATCAAGAGTTGCTCACCATTTCAGAAAATCACATCACCAATGGCAACGCCATTTGCAGTATTTGAGTTGCCAATGTAACACACCTGTAACCGACTCCATTTGTAGTTGTCACATTCATGCTGATTCTAAGTATAGACACGAACATCTGACTATTTCATATGGCTTCTTGTTATAATACCTGAACATTTTCATATAGAAATAGGTATCATTTTATTATAAATTATCTTCCTATTCTCTTTATAGTGATGGCATTATGTTAATATTTTGGTAAATTATTTGTGTAAATATATTTGAGTTTAATTTCAGGGCAATAAAGGGGATCTTACATTCTGGGCCTTACAGGTTTAGCTTGCTGCTCTAACGTTTTAAGCTTGATAGACCCAAAGTAGTCCAGGTGCCGGTTACATTCACCATAGTCCTGAACAATGGACAAATTCCTTCCATAGATATATATCAGGAAAGTAGGATGATGTGCCAGTTTCTGAGAAAATTCTTTTGTCTGTCTGCAATTAGTCTAGTACTGTACTGTCAAAGGCAGAGACTGTCAGCTGTTTAATAAAACATTTTTATTCTTTGTCACCAGCTAGACTGTATTCTCCAGCATCCTTTACCACCAGATGTGGCCAAATGACTGGGGAAATAGAAAAATTTTATTTGCAGCATGTACTATTTTTAGAGTTCTTTTTGTCTTTGTGTAACTCTTTACTTCTGGGGATCAGAGTTTCAAAGGTACAACGTGCATTGACATTTTCGCGCTCCTTTCTTCCCAATTATTTCCTGTGAGTTGCTTTCATGGAAAGGATTAGAAAGATTGTAGGGTACAAGGATATGTTACAAAAACAGCACTCTGATTACCCAAGAAAGGGGTGTAATACAGAAGTGGTGGCACCTTTTTTATTTTATTGTTTTGTCTTTAGGTGTTACTTTTACTGGGTCAAATGCAGAGAGTGGCATTGGAAGTTAATGGTGTAGAACAATTTTAAATGAAGATCAACTGTATTTCTTTAACATACCAGATAATAGCCTGTGCAGTCATATCAGGCTTATGTTGATCCATAGAGAAATGTTAATGGACAGAAGAATGTAAGTCCTGTATTTTATATAAAGGCTATAACGTATGAAGCATTTAGAGGGGATGAAAAGCCATATTGCCCTTTGATGGAGCAAGTTTCAATGGACTTCAGGTTTCCACAATGATGACCCACTGTCAATGAGATCACTTGGCTGGAGTGCGAATATGAGCAAGTATTTTGGGAACTTCTCTTTGCCATTCTCATTGGGACTTTCTTTCTTTCTGGCTATTCTCGACTGCTCAGGACACTTGGAGTATTTGCATACCTTCCAAATGCAGGCAACTTTTCAGGATATCTGTGAAATCCTATTGAGAGGGTAAAAAAGTCAACTCCCTGCTGTCAGTTTCTCAGGGGCAACCTTCCTTCTAGGAGGCTCAGAGTTTAGAGTTACACAGTCTATTCTTAGGAAGTAAAACACCTTATTCTTCAATGTTGTTATCAATCTTCAAGCTCAATTACCATGGCTATGTATTAAGTATTGGAGTTATGACTGATTCTCTGTTCCAGTAGTACTAACTAGTACTATAACTATTTGCCAAGAAGATTTAGGGCAATACTATAATGACAGCTGAGGGACTGTTAGCTAGACCTTCATAAAACTTATTTTCAGAGGAGCCACCTATTAGAAAACATCACTGACATGCTGGACACCATCAGATAGCACTCTAAGATAGCACAGGACTAAATCAAATATTTGTTCTTCTGTGAAATTTTTATCTGTCTACTTTGGCAGGTCCACTTAATCCTTCCTCCAAAAGTAATTTGTTCATACTTTATAGCACTGATATTGAATTATTATTATTACTAATAGTAATAGCAGCAGTTAGTTGGCAGGTCCTGTCCCTTATTATCCTATGTATTCTCATGGTTCAGTTCAATGCCAAGCATATGGTAATTCCTCTTCAAATATTTGTTGTAATGAATTCCTGCATGCATCCGTGTATTCATAAATCAATGAATGCACCAGCTTGAATGAAGACTGAATATGGTTTCTCCCACGTCATGAGTGGAGTTGATCACTAGTCCTATTGAAATGGGAGAATAGTGACCTTCCCATGACAACAGTGATTTTAGATTTTATTGGTGAAAGGAATGTAGCCTGATGTTATGTCATAGTATCCAGCTTTCTGAAAGAGGGATACAAACTAAAGATTAAATTTAAAGTATCAGGAAAAAAGTGTTAAGGTAAGAAATTATAAAATAGCATAAAATGCTAAATGAACATAAGAACAAAGATTTGATCTTCTTTTAGATGTAATTATTTAATTTAAAAAGCACAGCAAATTGAAGATTTTTTTTTTTTCTCTTTCTTCCTTGGGGCTGCTGCTTTCTATGGGCAGAAGTCAGCTGTTGCATGGGAACTTCAGATCTCTAAAGATCATGAGCGCAGGGTCAGGATGTGTATTTACTTACCCTTACATCGCCAGTTCTCCACACAGAAGTAAGAATATATTAGATTCTTAGTAATATTTGTCAAATAAATGTATCAATAAATGAAACATGTTAATTTGACTGTAGTTTTCTTATCAGCAGATTTATAGGCACGGAGCCAGTTTCCACGGAAAGTTAGTTATAATAACTTTCATAGTTTCATGCACAACCTTGGTTTTCCAATCTGATGTTTTCGTTAAAGACTTATTATTTAGAAATGTGAATTCTCTTGGCAAAGGTTTCTACCACAACAAATTGTTTTTGACTCCAGCTGCCTGGTGCTTAAGCTTAAAAGTTATTTCAAGTGGTTCCCTAGCACTTTGTCCACAGCACTACTGTAGCACTTTTCACACATAATTGCATTTATAAAAAGCCCTTGCCAAATTCAGTTTCTCTTTCATGAAATTGTACATCTGTGAATTTACTTTTGTACACTTTTCCACAATCAGGAAAATCTTACTTTGATTACATGCACACCTGTTGGGGATAATTTGAAAAAGAGGGAGTAAGGAGTTGCAAATTTGAAAAGGCAAAAAAGAAGTTAAAGCAGGTGGCAGAGCAGGAGAATGATTTTTAAAATGCAGCTTTGGGGGAAATAAAGGTGGCTGAAGCAAAGTTAGAATTGCATCCCATTGGCTGGAAGAAGGTGAGGTGCATGTGTTCTAGCCCCATATTTTCTTAAGCAGAGCGAAAGTTCTATGAGTGGGTAGAAGGAAGGCCTAAGAGGTAATTTTTTGATATACTTAGTAACTGAAATAAAAGTTGCCTAAGGCTTTTTCCAACCAAGTTACTGTACTTCTTTGGGGTTACTGTGTGATCCAGGAGACAGGAGTCAAGGAGTCATTCACCCACCCACAAAGCCTTTCAACTTATGTAGAGTATAATATGTACAGGGCAGGGCTGAGGCATATTGTCTACTATGAGGCATAATAAATAAACAGGTATGTTGTTGAAAATGCTGGGGAGATGTTTTAATATGCTATTCTTTATTGCTTTTTTTCAATAAAGAAAAAAAAACTATATTTATAAAAACTTTCATAGCTTAATCCACAACCTTGATGGGCTAGTCTTAACGTTCTCTTAAAAGCTTATTTATTTTTACTTTTTTCTGGAAATGTGAATTCTCCTGACACAGGGATTTTTGGAGCTGAACTCTTTTATTGGAGAGAAAAAAATACATGTTTGTGTAGCAATGTACAAATTGCATGAGTCACAGAGATGCAAAAATATTACTTTCTTTATGTTTCTGTAACTAGATAATTTTTTTATTTTACATTAAATTCTAGGATACATGTGTAGAATTGTGCAGGTTTGTTACATAGGTATACATGTGCCATGGTAGTTTGCTGCACCTATCAACTCATCATCAAAGTTTTAAGCCCTGCATGCATTAGGTATTTGTCCTAAAGCTTTCTCTTCCCTTGCCCCCAACCCCACAACAGGGCCTGGTGTGTGTTGTTCCCCTCTTTGTGTCCATGTGTTCTCATTGTTCAACTCCCACTTATGAGTGAGACCATGCAGTGTTTTGTTTTCTGTTCGTGTGTTAGTGTGCTGAGGATGATGTCTTCCAGCTTCATCCATGTCCTTTCTAAAAACGTAATTTCATTCTTTTTCATGTCTGTGTAGTATTCCATGGTGTATATGTACCACATTTTCTTTATCTAGTCTATCATTGATGGGCATTTGGGTTGGCTCCATGTCTTTGCTATTGTAAATAGTGTTGCACTAAACATATGTGTGCATATGTCTTTACAGTAGAAGGATTTATATTCCTTTGGTTATACACCCAGGAGTGGGATTGCTGGGTCAAATGGTATTTCTGGATCCAGATCCTTGAGGAATCACCACACTGTCTTCCACAATGGTTGAACTAATTTACATTCCCACCAACAGTGTAAAAGTGTTCCTGTTTCTCTACAGCCTTGCCAGCATCTATTCTTTCCTGAATTTTTAATAATCGCCATTCTCATTGGTGTGGGATGGTATCTCATTGTGGTTTCTTCATTTTTCTGATGATCAGTGATGATGAACTTTTTTTCATGTATTTGTTGGCTGCATAAATGCCTTCTTTTGAGAAGTGTCTGTTCATATACTTTGCCCACTTTTTGATGGGGTTCTTTCTTTCTTGTAAATTTGTTTAAGTTCCTTGTAGATTCTGGATATTAGACCTTTGTCAGATGGGTAGACTGCAAAAATTTTCTCCCATTCTGTAGCATGCCTGTTCATTCTGATGCTAGTTTATTTTGCTGTGCAGAAGCTCTTTAGTTGAATTAGATCTCACCTGGCAATTTTGGCTTTTGTTGCAATTCCTTTTTGTGTTTTCATCATGAAGTCTTTGCCCATGCCTATGTCCTGAATGGTATTCCTTAGGTTTTCTTCTAGGGTTTTTAATAGTTTTGGGCTTGACACTTAAGTCTTTAATCCATCTTGAGTTAATTTTGGTATAAGGTGTAAGGAAGGGGCCCAGTTTCAGTTTTCCACATATGGCTAGCCAGTTTCCCCAGCACCATTTATTAAATAGGGAATCCATTCCCCTTTGCTTGTTTTTATGAGGTTTGTTGAAGATCAGATGGTTGTAGATGTGTGGTGTTATTTCTGAGGTCTCTGTTCTGTTCCATTGGTCTGTATGCCTCTTTTGGTACCAGTAACATGCTGTTTTGGTTACTGTAGCCTTGTGGTATAGTTTCAAGTCAGGTAGCATGATGCCTCCAGCTTTGTTCTTTTTGCTTAGGATTGTCTTGGCTATATGGGCTCTTTTTCAGTTCCATATGAAATTCAAAGTAGTTTTTTCTAATTCTGTGAAGAAAGTCAATGGTACTTTGATGGAAAAGCATTGAATCTATAAATTACTTTGGGCGTATGGCCATTTTCACGATACTGATTCTTCCTATCCATGAGCATGGCATGTTTTTCCATTTGTTTGTGTCCTCTCTTATTTCCTTGAGCAGTGGTTTGTAGTTCTTGAAGAGGTCCTTCATGTCTCTTGTAAGCTGTATTCCTAGGTATTTTATTTTCTTTGTAGCAATTGTGAATAAGGATTCATTCACGATTTGGCTCTCTGCTTGTCTATTGTTGGTGTATAGGAATGCTTGTGATTTTTGCATATTGATTTTGTATCCTGAGACTTTCCTGAACTTGCTTATCAGCTTAAGGAGTTTTGGGGCTGAGATGATGGGGTTTTCTAAATATACAATCATGTCTTCTGCAAACAAAGACAATTTGACTTCCTCTCTTCTTATTTGAATACGTTTATTTCTTTCTCTTTCCTGATTGCCCTGGCCAGAACTTCCAATACTGTGTTGAATAGGAGTGGTGAGAGAGGTTATGCTTGTCTTGTGCTGGTTTTCAAAGTCACTATTTCCAGCTTTTGCCCATTCAGTATGATTTTGGCTATGGGTTTGTCATAAATAGCTCTTATTACTTTGAGATTTGCTCCATCAATACCTAGTTTATTGAGAGTTTTTAACATGAAGCGATGCTGAATTTTATTGAAGGCCTTTTCTCCATCTATTGAGATAATCATGTCGTTTTTGTCATTGGTTCTGTTTATGTGATGGATTACATTTATTGATTTGCATATGTTGAACCAGCCTTGCATCCCAGGGATGAAGCCAACTTGATCCTGGTGGATAAACTTTTTCATGTGCTGCTGGATTCGACTTGCCAGTATTTTATTGAGAATTTTTGCATCATTGTTTATCAGGGATATTGGCCTGAAGTTTTCTTTTTTTGTTATGTCTCTGCCAGGTTGTGGTATCAGGATGATGCTGTCCTCGTAGAATGAGTTAGGGAGGAGTCCTTTTCAATTGTTTGGAATAGTCTCAGAAAAAAATGGTACCAGCTCCTCTTTGTACCTCTGGTAGAATTCAGCTGTTAACTAGTCAATTTTCATCTTGAGCCCCCTTTTCAGTCTGAAGCAGGAAACTTCATTTAGCTACTTACTGTTTTAGTGGTTTTGCAGTGATTTTGATTTTAAATCCAATCAAATTGAAGACTTCTTCCCCCTCTGATTTCTCTTGGGGCTAATGTAAATCATAAACTATGCCAAGATGTAGCATTTTTGGAGATGGCATTCACTCCCCCATGTTAATCTGCTCTGTGCTGACTCTAACTGAGATCATAATCCTGTCAAATGCTTTTGTTGTCTGCGTGTCTGGCATTTAAGGTCACTCTAAACTGTTTTTTTTACAGAAGGATCCCCATCCCCTTTTCAGACTGAAATTTTATAATTTATACTGTAGCAACTTACTCTCCCTGTGACCCACCAGAAACCTCCCTTCCTGTTGGTTTTGTATTATATCTATGAAATTCTTTGCCATATTAGAAAATATTGGATAATCCTCGATTCTGACTGGTTCCTTCTATGATTCTGCAGATAAAACCATTATGAATTCATCCATCCATCCATCCACCCACCCACCCACCCACCCATCCATCTGTCCGTCAATCCATCCAGTGGGGCAGCTAACAAACATTTATTAAGTGTCAGGTGCTAACTAGGCACTGATAGTAGAAGGTTCCTTCCTGAAGGATTTTACTTTTTGGTAGTATATAAGAACCAAAATCAGTGGCCTGATGCTCCACAAAGCTTAGACACAGAAAACTAAGACCATTTACTCCTCACAACTTACTGTCTGCATTAACATAACTTACTTTTTCTATGAAACTCTTGCCCAGGCTATTGGGTTTAACTTTTCATGGAAAGCATCAACATACAGTTTGCATCCTCAAATTATTTGAATCCTTTATCTCAAAAATCCTTGCCTTGCTGTTTCATGATCTTCACCAAATCCTAACCAAGCCCACCTTTCTTGTACTACCATCTCCAACCTCAAAATTGAAAGACCTACTTTACCCCAAACTTCCAATTCCCAGTAAATTGGGACACTGCCAAAGCACTGTTGTAGGGGAGGGGCATCCTGCCTTATGTCGTAAGCAATGAACTCAGCTTTGCCTAATCAACAGTTGTGTGGTTGTATTTGGGAAGCCAGCACTCAACAGTGGTGTCATCATAATTCAGTTGCAAGCCCTGCTTTTCAGAGGAAGATTAGTTAGTACATAAAATTAGCCTCATTAGCTGTGAAAGATTATTTTAAATACATGTTTATGCATGATCAAAAGTCAGGCCTTTCATTGCTAATTCATGGTATGGTTTGGATACCCAACAGAGATTTCTTCTCAATGGATATTTAAAATGTGATCTTTTTTGGCCGGGCACAGTGGCTCATGCCTGTAATCCCAGCACTTTGGGAGGCCAAGGCAGGCAGATTACCTGAGGTCAGGAGTTCGAGACCAGCCTGGCCAACATGGTGAAACCCCATCTCTACTAAAAATACAAAAATTACCCGGGCGTGGTGGCACACACCTGTAATCCCAGCTACTCAGGAGACTGAGGCAGAAGAATTGCTTGAGCCCAGGAGATGGAGGTTGCAATGAGATGAGATCATTACACTACACTCTAACCTAGCCAACAGAGTGAGACACTGTCTCTAAATAAATAAATACATATATACATAAATAAAATAAAATAAAATGTGATTTTTCTTTCTTTCTTTTTTTCTTGAAATGGGGTGTTGCTCTGTCACCCAGGCTGGAGTGCAGTGGTGCGATGTCAACTCACTGCATCCTCCATCTCCCGGGTTCAAGTGATTCTTCTTATGCCTTAGCATCAAGTAGCTGGATTACTGATAAGCACCACCATGCCCATCTAATTATTTTTTCATATTTTTTAGTAGAGACAGGGTTTCACCATGTTGATCAGGCTCGTCTCAAACT
Organism: Piliocolobus tephrosceles; assembly: GCF_002776525.5. Lineage (NCBI taxonomy): Eukaryota > Metazoa > Chordata > Mammalia > Primates > Cercopithecidae > Piliocolobus > Piliocolobus tephrosceles. Next base: position 32,953,427 of record NC_045444.1, on the reverse strand, counting down.
CCTAGCTTGGCTCAAGTGATCCACCTGCCTCGGCCTCCCAAAGTGCTGGGATTACAGTCGTTAGCCACCGTGCCCAGCCTAAAATGTGATTTTTTTTTTTTGAGTTGGTTTTGAGATGGAGTCTCGCTCTGCCGCCCAGGCTGGAGTACAGTGGCTGGATCTCAGCTCACTGCAAGCTCCGCCTCCCGGCTTTATGCCATTCTCCTGCCTCAGCCTCCCTAGTAGCTGGGACTACAGGCACCCGCCGCCTCGCCCGGCTAGTTTTTTGTATTTTTTTAGTAGAGACGGGGTTTCACCGGGTTAGCCAGGATGGTCTCGATCTTCTGACCTCATGATCCTCCCGTCTCGGCCTCCCAAAGTGCTGGGATTACAGGCTTGAGCCACCGTGCCGGGCCAAATGTGATCTTTTTAATCACCATATTAAGCTTTACATAATGCAGATGTTAGTCATGCCTCAGGTATTGAGGTTAGGTCCTCCGGACAATGCTAGAGGCTGAGAACTCTTCGCCTGTGCTGCAGTCAGACTCCAGGCATCTGCTGCTGTGATTGGGTTCCTAAAATATATGACACAGGAGACACTATTTAAATATACTCTTTATTTTTGGCTAAGGCTTTAGCTAAGTCTTGTCCCTTCTGTCTGCTGGCCTTTCTAGGTGAAGTGGGCTCAACAATAAAAATAGTCTCTAAGACATCTTTGCTAAGTATATGTATGAGCAACATTGGACAGGTTCTTAGTTGTAGGCAACAGAATCTGACCTAACAAGTTTAGTTGGAAAGGGATTTATAATAGTTCACAAAATTATTGGGAAAGTTAAAAGTACAGACTCTAGGTTGAACTTCTGGGAACAATGCCCAGAACCACACTGAAAAACTGGCTTGCTAAGGAAGTTGCTGCTGCCATTGGCCTCAGAACCCCAGTGCTTCTGCCACAATCAGAAGGATGTTGCATTGGGCAAGTGTTGTCACTGCTGGTGGCCTCAGAAGAACCAAACACCCCTGCCATGATGCTGTTTGAGAGCAGTTTTCAAAGTGTGGTCCCTGAGGTAGCAGCATCAGCATCACCTGGTAACTTGTTAGAAATGCAAATTATCTTACCCAGCTCCAGACCTATGTAATCAGACACTCTGGGCATGAGGCCTAATGATGTGTGTTTCTGATACAGGCTAAAGTTTGAAAACTACTGCTATGTGAGATTGTTCAGTTTATTTCTGAAGTCTTGCACACATGCAGGTGTATCTGCTTGGCAGAACATAGGTCATGCAAAGAACTCTATGACAGAGGATACTGGGAAAAGAAGTCTGTAGCAGTACTTCTCAAAATTTAATATGTATCTAAATCACCTGGAGATCTTGTTATAATGCAGATTCTGATTATTAGGGCTGTAGAACAGTGCCAACAAGATCACAGGTGATAACAATACTCTTGATATGTGGACCACAGTTTGCATACAGAGAGCCTGTAGAATAGAAACAATGTTGGAAGAGAGGTTGGGGGATTGCAACTCTCCCAATATGCAATATCTTCTACCCAACCTGTCTTTTAATAAAAACCTATAACCTCCAAAATTTGCAAGAGGAAGAGATCCTCCACATGGGGAGGGGACTGATTAATCATCACATATTTCGCTGCCTTTACTTGAATTAGGAATCCATTATCTCCTTTCTTGGAAAACTTTGAGGTATCTGGGTATTGTATTTTAGAAGAGAGGTTGGATATTTTTAAAGCCTAAATTAAGCCAGACTTGGCGCATAGTTCTCTACCTTTTCCTCTGAATCTCTTCAGTCTTAGAAGACTGCATCTTAATCAGAAAATAAGCCCTATACACTCAACAACATGGTCTTGCCCAGGCTCCTGGTGTGACTGCCGCTGTTGAGTGCCCACCTGCCAAGAGAGCCTAAAGTCAAGTACTGATATGGGAGCAATTCCTGAAGGCTTCATCTGTCTACCTGGTAGCCAGTTGATTACATTTGATCTCTTCCTTCATGGCTAAAGGAGTGCTTTATTTTCTTAGGAATATTCTCACATTTCAGGAACAGGTTTTTCTTTCTTGCCTAGAGGACTTCAGCCAGCATTACCACTTTTTTGACTTACATTTCTGCCTTATCATGATATCCCACCCAACATTACCTCCAACCAGAGAACCTTTTCCAGAAAAGAAGTGTCACGGGTCTTATGATATGCCCATTATGTGAAACCGTGGCTGTGCTCTAGAAAGGAATGTCAATGAGGAAAAAGAGAACTATATTTGGAGCCCAGAAAATTCACTAGGTTATCTCTAAGTATTTTCTTGCTCAATCATCCTGGTCAATGGAAAACCATGAAAACCCGATAAAGATCATGAAGAACTCATATTTCCCAGTAATGATGATTTGGGTCACCTCACTATCTAAAGAGCCCTGTATAATTGAGGTGCTTACATAGGATAAGGGAAGAGAGAATAGATAGTGGCAACTATGATTACTAGCACTGATCTTGTGACCAGCTGTAGAAGCAGCAACTGTAGCAATTCTGTTTTATGTTAGTGATATAGTTTGGCTCTGTGTCCCCACCCAAATCTCATGTCAAATTGTAATCCCCGTGTCAGGGGAGGTGTCTAGTAGGGGGTGATTGAATAATGGAGGTGGACTTCCTCCTTGCTGTTCTTGTGCTGGAGTTCTCATGAGATGTGGTTGTTTGAAAGATTGTAGTATTTCCGCCTTTGCTGTCGCTCTTGCTGTCGCTCTTGCTCTCTCTCTTGCTCTCTCTCTTGCTCTCCTGCTCTACCATGGTAAGATGTGCTTACTTTCCCTTTGCCTTCTGCCATGATCGTAAGTTTCCTGAGGCCTCCCAGCCATGCTTCATGTGCAGCCTGTGAAACTATGAGTCATTTAAACCTTTTTTCATCATAAATTATCTGGTCTCAGGTAATTCTTCATAGCAATGTTAGAACAGACTAACACAGTTAGTTACTTGCTTCTTTCTCCCTTTCTTTACTACCTCCCCAACTACCTTCTGTGGAAAAAAAAAAACTGACAATGGCTTATAATTTAGGTTTCAGGTAATAACATGGTCATGATAAGTAGCTCATGGGACTTTGTTGGGGAGACCGACTTCTTGTCTGAATAAAGGATCAAAGTGGATGTAGGAGTGAACTAATTGCCTCTGCTGGGTATCTTTTTGTTGTTTCTCCAGATGAACTCTCCTCCTCCTTTCACCTCTGTGCCTAAGAAGATTGGCCAGGAAGAATTATGTCATCTTTCTTCTCTTCTAGTTTCTCACTCTGTTTATACAATGGGGAGCACTAGCATGGGTTCTAAAGAAAAGTAAAGTTGGGAAACTTACTTTCCTGATTCCCCGTGGGTTTTCTGGGTAGTAGCTACTACCTAAGCCATAAGCATACTTTCATAAGCTACTTCCATAAGCCTGTCAGATGGCCCACTCCTCACCACTCTCTTGCCCCTGCAGGCCTGATAGGTAACGCACCCACTGCCCCTAGCTCTGGAATACTATGTGCTCCTTTACGTTTTCTTAAACCTTTCTAACCCAGGAATAACTAACTCCTTTATTAACTTTCCTTAAATCACCCATTTCAAGAGTGGCATCTGCGTACTGCTAGGACCCTTTCTAATTCTGGGGTGAGGTTTGACAGTTCTCTGCTAAAATGACCAAGATTTGAATTCTACTATCTCCTTTTGTGGCTGTAGAATAACTAAATTTACTTTCAAATTATTCCGGGTAACATTTAGTCATGTAGAATATATTGTTTCAAATATTCTACCATTTTGGCATGAATAGGAGTTGTATGGAGATAGTTTTCAGTAGACTAAAACAAGTGACAGTCTATAACACAAAGAGTACCATCAGCTTATGCTATCACCATCCAATGTGCCTTGAGTGACTTTACATGCTTACTAACCAGTGGTTTCTAGCTTTATGTCAACATAGACTATTTTCAGATTTCAACTGTAAGGGGAAACAATACGTTTTCCATGTATTTTCTTATTGGATCATATTTTCTTTCTTTTGTGTTCTTAATTCTAACATTTTAATTTTGTTGGAAATTAAGTTGTAATAATATGTATATTTGCTTGTGTGACTTGCTACAAAACTATACTGAGTTTCCTGACAGGATAGAAACCATTCCTATTTTGCTTATTCTTAAATATCCACATAGAAGACACAATAAATCTTCGTTTGGCAAATAAATCAAACCCATTTTTGCATAGAAAAAAATGTAGAGGTTATAATTTGGTTTGTATTACTGAGAGAGTCTGTATGAATGATGTGGTTGTTTTTCAGACAACCTATGTTATTTTCACCACAAAACCAACATTTTCAGTAATATTATATATGCTTTTCTCTTGGTGTCACAATTGAAATTATAAAAATTTATTTTTTAATTGGGAGTAAAATGGCTCCTAAATCAGTTGTTTGCATGGACCTGCTTGAAAGTGAATGAACAATGAATAAAAGAGCAAATGAAAATGAATAAACAGATACTGGCCCTAAGATGAAAACACATAAGAGAGACAAGTTGCAGCAGTATTGTGGCCTGGGAAGTGTGGGGGAATGAAGGCATCGAATTCATCAGCCACAATCTTTTAAGGTAAAGCATACAGAGAATGTTTCATTCATTTCACTTATCTACTCACTTTTATTTGTTGCTATCATTAGTAAATATTGTATATGAGGTCCTATGCGCCAGACATTTTTTAGGTACTGGGCATGTATCAGATAGTGGAACAAACATGGCCCTGCTTTCTTTTAGTGTCCTGTCAGAAGATATTCTTTAGACTTAAAACAGTACTTCCTGTGCTACCCTTGTTTTGTCTCAACTTCGGATTGATTGATAATGTCTTCTGCTAAGACTTATAGAAGCAGGGGCTAGCAATTATTTTGTGGGCATGAGAGAAAAAAGGAAAATAGGGGTTTGTAGAGGGGAGCTGGATCCTAAAAAGCAATTCTATACAATTGATTTGAAAAGCATTGGTGAACTAAGGAAAAAAACTGAGCCCATGAGCCAGCTAAGATGCTCTTGGCTTCCTGATCGGCAGGGTGTCATTATTTCTTGGTAAATTAAAGCACTGAGATTATTTGGTCAAATTGATAGAGAATTTTTGAAGAGGAATTATAGTAATTCCCCCTTATCTGTGGGATATACATCCCAGTACCCCTAGTGGGTGTCTGAAACTACACATAGCACTGAACTGAATATATGTTATGTTTTTTTTCTTTTTGATAACTGAAATGGCTATGAAGTGTCTAACAGGCAATTCAAGGGGTAGAACCTAATCTCCCTCTCCATGAATGTGAATGGATTTAAGGCCTCACATCTAATAAGTTAAATAAAGTAGAAGTAATGGTGTACAACTTCTGACTAGGGCACAAAAAGCACTGGGACTTCCTCATTACTTTTTTCTTTTTCTTGGATCTTCTGCTCTGAGGGAAGCTGGTTGCCATGTGGTGAGGACATTTTAGCAGGCTTATGAATGGTTCATGGAGTGAGTTACCAAGGCCTCTTGTCAACCTGTAATAAACTAAGGCTCCATTCAATAGTTATGCCATTGAGGCTTCTTAGAAATGAAGCCCTTAGCCCAGGCAAGTCCTCAGATGACTGCACCCCCAGCTGCCATCTTGACTACCACCTCAGGAGAGCCCCTGATAGCTAAGATGCTCTTAGCATGATGATAGTATAAATCATCATCATGTAGTCATTCCCTGGAGTTCAATGATCATCTCTCCCCAGATCACTTTCATGTACCTTTTTCTCTAATCACCTGACTGCTTGCTAATGATTCAGTCTCACCAAGTGGCCAGAGAATCCTGAGTGTCTAGTTTGTACCTTAAATTCAACAAATACTACATTAGTATAATATTTTCTTCTGAAACTGTGTTATTCACCAGTTACTCAGATAAAAACCTTGGTATTATCTTTGAATCGACTTTCCTCCTAGGTACCTCGACCGATGGAATTCATTTCTGTAAGGTGGAGTCCCCTACCACAACTCAGCCTCTTACTATTTTTACCTGGAGAGTTGGATTAAATAATTTACCCACCTTCAGCCACTGCTTGTGTTAACTCAGTTTAATACAACTGCCAGGCCAATTTATTTTATTTTAAAGCACTTCAGTTTATTTTAAAGCACAGCTTAACTTTGGCGACTCCTTATTACCTGTGGAATACAGTTCACATTCCTTAGCATGGTATTCAAGACCAACCTATCCCTCTAAGTTCCTAAACTTCTGCAAGCAGAACCAGCTGCTTTCAAAAGTACATATTATAGTGTTCTTATCTGCATGCCTTATGTTCCATTTCCCTGGAACGCCCCATTTCCCAGTTTCAAAGTGTTGTAGTTTTTTATCTATTGTTTGCCCTTTACAATTGCCACCTCTTTGAAGACATCTCCTTTGATATACCTTTTTAAAACTAATCCCTCTGCCTTCCATAATACCTTTGATTTCCCTTCTTTTATCTTAGATAAATATGTGTTTATTATATCATCTGGTAGATTATAAGTAGTGTAGTTAAATGTTTAAATTTCATTTTGTTATTATAGTATATTTTTAGAAATCATCTCAATACTGTGTTTTTAGTTTTATTTTGATATATAGGATTTGGGAGTCTGATCCTACCTCTACCACTGTTTTGTTTTGCATTTTTTATCTTCTGTTTCCTCATCTGTAGAAAGGAGGTAGCAATAGTGTACATTCCATAGTTTTGTTTGGTGGACTCAAATGAGACTCTAATCAAACTCTTAGAGAGTGCCTCATCTACCAAAAGCTCGACAAATTTTGGCTATTGTTATACAATGACTGAGATAGAGGGAGGTTAATAATTAGTTTGTATCCCGAATGTATTTATGTCCTAGTCTACAGCCTTAATTACCTGGGATTCCTAAATAATCCTGATGAGGTAGTTGTTGTCTGTGAGCAACTACCTCATCAGGATCACAATCCAAGAAAGGCCAAGCAAACACAAATATGACTCCTCCTTGTACACAAAGTGTTTCCTCTCCTCGATGCCTTTCTGTGAATTATCTCACAGAATTCATTCACCTCCCAAAGATGACTCGGATTTGATCCTGTCCTTTGAAAGGTTTATAATCTAGTCGGAAGAGATAGTTCTATATACACATAACTGTCATACAAAGTACACTGTAATTTCAAAGAGACATGGTCTTAAAGGATGAGGATGATTTCAGTGAAGTAGAAGACATTGGAGAGGGTCATCTGTAATAAAAACTCTTAAGAACACGGCAAAGGCAGAGTGGTGAAGTTCACCCTGTCTTTGGAGATTATTGTTTGAATATTTTATTCTTCTTCTACTTACCTCTCAGATAAACTTAAAACTTCTTAGGTAGAGAAAATGAAGGAGTAAGCTATCCAGGAAGAAAGCCACTCAAAGGAACTCTCTATATAGTCAAGAGTTTCACTTCTGTAATAAAAGAACAAGTGAGGCAGCATCCTCCAGTCATGTTCTCTAAATTCTGCTGTATGAAGTAGTTATAATGATGGCAAACTTGGATAGTACAAATAGAGAAAGGGTAATACTATGTGTTTGTTGTCAATAACATATGCTAATTACCATTCATGAAAACAAAATGAGTCAATCACAGCAAGTATCAATATCTTCTCCAATAATTGGAAAAATGCATTATAAACAACCTATAATAAAGTTTCAGGTAGGGTTTAGGTATCTTTCTTTCAAATATGTATATTACAAGTCTTGTGTTTACTGTAACCAATTGTGGATGTAATAAAATGATTGTGACATTAATTTGTAAGCTATGCGCCCTTTCCTCTTAAAGTGCTTATAATATTTCATTTTCCTTCATTGACCCAATTTCTTAGAGAGAAGGGTCTCAAGAGGCCTTTTTTTATAACGCTTATAGAGAAAGTGGGCATTTTTCTTTTTAAAAATCATATTAAAATAGGAAAAAGTACTTTGCCAGCATGATATATTAACATAAAACACGTGGAAAGTGCTGCTGTCACAAAATAGCTTAGACTTTTTTTCCATGAATCCAATTTGTCATGGTGTTCTGAATTTTAGCATAACTTTTTCAGTAAAAATGACTCTTCACTCATCTATGTGAACAAATGGGACTTTAGGCATAGCATCACAAGAGGATTTCCTATGCTATGTTAAGACCCCAATATAGGGACATTCCATTGTGAATATAAATAACCCCAGTCCCTCTAAACATGCCTCTCCATATGCTTTTGCTTAACAATGCAGCAGATGCCGTGGATGGAAACCACCTCTTTAGCTATAGGCAGGCCAGCAAGCTTCTGTCACTGTGTTCTCACTGGTAGGTCATTGGATGTGACTGCCAATCGGGCAAGTCTCTTGGCAATCAAACTTGCAGGCGGCTTGCAGGCTTGGGGATATTTTAGGGCTGCTCTACCTTAAAAGCCTGACAGGTTTGTTCTTTTGTCCTGTGAGGCCATATCAATTTCTTTTCTAGGTCTGATGCTTCAGAGAAATCTCTTGGGACTGAAAAGGAAGAAAGACCTAGATGAAGACATAAATACAACATTGGCATTCATTTTTTTCCACTGTATTTCATAAAATGAGCATTGAGAATCTCTGAATTTTCTATGAATGTTCCCCAATTAACCCCTCTCATCATATATTCATAGAGGCTATGGAAATTGTTTCCTAGATGTTGAAAATTTATTATAAAAATTATTAAGAGTCTGAGAGATTTCTGGATTTAAACAACCCCTAAAATTTAAACTCTTTTGGGAAAACCCCTGATGCCAGGAGCTAACTCTTAATGAGGTATTAGTGATGTTTGCTTTACCATAACCTAGGCTATGAAGAGAGAGGATGCTGCCTTCCTCCTCAGCCTGTCTCTTTTACTCAAGGCTCTTATGTAGGCATCTATTTCTGTTGATCCTTTTTGATGATTGTTTCCTGCTTCTTAACATGCTGCCAAATCTTCTCTCCCTACACTGTAACAAAGACTTAAGAGCATGGATTTTAATATGCTTATTTACTTGTTTTACTAAAAATAGAATTCTTGGCATTCAAAATCCTGTTGTTTTACTTATGTAACTGTGTCTTCCATTACCTTTTGTTGGGATTGGTTTAGATTATATGTATACCTCTTTAAAAAGTAAACATAAATTTTACAGAAATTAAAACTAAAATTAACTACCTTAAACTTACGGTTTTAAAATGGCAGCACAGAAGCAAGCTGGCTTCACTTCTGCTCCCCACACAAAACCAAAAGCAAGTATACAGTGCCAAGATTTCATTGATAACAATGCAGAACTCAAATGTGGCCTCAGGGATAGAACCTGGGGCCACAGAGAAATGAAAAAGTTCTGAGCAGACAGTAGGATAATTGGACTTCACATCTTCAATATCCCCCTGATATGGTTTGGCTGTGTCCCCACCCAAATCTCATCTTGAATTGTAACTCCCACAATTGCCACATGTCATGGGAGGAACCTGATTGGAGGTGATTGAATTATGGGGGTGGGTCTTTCCTGCACTGTTCTCGTCATATGAATCTCATGAATGAGTGTCATGAGATCTGATGGTTTTAAAAATGAGAGTTTCCCTGCACAAACTTTCTCTTTGCCTGCTGTCATCCATGTAAGACATGACTTGCTCCTCCTTGCCTTTTACATTCTGCCATGTTTGTGAGGCCTCTCCAGAACCTCTTTTTTTTTGTAAATTTCCCAGTCTTGAGTATGTCTTTGTCAGCAGCATGAAGATGGACTAATATAGTAAATTGGTACAAGGAGTGGGGTGTTGCTGAAAAGATACTCAAAAATACAGAAGCAACTTGGGAACTGGGTAACAGGCAGAGGTTAGAACAGTTTGGAGGGCTCAGAAAAAGACAGAAAATGTGGGAAAGTTTGAAACTATCTAGAGACTTGTTGAATGGCTTTGATAAAAATGCTGATAGCGATATGAACAACAAACTCCAGGGTCAGATGGTCTCAGATGGAAATAAGGAACTTGTTGTGAACTGGAGCAAAGGTGACTCTTGTTATGTTTTAGCAAAAGATTGGTGGCATTTTGCCTCTGTTCTAGACATTTGGGGAACTTTGAACTTGAGAGAGATGATTTAGGGTATCTGGTGGAAGAAATTTCTAAATAACAAAGCATTCAATAGAAGACATTTGGTTTTATAAGGGAAGCAGAGCAAAAAAAAGTTGGAAAATTTGCAGCCTGACAATGTGATAGAAAAGAAAACCCTATTTTTCTGAGGAGAAATTCAAGCTAGTTGCAGAAATTTGCATAAATAATGAGGAGCTGGATTTTAATCCCAAGATGATGGGGAATATGTCTCCAGAGCAGGTTAGAGGTCTTCAGAGCAGCCCCTCCCATCACAGGCCCAGAGTCCTAGGAGATAAAAAATGGTTTCATGGACTAGGCCCTAGGTCCTTGTGCTGTGTGCAGTCTAGAGACTTGGTGCCCTGTATTCCAGCTACCCTAGGCATGACTATAAGGGGCCAAGGTACAGCTTGGACCATGGCTTCAGAGGGTGCAACCCCAAGGCCTTGGCAGCTTCCATGTGGTATTGAGCCTGCGAGTGCATAGAAGTCAAGAATTGAGGTTTGGGTACCACTGCCTAGATTTCAGAGGATGTATGGAAACACCCGGATGTTCAGGCAGAAGTTTGCTGCAGGGGTGGGGCTCTTATGGAGAACCTTTGCTAGGGCAGTATGGAAGGGAAATGTGGGGTCAGAGCCCCCACACAGAGTCCCTACTAGGGTACCACCTAGTGGACCTGTGAGAAGAGAGGCACCATCCTCCAGACTCCAGAATGGTAGATTCACTGACAACCTGCACTGTGTGCCTGGAAAAGCCACAGACACTCAACACTAGCCTGTGAAAGCAGCCAGGAGGAAGGCTGTACCCTGAAAAGCCACAGGGGTGGAGCTACCCAAGACCATGGGAACCCACCTCTTGCATCAGTGTGACCCAGATGTGAGACATGGATTCAAAGAAGATCATTTTGGAGTTTTAAGATTTAACTGCCCTGCTGGATTTTGGACTTGCATGGGGACTGTAGGCCCTTTGTTTTGGCCAGTTTCTCCCATTTGAAATGGCCATGTTTAACCAATGCCTGCACCCTCATTGTATCTAGGAAGTAATTAATTTGCTTTTGATTTTGCAGGCTCATAGGCAGAAGGGACTTGCCTTGTCTCAGATGAAATGTTGGACTATGGTCTTCTGAGTTAATGCTGAAATGAGTTAAGACTTTGGGGGACTGTTAGTAAGGCATGATTGATTTTGAAATGTGAGGATATGAGATTTGGGAGGGGCCCGAGGGGTAATGATATGGTTTGGCTGTGTCCCCATCCAAATTTCAATCTCATCTTGAATTATAATTCCCAGAATTCCCACGTGTCTTGGGAGGAACCTGGTTGGAGGTGATTGAATTATGGGGGTGGGTATTTCCTGTGTTCTCATGATAGTGAATGAGTCTCACGAGATCTGATGGTTTTAAAAATGGGAGTTTCCTTGCACAAACTTATTCTCTGTCTGCCACCATCCATGTAAGATGTGACTTGCTCCTCTTTGCTTTTCAGCTTCTGCCATGATTGTGAGGCCTCCCATGCCACATGGAACTGTAAGTCCAATAAACCTCTTTCTTTTATAAAGTACCCAGTCTCTGGTAGGTCTTTATCAGCAGTGTGAAAACAGACTAATCTACCAACTTCCATTCTGCCTGGCAAGAAGCATGCAGAAAATCTTTCCCCAACCTAGTAGTAAAAATAGTGAGATTGAGGTGGTCAATCAATTTTCCCATAATGTTGGGTTCCCTGGCAGGACATCTGTTCTTTCCTTAACCCAAAGGAAATATAATGACTGCCTGAAGAGAGAAATATCCCTGAGGACCGGTAGAGACAAAGGGGAGGTTGGGCTACCATCCCTAGTCCTATAAACTCTTTTTTATAACTTGACCAAAGGAGACACCAAATCAAAATGGCTATTCAGAAGCACCACACTGTAAGAGGTATATTTCATAGATCCCTTGGCAATAACTCCTAGCCAGCTTTCCCATACTGCTGGGATAATTCTTTTGAGATTGCTGCCTTTTGGGCGGGTGGAACTCCAATCATTTACTGAAGCCAAGGTGAAACTGGGCTTAAGGTACCACCTATAGCCAAAAAGGAGGCAGCTTCCTAACAGTAAAGATTTGCTAAGCAAATAGAGCCAATAAAAAACAAAACAAGCCAGAGAGAGAAAATGGAAATAAGTAAGTAACCCTTCAATGCAAATACATACAAGTAATAATAGCAAACAGGGAACTATGATTTAGCCAAAAGGAAAAAGCAAGTTTCCAATGACTGACCTTAGTGAGACAACAGTTTCTGAACTCTCTGACCAAGAATCCAAAATAGCAGTTTTAAGGAACCTCAGTGATATCCAAGATAATACAGAAAAGCAATTCAGAAGTTTATTAGAGAAAATTAAGAGATTAAAATAATTTTAAAAATCGAACAAAAATTTTATAACTGAGAAATACATTTGCTGACATGAAGGACTTATTAGAGGCTCTCACCAGCAGAATGGACCAAGCAGAGGAAAAAATTGGTGAGCTTGAAGACCATATATTTATAAACACACATTCAGTGGCAAAAAGAAAAGAATGAAAAATGAAGACCACCTATGAGATACAGAAATTACCCCAAAAGACAAAATCTAAGAATTACTGTTTTTCAAGAGGGAGCTTAATGATAGCAAGTGTTAGAAACCTTATTCAAATAAATAATAGCAGAAAACTTTCCAGAACTTGAGAAAGATATAAATATTCAGGTACAGAAATATCTGAGAACACCAAACAGATTCAACCCAAATTCTATCCAACACATATAAAATAAAACTCTCAAAAGTCAAGGACAAAGAGATGATCCTAAAAGCAGCAAAGGAAAATACGCAAATCACATGTAGAGGATCTCCAATTTGGTGACAAAGCTCTCAACAGAAACTGTACAGTCCAGGAAGGAGTGGAATGACATTCTCAAAGTACTCAAAGAAAAAAACTGCCATTTGAGAATACTGTGACCAGCAAAATTATCCTTCAAAAATGAAGGAGAGATGAAGTCTTTCCCAGAGAAACAAAATTGAGAGAATTTACCACCACTAGATCCATCTTACACGAAATGGTAAAAGGAGTTCTTCAATCTGAAAGAAAAGAAACCACTAACATGCAAAAAGAAAACTTTTCAAGGTACAAAACCCACTGGTAAACTTAAGTACTTGAATAAAGCCAGAATACTCTATGACTGTAACTGTGGTTTGCAGTCTGCTTTTAACTCTGGTATGAAGCCCAAAAGACAAATCTATCAGAAACAATAATAGCTACAACAACTGTTAAGAGATAGGTAATACAAAAATGTGTATATTGAGACAACTCAACATCAAAATGTGGGGGGAGATGGAGTTAAAGTGTGCATTTTTTGTTGTTGTTGCTTTTGTTTCTGTTCTTTTCTTTGTGATCCAACTTGTCATCTCTTTAGAATAACTTGTTATATCTATAAGATGTTTTTTTGTAAGCTTCGTGGTAACCACAGCACAAAAACCTATAATAGATTCACTAAAAATAAAAAGCAACAAATTAAAACATACTACGAGAGAAAATCACTTAACCACAAAGGAAGGCAGTAAAAAAGGAAGAGTCTCAGAGCAACCAGAAAACAGGCAACAAGATGGCTGTAGTGTGTCCTTATCTATCAAAAAATAACACTGAATGCAAATGGTCTAAATTCACTAATTAAAGGTCACAGAATGACCAAATGGATAAAGAAGCAGAACTTTCAAGAAACCCACTTCACCTATAAAAACACACGTAAACTAAAAGCAAAGGGGTTGAAAATGATATTGCATGCAACTGGAAGCCAAAGTAGTAGCTATACTTATATCAGGCAAAGTAGATTACAAATCTAAGGTTGTAAAAAGAGATAAAGAAGGTCAGTATATAATGATAAAAGAGTCAATTCAGCAAGATAATATAACAATTATAAATAGCTGTGCACCCAACACTGGAGCTTCCAAGTAAATAGATCTAAAGGGAGGACAGATTAGAGTACAATAATAGTTGGGGACTTTTAACATCCCACTGTCAGTAATGGACAGATAACCTGGACAGAAAATCAACAAAGGAACAGTGGAGTTAAACTACACACTAGATCAAATAGGCCTAACTGACATTTACAGAATATTTCAACCAACTGCTGCAGAATACACATTTTTTTCATCAGCACATGAAACGTTCTGCAGAATATTCTATATCTTAGGCTACAAAATAAGTCTGAATAAAAATTTTAAAAATCATACCAAGTATCTTTTCTAACCACAATAAAATAAAACTAGAAAGCAATAACAAGAGGAACCTTGAAAAAAATACATATACATAGGGAAATTAAACCACATGCCCCTGAATGCCCAACAGGTTAATGTACAAATCAAAAATAAAATTAATAAATTTCTTGAAACAAATGAAAATACAACATATCAGAATCAATGGGACACGGCAAAAGCAGTACTAAAAGGGAAGTTTACAACAATAAATGTCTATATCAAAAAAGTAGAAAGACTTCAAATAAACAATCTAACAATGCACCTCAGGGAACTAGAAGATTAAGAACAAGACAAACTCAAGATTTGTGGAAATAAAGAAATAATAAGATCACAGTAGAAATAAAATTGAGAGGAAAAAATACAGAGGATCAATGAGACGGAAAGTTACTCTTTTGAAAAGATAAGCAAAATAAATAAATCTTTAGCTAGATTAAGAATAAAGAGAGAAGACTGAAATAAACAAAATCAGATATGACAAAGGAGACATAACAACTGAGACCTCAGAAATACAAAGAATCATTAGAGACAATTACAAACAACTATACGTCAACAAATTGGAAAACCTAGAGGAAATAGATAAATTCTGGAATACCTAAAACCCACCAAGATTAAATCATGCTGAGATTAAAAGAAAGAAAGAAAAAAACCTCAACAAAACAAAAATATCAACCAAGATCAAAGACTTAATAAAAAGTCTCCCATCAGAAAAAGCCCAGGACCTGATTACTTCACTTTAGAATTCTGCCAAACTTTTAAAGAATTAATATCAATCCTACTCAAACACTTGAAAATATTTTAAGAATAGGAAATACTTGCAAACTTATTCTCTGAGGCCAGCATTATTCTGATATCAAAACCAAACAAAAACACAACAACAACAACAAAAAATAAAACTACAAGCCAATATCCCTGATGAGCATTGATGCAAAAATCCTCAACACTGCATTACCCCTCGGGCCCCTCCCAAATCTCTAGCAAACTGAATTCAACAGCACATGAAAAAGATCATACACATGATCAAGGGGAATTCATTCAGGAATTCAAAGATGGTTCAACATATAACAAATCAATAAACAGAATCCACAACATTAACAGATTCAAGAACATAAACATTATTTCAATAGATGCTGAAAACGCATTTGACAAAATTCAATATCACTTTTTAATAAAACCCCTTATCAAAATGAGTAGAGACCCAGGTAACCAACCTGCACGTGTACCTCCTCTATCTAAATGAAAGTTGACATAAAAAATGGGTATAGAGGTAGCATACCTCAAAATAATAAATGCTGTATGTGACAAACCCACAACCAACATCACACTGAATGGAAAAATTGAAAGCTTTTTCTCTAAGGACTGGAACAAGACAAGGATGGCCCACTTACACCACTTTTATTTAACACTGGAAGTCCTGGAAAAAGTAATTAATTAGGCAAGAAAAAAAGGCATCCAAACTGAAAAGGAAGAAGTCAAATTAGCATTGTGTACAGACGACATAATCTTATACCTAGAAAAACATAAAGGCTCCACCAGAAAAACTCTTAGAACTGAACAAATTAGAACAAAATCAGTAAAGTTGCAGAATACAAAATCAGCATACAAAAATTAGTAACATTTATATATGCCAACAGCAAACAACCTGAAAAAGAAATCAAGAAAACAATCCCATTTAGAACAGCTACAAAAAATAGAAAATACCTAAGAACCAGTCTAACAAAAGTAGTCAAAGATCTATACAAAGAAAACTATAAAACTCAGATGAAAGAAATTGAAGAGGACACAATAAAATAGAAAGATGTTCCATGCTCGTGGATTAGTGAATCAATATTATTAAAATGACAATTTTGCCCACGGTAATTTACAGATTCAATGCAATCCCTATCAAAATACCAATGACATTCTTCACAGTAATAGAAAATACAATTCTCAAATTTATATGAAACCATAAAAGACCCCAAGTAACCCATGCAGTCCTGAGTGAAAAAAGAATAAAGCTAGAGGCATGACACTACCTGTCTTCAAAATTTACTACAAAGCTGTAGTAACCCAAACAGCATGGTACTGGTGTAATAACAGACACATAAAACAATGGAACAGAATAGAGAATCCAGATATAAACCCCCATATTTACAGCAAACTCATCTATGACAAAGATGCCAAGAACATACATTGGGGAAAGGACAATCCTTTCAATAAATGGTGCTGGAAAAACTGAGTAACTTTATAAAGAAGAATGAAACTATACTCTTCACACTATATACAAGAATCAAGTAAAAACGGATTAAAGACTTAGATCTAAGACCTGGAGCAATGAAAACACCAGAAG
Source organism: Piliocolobus tephrosceles (assembly GCF_002776525.5). NCBI lineage: Eukaryota > Metazoa > Chordata > Mammalia > Primates > Cercopithecidae > Piliocolobus > Piliocolobus tephrosceles. The sequence continues at coordinate 32,936,790 of NC_045444.1, read as the reverse complement.
AAACCATTGCAGTAACACTCTAGGACAGTGGTCTGAACAAAGATTTTTGTGTATATGACCCCAAGAGTACAGGCAACAAAAGCAAAAATAGACAAATGGGATTATACCAAGCTAAAAAGCTACTGCACAGCAAAGGAAACAATCAGCAAAGCAAAGCTACAACACCCAGAATAGTAGAAAATATTTGCAAACCACTCATTTGACAAAGGATTAATAACAATAATATGTAGGGAACTCAAATAACTCGACAGTAAAAAATAATAATAATAATCCCATTAAAAGGTGGGCAAATGATCTAAATAGAAATTTCTCAAAAAAAAAAAAAAAAAAAAATACCAGAGACCACCAATCTACAGTCTATTTTCATGATACTCACTTTTTTGGAGTAGGAAGGGAGAAGATGAAGGACGAACCAAAAGAATATAAATATTTATTGCTATTGAAGTGTACACTTAAATTGGTAAAGATGGTAAATTTTATATGCATCTTTTACCTCAAAAATAAAAATAAAAGTATATATTAAACATATTTCATGTTTTTGATAATTCTTTATAATTCAATACTATTTGTAAGTTTAAATTTCTTACTTTTCCCTAATTAAACTTATGGTAAATGTTGGGAATATGTTACAAGTGCCCTAGAGACGAGGAGGCTAAACTGAGAAAAATTAAGTGATATGTCCAAGGTCAGAAATCTGTAAAAAGTAAACAGAGGACATGAACACAGAGCTTCTGGCTCTTAGACAAGAAGTATCAAACTTTTATGTGAATCAGAATCACCTGCAAGACTTCTTAAAACACAGATTGCTAGGCTCTATTCCAAGTTTCTGGGATTCAGTAGCTCTGAGATGAGACTTGAGAATTTGCATTTCTAGCAGGTTTTCAGGGACTACCCTTTGAAAACTGCTATTCTAGACTAGTACCTTTCCAATTTGTATTTTTAATGTCCTTTTTTTATCTCTACGTGGCTCTGTTGCATTAGTAAGTTTGGTGGGATGTGTATCTGAAAAAATCTTGCATTATAAGCTTGAGCTAGATTTACTAACAGCTAGGATACTGTCGATGAGTGAGGGAGAAGTTGGCTACTTAGTATAAATAGTGGGTTGTCTTAGTCTGTTTGTGCTGCTATAGAGGAATACCTGAGGTTGGATAATTTACAAAGAGAAGAAGTTTATTTGGCTTACTGTTCTGCAGGCTGTATGAGAAACATGGTGCCAGCATCTGGGTCTGGTGAGGGCCTCAGGAAGTTTCTACTCATGGCGGAAATTGAATGGGAGCAGAAGGGGAGGTGACATGCAGAGATCACATAGCAAGAGTGCAGAAGCAAGAGGAAGGGGAGGGAGGTGCCAGGCTCTTTTTAACAGTCAGTTTTTGCAAGAACTAACCGAGTAAGAACTCACTTATTACCACATTCATGAAGGATCCACCCCACAACTCAAACACTGCCTCCCAGGCCCCATCTCCAATATTGGAGATCACATTTCAACATGAGACCTGGCAGGGTCAAACAAACCTTATCCAAACCATAGTATGGGTTAAAATCATAAAAATATATTCAATTGAGGTAAAAATGATCAGGAAAGTTAGTCTGCCATGTACAATACATTTGCTACCTTTTTTTCCCCAATCCTTGACTTTTTTTTTTCTGTTGAGACAGAGTCTAGCTCTGTCACCCAGGCTGGAGTGTGCAGTGACGCGATCTTGGCTCACTGTCACCTCCACCTCCCAGGTTCAAGCGATTCTCCTGCCTCAGCCTCCCAAGTAGCTGGGACTATAGGTGCGTGCCACCACTCCCAGCTAATTTTTTTTGTATTTTAGTAGAGACAGTGTTTCACCGTGTTGGCCACGATAGTCTCAGTCTCCTGACCTCATGATCCACCCACCTCGGCCTCCCAAAGTGTTTGGATTACAGGCATGAACCACTGTGCTTGGCCTGTTATATTTACTATTATAATTACGTAGTTTATAGGCAGATATTATATATTTGAACAGTTATCTGATAATATCTGATAACAATTCATAGGCTATAAGTCTCCTTCTGCATGTTACATTCTTCTCTCACCTTAGAACAGTATTTCCCTGAGTGTGCTCCAATGAAAAACTATTTATGCTAAAATTACTTAGAATGGATTGTATGGTCATACTTGGGGAGGTCCTATGACATTAAATGGGGTACTTTATCTTCAGGACTTCTCAAAACTCTCAATATGTTAATGTACATTATGACTCTGCAAGAGGGGGAAAGTGATTTTTCTGTTTCCAACTTTATATGGCCTTAGCGCTTTCTTTTAAATGAAGGGTATTGAATGACTAGTATCGCACATACAACACTGGGGAAACACTTGCATAAAATTTAAAAAATCCTTTCTGAGAAATAGTAGCTCTTTTAAATGTCTTTCTTCATCTGTAAGTCAATTCCCGTATTTAGGAGTATATCATTCTCTGATTACTCTTAGTCAATCAGACTAAAATATTTGACTTAAAAATATTTTCTATGTATTTCCCTTACATAAATGGAGCTGATCCCAATAATAGGAACTTATAGAAATACTTTTTTATAACTCAGTTTTCCCATTATTTACCACCATTTAATTACCCCATTTAATGGCATACGACTTCCCAAAGTATAACTACTCTCTTCTTCAGTAAAAAAGTCAGTCTTTTCCTTCAAAGGGATATATTTAATAGATAATGGCTTTGTAAGATAGCATGGCTCTAGCTTCTTGTTTGTCTTTACCTAGCAACTTATATCAAACACAGAAATAAAGAAATGCCAATGGGTTTATCCAGTGAGTTTCTTAGAATATATTTTTAGAAAGCCTGTGGTTCTAGTGGGGGAAAAAACCCACAACAATTTAAGAAAAGCTTAATTGATGATTTAAGTATTATTATCCCTATTTTCCTCTTTCATTTAGAAAAATTTAAAGTGATTTCTCACATCTGAAGATGAATCTACCTGGTTCCACTTATTTTGTTTACCATATTTAACTCTAAAATCCAAGATTTGGACTCATGATTCTTGGTCCTGGAGTCTATATACTTTCTTTCACTAGACATCCCCTGAGTTGTGAGGAAACCAAGGGAAACAGCAGTCACATTCTGCTGAAAGTATCTTATTTCGAGTAGAAAATCTATGACATTTAGCTTAACTGCTACTATTTTGTCTTATTTAAATTTTCCAAAATATTTATTTACCAGTTCTTGACAAAAATGATTAGTTTCTGCATACTTTAACATCTTTAATAATATTGAGCGTCTTCTGTGTGTCTGAATTGTACTAGGTGTTTTACGTTTACCATCTTTAATTTTTGCCACAAACTGAAAGGTACACAGCAAAATCTGAGATCCAGTGAGTTCACCTAACTTGGGCTGAATCCTAGAAAACAGCTAAATTGGGTTGAGACTATAGTTTCCTTTTTCTCTGTAGTTCAAATCCTTTTCACTATACCTTGCTTTCTCTAAGCTGTTCATCTGTAGACTACACATGAGACTATTTTACTATCTAGCTTTCTCTATTGGATTTTATATTTTTTGGAAATGGAGAGTACTTTTTCCGTATAGAAGGCCTATGCCTAGTTTACTCTTACACTGTCAGTGGCTAATGATTTATTGACTCTGGAATTAATAAAACATTGTCCCACACCTGCATTAACTTCAAGCCTTTCATATCAACCAGAAGGGTTTACTTTTCTGTGAACATAGAGCACCATGTTCACAGAATTGAGTTTCTGTCCTGATCTCCGTTCCCAGGAATTTGGATGATGTTAGAAATGCCCAAAGTCTAACTTGAACACTTGGACAAGACTTCCTACTATCCTATGAGAGTTCCCCAAGGAAGATCATACAACAGAACTAAGGGATCAATGTATTATTAGGTGGAGCTTTGACATAATTACAGAAAACTGAGCTGGACTTTCAAGAGAATTCTTTTTACAGATTAAAAGGCTAAAGTGTGTGTTGCCCTGCACTCAACCCAAAATCTCTAGAGTTACATGTTTATTAGACAAACAAAGGCTCAAATCTTTTGATATCAACTAGCCAAATAGAATATTGCTTCTCTAGGCATTTCCAAGGTTTAAAGTGAACTGACAATTTTATGCTTCTGAGAGAAATGACATACAAGAAGAGGCAAAGTGACCTTCTGTCCGTATGGCTTTTGATATATTCTAAGTTTTATTCTTCATTGAGCTTTTACCAGAAAGTTTATGTGAAATTTGTAATTTTCTGTTAGGCAAGAGGTTAGATGCTTAATATGATTTGTTTCGTATTATGTTCATATATATGTTCAGACTTTGAACATATATATCCCCAACACCTAAGTCTTGCGTTCACTTAGTATAGCATGTCAGGTTTCATCATTATGTCCTCTGTTTTATTGAGCCTCAATATAAGAAGTAGTAATGTAAAGAATATTTGTTTTTTAATTCTTTGTAAAATCATCATAAAAATTTTATTTGTTACTGTTTGATTGTGCCTTAATTTGGTTTGAGAAAAAAGCTGTATCTCTTAAAGAACGAATGTTTCTTTTTATTATGATGAATAGAAGTATGTAGTTTTTGTTTGTTTGTTTGTTGCTATTGTTGTTGTTGTTTTGCTTTGCTTCTAGGAAACTCAAGACTCAAAACTAAAATTTAAAGCTTAAGCATGGAAATTGTTTTAAGGGGTTGATATTTTTTCTTCATTATAGCTGAAAAATTTCTTTTTATATTGATAGTTTTCTATTATAAGTCTAAAATCCACATTAAAGGAGGATTAAATTATAAGCAACTAATAGAGATCCAAAATCAAAGCCTATATTTTTAAAATGAGACTTTTCAAATGTACCATCTATTTACCTATCTATGTTGTTCTTACCCTCATATTGTTTTTGTTTCAGATTTTGAAAGCTGAATTTATTGTTACAGCAAAAGTCTTAAGCATTACTCTTTCAAAGCTTGAATTGAATATTTATTTAAGGAAAAGCTTGCAACATTCTTCTAAAGGACAGAACTTACTAATTAGATTTTGGTTTAAAAATGATGAAATGCCAAGTCTTAGTTCACAGTTTATTTTAAATTTTATGAGAGTTTGCACTTGCCTTCTTTTCTCCTCCTGTCCTTCCCTGAAACATTCCAGTCATTATCACATCATATTTATAGCAGTCTTTCCTCTGAAAATGTGTTCATGGAACACTGACCATGTTTCATATATAAAAATGAATCCAAAGTAAATTGATTGAAAATATGCATATTGTGTTTGAGTTAAGATGATGTCAAAGCAACTGGGTGACTTGGTTACCTTGGCACTTTAGATGTTCAACAAATAGCATTATTTGGCCAAGTCTGTGCTAAAATGAGTCCAGGTAGTTACTTGGCATTTTGGAAAACACAAAAATTGACTAAAATTTGCATTTTTCAACTAGTTCTGTTGGTGCCCCCTAGGATAATTAGCTTCAGGTGTTTTCAACAGCATGGTCTTTTGGCTTGACACAATTTGCTTTTCTGATTACATAGGGAAAATGATATCTTATGCCCTAAATCCCAAAGATATGAACCAAACATTGCTAACTTTTACAGTTCTGCTCTTTTAATTAACCTGTATGCATTTACAAATATGCACATCTACCCTCTAATACTTGCACATACTTTGTGTATTTAATTGGCTATACGCATGAATACCACTTACTTATACTGACTTCATTTCCTTGTTGAGTTTCAGAAGACATTTTTCTGCATTATCAGGGATCTTAGAATAGATGCAGGAGAAAATGTTATTAAACCTGTAACAAGATAACCTAATTTGTCAAATCTGAGACTATTGGAACTGACAGATTGAATGTTAACTTTCAGGACAAATGTTGAAAATAGCCCTGGAACAAAATCTTTGGAGAGAAGCTGTTAATAAATTGCCAAAGTACTTGAATTATGATAAAATGGGAAGAAATAATATCATTTCTTCCTGTTTATGATTAAATAGCTCATAGATTTGAAAAGAACAAAGAATAATTTATGTATTCTAATTAAAGCTGAGTTCCAGGTTTGGTGATGCTTGTTCTGGATTTCACTTTTCCCAAGTGTATTCTGAGTAGCTGGATCAAGATGATTCCCTAATATATGTAACTTCTACGACTAAATGACTGTATCTTTAGTATTCTGATGCTTAAAAGTGACAGTATAAAATAAATACATTCAGAATTATGAAGTTCACTGGCTATGCTGCCACTGTTATATTTATTAGCAGGTTATATTTATTAGCATAGATTATAAAGTGAAATGGGCATTTGGCAATTTTATGGTCTATTGATCAAGGTAGGCTGCACAGAAAGATAATTTAGGACATAAAGTGAACTGGTTAGCTGGACTGTAAGTATTGATCGAATATTCAGATAATTAAGAGCTCGTACTTCACCTTCTTGCTCTCTACATAATCCCTGAATATATGACCAAGACAGATAAAATACTTACTCATCACTGGGATGTTATTTTATATGACACAAACCAAATTGACACAAGTCCCTCCTTCCTCCCTTTTTATATTTGAATTACGGGGCATGACGAAAAGTTTTCCACTCTGCCTCCATGGTGCCTCTAATGGCATCTTTAGCCCTGGACTCCCCTGAACTTCAGGAGCGAGGATGCCCCTTTGACCAGCTGCAGGGTGGCCTGCTCAGCTGAGTTCTGTATTGAGGGCAAGGAATATCTTTTGTTTCACACTCTTCAAGCCTTTTCTGGCCGGTGTTAATTTGGCAGGAGTGCACACTTGGGCTCTTGGGCTGCTGCCAGTCACTTGGTCCTGAAACTGGAGTTAGTAGTATCTTGCCAAAGATTAGACTGAGAAATCTGGATGCAGGCTGGCAATCCAAGCAAGCAGCCCCAGCCAAATTGGCACAGTTGGGAAAACCTTGGAGAATCACAATTATTTTAGACAAAATACAAAGTTTGTGAGCTTTCTAAACATTATGTAAATTAGCCTTGATTCCTAATTCACAGAAGCACAAAAGTCCATCACTTTTGGCGTATATGTAAATGTATTAGTGCCCTGATTCATGTCAAATCGAACTTTGGTTTGCAAAGAGGAAATTAAGTTGTGCTGCTGTAAAGATGCTTCAGTACCTGCATCAGCAGACAGAAAACTCTGGTGCCTCAAAGCATTCCTCAGAATTCTGGTTCTCATCTCCCTTATGCAGCAGGGGCTGCCCATCTGAGAGTGTGCATTTGTATTGAGGACCCTGATATGGAATATTAATAGTACCATTGATGGAGAACCTACCCTTCATGCCTCATGTACTGTCTCATCATTAAGTTAATCCTCACAATGGTCCAATGGTCTTGTGAAGCAAGCACTGTTATTGTTCCTGTTTTCTTTCTTTCTTTCTTTTTTTTTTTTTTTAAGTAGAGACGGGGTTTCACCGTGTTAGCCAGGATGGTCTCGATCTGCTGACCTCTTGATCCGCCCGTCTCAGCCTCCCAAAGTGCTGGGATTACAGGCTTGAGCCACCGCGCCCGGCCTATTGTTCCTGTTTTCATCTCAGAGAGCTGCAGTTCAAACCTAGTTTCCCAAGTGCCAAAGGTTGTAATTTTATCCTAATGGATATTTTGTAGTTCTTTTCAAAGTTTGGGGTACCTAGAAATCCCCAGGGGAGCTTTAAAAATGCTGATTCCCAGGTCCTGAGCATAGCAATTCTGATTTCATAGGTCAGGTCTGGGGTGGGACCCTAGATGTCCTATGTAACAAGTGGCACAGGTGATTCTGAGTCACATAGTGGAAGGGCCAACCTTTGAGAAACACTGCTTTATAATATCTTCATCGCACCCGGGTGTGTAAACTGGTGTTGAAGTAAGGTATCTTTTATTTGTTTTTATTTTTTTTTGTGACGGAGTCTTGTTCTGTCACCAGGCTGGAGTGCAGTGGCGGGAGCTTGGCTCACTGCAACCTCTGCCTCCTGGGTTCAAGCAATTCTCCTGCCTCAGCCTCTTGAATAGCTGGGACTACAGGCATATGCCATCATGCCCAGCTAATTTTTTGTGCTTTAGTAGAGACGAGTTTTCACCATGTTGGCCAGAATGTCTCCATCTCCTGACCTTGTGATCCACCTACCTTGGCCTCCCAAAGTTCTGGGATTTCAGGTGTGAGCCACACTGCACCTGGCCTGGATATCATTTTCTCCCCAGATTACTTATTATGTGATGCTCAGAATCCCCAGCTGCAATCCATTCTGTGGTGTTGCACTGACTTTACTTAGCAATACCCCAAACTCTTCTTTTTACTCTTCTACAGGCCTCTTCCTCCTTAGTTTACCCCATAGTGCGTAGGTTGCTGCATTCAGAGTATCACTGAAACATATCTACTTAGAAACCTCCAAAGTTATCTGAAGCATAAAAGTTTTATTTGCAGACAAACTTTACATACCAAACATGCTTATAAGTCCTATAGCAAAACAGATAAATTCATTTCCTCTAACTACTTGTTTCAAAGTTCTGGGTTCATAATGCTTTCCCTCTCTCAAAAGAAAATAATTCTCTTACCACACCATACAGTCGTTTGAGATCTTAAAAAAATTTTTTATAATTGCTTACATATCTTAATCTACAGCTCTGAAAAATAGGAGTAATTTTTTGTGACAAATAATCTGGAAATCTGCAGAGTCTTTAATATATTGTAAAGCACAGTTGTGTCTTTATGTATTTCGTTGAACACATTGTGTTTCTTGTTTAGCAGAAAAAAATGCTTTAGTAAAGTTCAGGACTCTTGCCTCAAAGACGGGACAGAATTTGATTGGAAATGTGAGAGTTTTAAAAATATAAACAGAAAATAAACACATAAAAAGAAACATTTGATGAGTTTCAAGAATAGTTTCCTTAAGGCAAAAAGAGAATTTCCATATTTATTCTGTATTTTGCCCAAATACAGATTGATAGTAATATAAAGTTATACTCAAAAAGATAATTCAATTTTTAGAATTTTGTTGCTTATAAAAACAACTTAATGGTATGATGTCAACTTATGACTTTAAGATAAAAATGATTTCTTTTGAACCAGAGTCTCTTATTTTATAAGCAAAAATTTCCTATAAAAATTGGATGTACTCAAATTAATCAATGTAACTTATGGATTTTCCATTTACATTTACTCTGAAATTGATTTCAGAGGATTTTACATTTTACTTGATTTAGCATCTAGCCTGAGTGGCTGTATTTCCTTAGTGAGTAGCTAGACAAAGTATTTGTTGCAATTCTGATGATGACTTATGATTTGAAGAATAGGGGAATCTAAATGTCATCACTTGATGACTTTAATTATGCTTGAGTGCTGTTCTGCAAATTTTTTTCTTAAGGTATTTTCTACAAGTCCTGTTGTGGGATGATATTCCTAAAATTTCAAGGTACGAGAAGCGAGAAAACAGTGTTTTAGCACCTCTGTGATACTTTAGGCTTGTAGCTTTTTAATTTGTAATTTGATTAAATTAACAAATATTACCAAGCAGTATGTCAGTGTGGAGAGATAATATACTTTTGCTGAGTTGTGTTGTTTGCGGATGAGGGAATTAATGCATCCTAGGTCACCTTCACATCACATAAAATATAGTATAGATCACACATACATGAAGGATGTGACTGAATTTGTGGCTTCACTGAGCTTGTGGTGCTACTGAATAAAGGCAAGTTGTAAATAGAGCTTTATCATGCTTATTCAAGTAACTTATTTTTATACAATAATGTTAATAATGTTTCTTATGAAGTCAGAGGGCAGAGGTGATTATTTGGTAGTTTTAGATGGTGGCTTGTTGTTTCTGAAGGGAGCAAAACAAACAGAAGAACATTTGGAAGGTTTTGGGGGGTAGTGACAAGAGAAGTGAGTAGTTGGAGAGATAATGACACAAGAGAAAAGTAAAGAAAGAGGTGAAGGACTGGATGGGTGGAATAGAGAAGAATAGAGAGCTCATTTCACCTGGGAAGACTAACACAAGAGATAAGATGGGAATCAACAAGTTGTGTGCAGTATCAGAAAGGTGTATTTGAAAAAGTCAGAACTCTATACTGAAGAGTAAAAATAAGTGAGGTTAGAGAATATAAGAGAGTTATTTGGTGGAGGGCTTGGAATTCTAGATTTCAGAATTCAGATTTTTAAATAGGTAATGTGGTTACCTGAGGTTGTTATAAAAGAATCTGGGACTTGAATATATAACTATGTAGAAAATAGTAAAACAAAGCCAAAGGCAACAAAAACCCACATTGCCTCATGAAAACAAATGGTCAGAGCTAAATAGCATCTGCCCCCATGAACTCTCTAGCTAACTGGGCCCTCACCTAAAACTCCTTTTATCACTTATATTACCTACCTGCCTCCTGTGGATATCTGAGTTTGCAACCCAGGTCTGAGGAGTTGTAGGGAAAAAAGGTAGAATTTGGTACTCACATCACTTACTTTTACAGATGATAGGTGACCCCCAAATGCTGCTAGCCCTCCCAACAGGTAGAGAGACCAGGTGGCTCAGTCACAATACATCTCTGTCAATGGGCCACAAATTACCCACTGACAAAGGAAAATGTCAGTTAGTAACCTGCAGCATTGTTTTGAATGATACACAACAACCACATAAAGTTTCCATGTTATTGACTGAACTTGACATTCTTTGTATTGGCATACCAGAGAAATAGCCTGATGCAGAGATATAATTCAAATCAGAACTTGGGCTCACTGGTTGGAAGAAGTTTCTCTGTGACACCAGGCTTATGGAGTTTTTCAAGATAGTCATCAGAGTAGAAACATTGTCCTATAGTTAAAAGATCTGAACTGTATATCTGCCTGAGTACCACCTTTGGAGATTTTGGTTTAATTGGTCCAGCGTGGGGGCTAGGTATCAATATTTTCTGAAACCTCTCTATGTGATTGTGTAGTCAGGTTTGAAAACTGTTGATCTAAGTCATTGACTTATTGTATGTTTCTTGATCATGTGGCTGATGTGAACAAAGTCGGATAGTTGCCCAAACATGTGATACTAGGGTAGAAGTTTCTTGGAGCAGAGGCAGGAAAAGGAAACACGTGTCTTAAAATAGCAAACTGCATTTAGATAACAAAAATCTGTAATTCGTATTAAGAAAAAGCAATCACGTAACTAGGAAAGTCATCAAAATATAAAATCTAAAAATTGATTTGTGGCAAAAAGGAAAGAAAGAGGAGTAAGCTGAGTAGCTAAGAGTGAGTATATTTGGGTATGAATAACATTTCTAAGTGAGCCACTTGGGGCTGAGTTCAGCCCTCAACTGTGAGTGGAGTCTCTTTCCCAGTGTTTCTCCTGCCTGTTGTGCAGACAGCAAAGTTACAGCAGGTCAAATGTCAGTAGAAGTAGCTTCAGCTGGCCGGGTGCGGTGGCTCAAGCCTGTAATCCCAGCACTTTGGGAGGCCGAGACAGGCAGATCACGAGGTCAGAAGATCGAGACCATCCTGGCTAATACGGTGAAACCCGTCTCTACTAAAAAAAAATACAAAAAACTAGCCAGGCGAGGGGGCGGGCGCCTGTAGTCCCAGCTACTCAGGAGGCTGAGGCAGGAGAATGGCATAAACCCGGGAGGCGGAGCTTGCAGTGAGCTGAGATCCAGCCACTGCACTCCAGCCTGGGCGACAGAGCGAGACTCCGTCTCAAAAGAAAAAAAAAAAAAAAAAAAGAAGTAGCTTCAGCTTCAGAAGTCTGAAAGATCATCATGCTACTGCAAAGAGTATATAGAACAAGAAATGCACTTAAACTCATTACATTTGGAAAGGCATTTTAGAGCCCCTTTATCCCCTCTCCTCCACCAAAACAAAAAGTTCATATAGAATGCCAGAAATCAGTGTACCTATTTGATGAATAATCTGTTCTCACTCCATCTCTTTTATACTACCTCTTTCCCTTCTCTCCCTCCTCTCCCCATTTGCGTCTCCCTCTCCACTTTAAGTCCCTTATCCTAAAACAATATTTAAACAATTGTTTTCTCTCAGTTCACATTAGGTTTCACTTTTAATTTGATGCTTTAAAAACCTCTAGTTCTGCTAAGCCACCCTTTCTCCTTCTGGGGTTCAGCTGTAGCTTTGGAATCAAACTGGGTTCAAATCCTAGTCTCATTACTCATGAATTGTATGACCTTGCTCAGGTTACTTAACCTCTCCAAGCTTTGATGTTCTCATCTTTAAAATAGAGATATATCATCTGTCTCTTATGGTTCTTGTGATGATTGGAGAAAGTACCTCATTCTGTGCTTATATATAGCAGTTACTCAAAAACACTCACCTTTGCTTTGGTTTGCTGGAGAGAGAAGATAAACACAAATGCCCAGTGCTGCATGGGGACCTAAATCAAAGGGGAAAGAACTAATTCCTCTAGGAGATATGCATCAATAGCAGTCACTTTTGATTTAAGTATTTTCCTGTAAATTTTTACCTAGTTTCTGTGCTCTAGAGACTGGTTAAAGTTGGCATGGGGTGTGAGTTTGATGGATTATGCCCAATTTTGTTTCACAATCTTTACATCCACCAGTTGTGAGATGTAGATAGCATTTTACTCAGAGGAATGCAAAACTATGGGAAAATCACAGCCTTGACACTTTGCTCGAACATAGATATTATGTCTTACTTTCATTTAAAATACCAATGCATGATTTTTTTTTACCTGAGGTTTTGAGATAGCTTAAAAATTTTCAAAAGGTATTAAATCAATTTTGTTTCTGAGGCAGAATAATGTAAAAGCTTTTTTCCCACTTTTGATTAATGAAATTGGCTGCCATTGACAATGAGCATCAGAGTTGCTATGTTTTTAAAAGTGTGTCTATGGTTACTTTAATACATTTGTTTATGTTGAAAGTGTCCTTTTCATATTTTCATCAGAGGATGCTGATGGTGTTATATTATTTATCTAGCCTAGGGTTCAGAGTAGAGTAGAAATAATTTATTTTTCATTATTCATTTATACATCCAACAGATATTTATTGAAACTTTTTTTGTGAGGAGGACAGGGTTTGTGCTTCTACATGATGTAGGTCCTGAGAATAAAGACTGCTTTTAAGGCTCTATGGGTACAAAAAAACAAACACCAATACCAAGCAAAACAATGTTTATATAGAAGCAGCAATGTATACTAAAAAGAACATGGCTTTAATGTCAAACAAATCTGGCTTAAATATTGTCTCTGCCATGTACCAGTTGTATGCTCTTGAGCAAAGAATAATCCTCCATAGTTAAAAATACCTCCCTTGCAGGGTGCAAATGAGAATGATCAGTAATGCATGTAAAGGGCTTCACAAGAGCCTGACACATAGTGGGTACAGGCATAAGAAAGTCACTATTACTGTTAATATAATAATGTTATTGGTTAGTCACAACAGGCGATATTATGATTATTCACATTTTAAATGTAGTTGCCAAGATTCAAGAAAGTTAAAAAAAATTTGTCTAAAGCTACATAGTTTCTAAACAGCAGTGCCTAGATTCAAACAAAGCCCTGTCTTCAGACTCAAAACCTGAACTTCATCCACTTTGACTCATCCCACATACTATGTCACTGGCTGTACTTTAAATGTTTTCTGTTAGTGGCTTATATCAGTACACGTGATTTGGAGGACATGATAGAAAATATTTCAGGAATATTGAATATCCACTATCCCAAATTTTTCCACGAAGTAAAAGAAATGCAACATAATGTAAGAAGGATGGTTCTATACTTGATTTGAGATGATAATAAACATTTATGGCCAAGTTTGATGAATAACTACCTGATACATTATTGACAATTGATGATTGATGTATATTTATTGAATAAAATGCCAAAAATCATCACTAGAAGTCTATTTGGATGACCTCTGAATAGCTTCTCCGGAAAACTCATTCTGAAAGTAAAGAGATCTCTGGACTGAAATTGATTTGCAAAGAAAGACTTAGGGCCGGACGCCGTGGCTCAAGCCTGTAATCCCAGCACTTAGGGAGGCCGAGACGGGCAGATCACGAGGTCAGGAGATCGAGACCATCCTGGCTAACATGGCGAAACCCTGTCTCTACTAAAAGATACAAAAAACTAACCGGGCGAGGTGGCAGGCGCCTGTAGTCCCAGCTACTCGGGAGGCTGAGGCAGGAGAATGGCATAAACCCGGGAGGCGGAGCTTGCAGTGAGCTGAGATCCAGCCACTGCACTCCAGCCTGAGTGACAGAGCGAGACTCCGTCTCAAAAAAAAAAAAAAAAAAAAAAGAAAGACTTAGCTGTCTGGAATTGGGGAATTATCAATACACAGAGACTGTTAGACCCGATAGAGGAGAATGAATGCTCAGCATAAATTTCATTGTTTGTGAGCATAGGTTGCACAACTCCTGTGTATTCACAGGAATATTTGATGGGAAGACTTTGAAGGAGGGAGGTCAATGTGTGGGAAAAGAAATCAGTAAACTTGGGGGTTATAAAAAATGTAACTCCATATGAATTCTCAGGTTATGTTGTCTGGGAATATTTGTATGATAGACATTGTTAGAAAAAAATAGTCCATCTGGTCATATTGCCCATGTCATAGTGTTCTGGGGCCTGATTGCAGTAGATTCAGTGCAGCATCTTATCTTGGACAGCAACTGAGCTACATTGTTGTTGATAACCACTCATTGTTTCCTCCACTTGCAAGTTGTCTGACTGTAATATCTTCTCATGCCGCAGTAGTCACCTGTCCAAATCTTGTTCATTACTCAAGGACCAGAATTAAATGCATTCTTTGCCATGACATTTTGATAATGTCCCAATCTGGAAAAGATAGCATGGTGGAGTGGAAAGAAAAACCGTGTTGGAGTCATTAAATCAGGATAGGGTTTGAATTTTAGTCATTATCTAAAAGTCCCTTTATCTCTCCAGTGTTTGTTTTTCTTTCTGAAAAGTAGAATGAGAAGGCCATCCTTCTTCACAGTGTTCTTATGAAAGTCAAATGAGATGGTTTTTGAGAAAGTGTTTATGGTTTTAAAATTACAGCATTATGGAAGCTTGACAGCTGATGGAAAGAGTATGAGATTTTGATGTCAGACAAAGACAGAATAGTTACAGGTTTTTAATTTACTTGTGATCTTAATTGACTTAACTATTTTTTATGAGTGGGAAGGGGGTGGGTCAACATTTTTGAATCTAAGTTTTTATATAAAATAAAACATGCTACCTACTATTTAGGGTGGAGGCAGATTATAAATGAGACAATATATTTAAAATATATGCTTCATAGGGGATACTCAGTAAATGTTAGTTTTGTCCTTTTTTAACAGAGAAATGTTAGTTTCTCTCTTTTTAATATCCTGTCTTTTAATCTCTTTTATGCCTTCTATTTTAATTATTCATGTACTTTTCTCACAATCTCTACAAGACTAAGATATTTGAGAACAAGGAGTATGACATTTCTTTTTGCAGCCCTAGCATCCTAGACAGGATTCTGAGCTTAATAAAACTCAATACATTTTTATTGAGTAACTAAATGAAATAATTAGTAGGAAAGTCATATTCTTTGCCCAAGATATCTTAAAAGAAGTGATGGCCATTAGAGTAGTTAGTTGAAGAGTTGGCATAAGAAGAGATATAGCAATTAAAGGTAAAGTATGGAAGCACCAAAGTGGAAACCACATGCTAACTGTGAGACTCACACTGCTGCTTGGAGGAGCATGTGCAGCACACAGAAAGGCCAAAGGCAAGGTATATCTTACACTTTGTGATTCAAAGATTGATTGCATGAGTACAGTCATGTAAAAGAACTTTGGTCTTTTTAGGGACTAAAATGTGTACATAACAGAAAAAAGCAAACAAACAAAAAGTTCAAATAACCTAATTGTCAGTTTGCTTCCCCTTATGGCCCACTGAAGTATATTTGAGAAAGAAGAGGTCTACTGGACATGCACAGCTAACTTGTTCATGAGGGAGTTCATCCTCAGCATCAGGTGCTTCTGCATGTTACTCCAGCTCTGGGTTGGACCAGCAGGCTAATCACCCAAAACATCTGGGCACAGTTTCCTCTGTAGAAAACAGGGTCTTAAGAATTGACCTATGTCCTTGTGATATTTTGCTCAGAACGATGGTTTCCAGCTTCATCCATGTCCCTACAAAGGACATGAACTCATCCTTTTTTATGGCTGCCTGGTAATTCATGGTGTATATGTGCCACATTTTCTTAATCCAGTCTATCACTGATGGACATTTGGGTTGGTTCCAAGTCTTTGCTATTGTGAATAGTGTCGCAATAAACATATGTGTGCATGTGTCTTTATAGCAGCATGATTTATAATCCTTTGGGTATATACCCAGTAATGGGATGGTGGGGTCAAATGGAATTTCTAGATCTAGATCCTTGAGCAATCGCCACACTGTTCTCACTCATAAGTGGGAACTGAACAATGAGAACACTTGGACACAGGGTGGGGAACATCACACACTGGGGCCTGTCATGGGGTGGGGGGAGGGGAGAGGGATAGCATTAGGAGATATACCTAATGTAAATGACGAGTTAATGGGTGCTGCACACCAACATGGCACATGTATACATATGTAACAAACCTGCATGTTGTGCACATGTACCCTAGAACTTAAAGAATAATTAAAAAAAAAAAAAGAATTAGCCTCATCAGAGGAGCAAGTGTGGGGCCAAATCCTCCTCTCTGTATTGACCTGTTCCCTTTATTTTCTACAGTACCACCTGCTCCCCTCCAGGCTGCATGTGCTTAGCTTATTGACAACTACTAAAAGTTGGGATAATCAGAGGAATTTCCACTTAGAAAACAAAACTGATAGAAGTATGTTCAGTATAACTTTTCCCCATAATTCAGAGAAAAGAAAACTAAGAAATTAAATCTCCACCGGTTATACTCAGTTTCTAACTTTGATCCTCTTTCTTCACATTTAGACCTTTCTGAAATTCCCTCCTAATCTGTGTTATTCAGAATATGTATTACTATGTATCAAACTACCCTGAAGCGTAGCAACTTAAAATAGTATTTACTTTCTTCACAATTTTGCAGATCAGGAATTTACGAAGGACTCAACTGGGAGGTTTGTCTCTGAGCCATGCAGCATCAGCTGAGGATGGAGACCTCACCTCCAAGCTGGGTTCTTCACTCAGTATCTGTAATCTTTATCTTCTTTCTCTCTCCACATGCATCTCATTTTCCAGGACCTGTCCACATGGCTTCCCTGGGCTTTCTTCATAGCACGGCAGTCTCAGGGAAGTCAGCTTCTTTCTCCAGAGCTGGTGTTCTAGGAGGCAGGAAGAAAAAGCTGTTAACTCTTAGAATCTGGACTCAGAAATATGTGTGCTATCACTTCTGCCATAACCTACTGGTTATGTAAATCATAGAGGCATTCCAGAGCCAAGTCTTTGCTTAGACCCCATCACTAGATAAAAGAAGGGTCAAAGACTTGAGAGCCTTTTAAATCCATACATTTGCAGTTTTATCTTCTGGAAGTCCTAAACTGTTCCCACAAAGTCCCCAGGAGTCACATCTCCTTCCCTGCTTTCCTGGTGGTACATTTAGTAAAGTCTGAACTATTCATTCAAGTCAGGTCATAAGTTATAAACTTGCCTTTTTATTCTCCTCATTATCCTGAAGGTAAATATTGACATGGACATAGAGGTATGCCTTTCTAAGACATACACTAATTCTCTAAGATAGTGCAATTTAAATCTATAAAAAGGAAGAAATATTTTCCTGAACTCCTCCCGTATTTACAAGGCTCTTTTTCCATAGTGGAATTATTTTTTCCCATTTTCATATTAAACAATCTTCATTACTTTTCTTAATCCTGTGTTTATTCTTTATCCCCAATTCACCTGTAATTTCATATTATAAAATCTCAGATTAGGAATAAAAAATTAGACCTTTGATAAATCAAATATATCTTAATATCCAAGTCTTTAGAAAAAAATAGCAGAAAGGTAATGGACCAAATAAAGCCTTGGAAATTGCTGTTAAAATAGTTTAATTAGATGAAGAGATAAAGACATCTTGTGCCTGCATTTTGGGAGGAAAAGGCATGATTGGTCCTTTTAGTTATATAAAGCATATTTTTATGTTACTAATATCTTGTGTCTGTAAAAGTGAAGTAATACATGCATCAGAACTCAAAAAGACCTTGGGAATATCTGGCTCAGTGTTTTTCAAACTTTTTTAAAATCAGCATAATTATTCCTCCCAAATATTTAAATGAAATAAAATTGTTTTCAAACATGTAAAATATATAAAGGAAGGGCTACTACAGTTTAAGTTGAATATAGTTGAGGTGCTGGTGGGCTGGGCACAGTGGCTCACACTTGTAATCCCAGCACTTTGGGAGGCTGAGGCAGGTGGATCATGAGTTCAGGAGGTGGAGACCATCCTGGCTAACATGGTAAAACCCCGTCTCTACTAAAATTACAAAAAATTAGCCAGGCATGGTGGCAGGCACCTGTAGTCCCAGCCACTTGGGAGACTGAGGCAGGAGAATGGTGTGAACCCGGGAGGCGGAGCTTGCAGTGAGCCGAGATCCGGCCACTGCACTCCAGCCTGGGCAACAGAGTGAGACTCCATCTCAAAATAATAATAATAATAATAATAATAATAATAATAATAATAATAAAAATGTTGAGGTGCTGGTACCTCAGCCATCATTCTACTTTTTCGTGTTCCTCTTCTCCTCCAAGGTTGCCTATAGTTAATTTTTAAGAAAACTTAAAATTCAGTGTAACATAACCCAGTCCCTCATAATATGGTAGAATCTGAGGTCCATTTTGATTAGATGATTGGCCCATGGCTAGTTAATAGTAATAATAATAATAAGTACTCATGGCTAACATATATCAAGGAATGGCCCAGGCCTAGGTGCTGTTCTAAGCATTTGGCATGGTTCAAAGCATCTAACCTCCACATCAACTCAGTGGTGTGGACCCTCTAATTATCCTCATTTTATAGAAGAGCGAACTGAAGTCAGTGAGCTGAGGTAATTTGAAGCAAATCTCAGACTAGACTTGAGTCTCCTTAACCTCAAGGACAATGTTCTTGTCACCTACGTTTCTGTCTCTCATAGCAGACACCTTCAGAACCACTCTATAATGAAAACTGAATTTTAGCATTAACAGAAGCATACAATGCATTATTAGTCCTCTGTTTTCTTAGGTTCTTTCCAGGGATTTAACAAATCATTTAGAGGCCAGAGACACATCTTTGATATTACCACAAGCCCTCAGGACCTAACACAACCTCCAGTCTGCTGTAGTTCACATACTTCAGTACCTGAGAGGTTGCCTGAAACGTGGCCCTTACTGGGAACCTGGGGATGTGAAAATCACTAAGATATGGAGGAAACAGTGATGACGGAAAGAGCTGGAAAAGCCTTTCCAGTATCCATGTGCAGAATTAGATTTGTGTACCACCTGTGATAACTGGAAAAAATCTCATCTTTTCCTTTTTCTATTTCTCTAGGGTACAGAGACTCTGTCTTCAAAGATATCTTGAGGTTCCCCTTGTGTATGTCAGGACTTGCATACATATTTGTTGAATTAGTGGACAAATTGGCAGCATTATCTCTTTCTCTAATTAACCAAGTGACTGAGGCCAAACAGCTCTCCGCCTTCCTCCCTCCCCAGCCTGCTTTGCTTTTAATGACACAAGAGCCAGCTGCAGAGTGATGGGGAGAGCCATCTGCAAATTAGCAGTTGAGGGATACAGAAGAGGCCCAGGATGTCTAAGTGACCTATCAATTGGATAATCCACTTGTGGTTAATTGAGAATGAGATTCAATTAACACATTTTGTACACTGTTCATCTAAAAATTTTAATAAATTTAAAATCATGAATAAATTATGCAGCTCTGATGCATGGTACATGAATATGTGTCTAGGTGAGTGAATTTGTTTAATTTGGGTTTACATAAGTAAGAGGTATTAAGTTTCTTATCTGAGATTCGATGGGTAGCTAGGAAGAAGATGGTAATTGAAAGGCTAAGCTCAGTGAAGCCATGAAGAATACTCTAATTTAATTTAGAACAGAAGGTTCAGATCTTGTGAATTCTGACACATGCATGTATGGAAAGA
The DNA here is from genome assembly GCF_002776525.5 of Piliocolobus tephrosceles. Taxonomy (NCBI): domain Eukaryota; kingdom Metazoa; phylum Chordata; class Mammalia; order Primates; family Cercopithecidae; genus Piliocolobus; species Piliocolobus tephrosceles. The sequence goes on along the minus strand of NC_045444.1, from coordinate 32,916,770 downwards.
AGGAAACACACTTTTAAAATACTATTTTAGGTGGCATGAAGTCTTTAGCTCAAACTTTTAGACCCAATTTAGTTAGATGTATAAATGATGATTCTATCTCCTAGGATGGCCTATAAAAGTGAATATTTGTTCAACATTTTAAGATCGTCAAATTGAAAGTGCTGTGTAAATACTGGGCCAGATTAGCTCGCCATGTGTCTCCTTGTGTGCACAGAACTTTCACTGACTTCAACGGGTGGAATGTGGTGGGAGAATCTGGCTCATTATTAGTTTTCATATTTTGATTTGATCAACTGTTGTCAATTACAGACATTGGTAATTACCCACAGGAAAGGAGAGGAGGGGGAAAAAAACTTGCTATCATAATATTTATCTTATCAGTTATGGTATTTTCCTATATCAAAAAAATATTGTGGTGAATTGTGTAACACAGCAAGTGCTGATTTTACAGCACCCTTGACTTGAGTGTATATTTATACAGATTTTAAAAATTTCTCAAATAAAATCCCCATGCTTATGGAGTAGTGCTGCTTCACTTATCGCTGTGCCCTGTTAATCTTCCTTTAACCCTTCTACCAGTTCAGATATGCCCCTCAGATTCTATCCCCCATTAAATCCACAGTCTAGGTCATTGCTGTCTAAACACGTTCTGTGATGAAGAAAATGTTTTATATCTGCACTGTCCAATGCAGTGTACAATAGCCACATATGGCTACTGAGCACTTGGAATATGGTGAGTGTGACTATGGAACTGAATTCCTAATTTTGTTTTAATAAATTTAAAATTAAATACTCACATGTAGCTATTGACTGCTGTATTTCCGGGCAGTCCAAACTCATGCCTTAATTATTGTGACATCCTATTGACTACTCTTCTTACTGCAGGACATTTGTCTTCAGTTTCTCTTATATACCACCAGATAAATGATCTTTAAATTCTGCTTACATCATGAAGTTCCTACTTAGAAACCTGTGGTGATTTCACATAGTCTGTCTACTACAGTAACCTACAGAGCACAATGTGCCCCAAATCTGGCTGCTCATTAGAATCACTTGGGGACACAATGTAGAGTACATGGTTCATTAGGTCCCTGATGGAACCTGGGAAGCTGATTCTCAGCCAACTTTAAGAATACCAGTCCTAGTATCTCCGCTTTTCTACATATTCATTGTTGCCACTCTAGGTAAATTTATGACCATGCCTTACCTGGAATCCCATAATGTTCTTCTAACTTTTCTCCCTATCTCCTTTCTTGCCATTCCTTCCTGCTTTCCCTGACAATCATTCTCCAAATAACAGCTTAAGTGATCTTCCTAATAGTTCAAATAGAATATGTTATTCTGACATAACATATTCTAGCCTCATAAAGCCTCAAAAAGCCTCATAGCCTCAAAAGGCTTCTCATTGCCTATGGAACAAAATGCATTTTTCCCAAATGCTCTTGGTCTACAAAAGCCTACGTGGTATTCTTTCCACCTGCCACTGAAACCTCATTATTTTTTTAAACTTGCTTTCTCTTGCTTACTGTTGGTATGTTCCTTCTTTGAATACATTAAGATTCTTCTCATCTCAGTGTCTTTGACTTGCTGTTTTCTTGGACCATTCTTTCTTGGGAACTTCAGAAGTTTAACACCTTCTTATTCTTAACATCTCAGCTCTCATCACTCTCCAGAAAAATGATTCCTTTTCCACACTATCTGTTGTCTCTGTCCATCTTAGTTACCCTCTATACACACTATTTTTATGTCCATAAGTACTTATTAATTTTCAGTTATCAAAAATTATGTTTTATTGGTTTAAATGTCTATTACCTCCTGTGATTAGGAGATAGGTTCTATAAGAGCAAGGATTTTATCTCTTGTCTTAATGCTGTTTTCTAAATCACAGTCATCTTAGTTTATATTTACCTTAACCTTTTCTTCAAACACAGTAGTTTACAAAATGAAGATTTAAGACCAGCAACATTAGCATTACATGGAAACATATCAAAATGCAGTTTTGTGGCTCTACCTCAGACTGTGTGAATCAGAAACTCTGGGGGTAGGGCCTAGCAATCTGTACATTAGCAGGCTCCTCAAATGCTTTCGATACATGTTGAAGTTTGTGAATGGCTACTTAAACACATACCATCTACTACCTTTTTCTTTCTTTTATGAGACAGGGTCTCGCTTTGTCACTCAGACCTTTGTCTACAACTCAATATAATAATAAAATAAATTTAAGAGTTTATGATCCATTTCTCTGAACTTTCCCCTCATACTTCCTTTATCTTTCTATGTGTTACATTCTGGGAATATAGCACAACTATAAATCTTTCCACTCATTTATTCTTTAGTTGTGCCTCCTCTGTCATTCTGTGGATGTGTCTTTGTCTATGGAGTCCTGATGAATGAGAAGCCCTGATAATTATTTCAAAACATTTGAATCTAATGGTTAACTAAGACTACATAAACTCAGCAAAACCTAGATTCAGAGTCAGCTCAACTACAGATCAGATTGACACAACTCTCGTTACTAATGCCTGACAGAAGAAGAGGTATGCTCTTTACCGGGAGTAAATCTTATTTCTTTAATCTCTACTCTGCTTTATTTTTTAATCACAAAATGCCTTGTATACAATGAAAAGTTATGAGGCACACAAAGAAGCAGGAAAATGTGACCCATGAAAGAGAGAAAATAGTTAATAGCAGCATGTCCAGAGATGGACCAGATAGTGTAATTAACTATCAGATGGAAACATTAATTAACTAATTAACAGATGGAAACATTAAGAAACTATGAGTACATGCATTAAGATCTAGTGAAGAAGTTAGACATTATTTCAGAAGAAATGGGTAATTTCATTAGAGAAATGAAAATATAAAAATTGAAATATATATACACATCAGAAATGAATCACACCTTGATGGTCTTAATAGCAAACTGGGTACAATAGAGGAAAGAATTAGTGAATTTGAAGATAAGTTACTACAAAATTTTAAATAAACATAAAATAGAAAAAAATAAAAGGAAAAAAGCATCTAAAATTTGTACCTAGAGTTTTAAAAGAGGAGAAGTTCAATAATGGCAGAAGAAATATTTTAAGATGTAATGGCTGTGATTTTTCCACAATTAATAAAGATCAACCCACAGATTCAAGAAGTTTAATAAATCCCAAACATGAGAAATACGAAGGAAGTCATACATAGGCCCATTATAGTCAAACTCCTAAAATCCAAACATAAAAGGAAAAATTAAAGAGCAACTAGAGAAGAAAAAGCAAAATGATACCAGTGACAGCTGGCTTCTTATCACAAGCAATGGAGACCAGAAGAAAATGAAATAGAATCTTTAAAGTGTTAAAAAATAATTGTCAGCACAAAATTCTAGATTCAGTAAAAATATCCTTCAAAAATGAAGATGGGATAAGTAGATTTTTCAGACAGACAGAAGCTGAAAGAAAATTTTCAACAGATTTTCTCCACATGAAATGGTAAAGAAAGTTTTTCTAGCTACAGGGAAATGATGTAAGATGGAAGACTACACTTGTGGGAAGAAATAAAAAGCATAGAAATGGTAAATATGTGGGTATATATAAAATATCTTTAAAATGCTATTATTTTTTATGTCTGCATACTTTTAATGTACTTAAATTATCATTTACTAATTAAGGCAAAAAATAATGTATCTTAGAGACTATAGCATTGGTAAAACATGACAAAAGAAACTTAAATTTGGGAGGAAAAATCAGTTATAATGCTATAATGTTTTTACATTTCTTTAAGAATTATATTACTTGAAGGAAGAATGTAAAAAGATAAAGTATATATTGTAATCTCTAAAGGAACACTGAAAAAGTAATACAGAGTATTACAGCTTTAAAGTCAATTGAGGTCATAAAATTGAATGTTAAAAATGCTGATCCGTCTGTAATAAGGGGAAAAAAGAGGAACGACAGAATAAATACTGGATAAGACAAATAGAAAGCATATATAATAATGAAAGGCATTAAGTTAGCAGTATTATGTTAAGTATATGAGCATTAAACACCACATGTAAATAAAACAAATATTGTTGAATTTTTGAAAACAAGAACAACTCTGTGCTATGAATAGCATATACTCTTTATATATAAAGATACCTCCACATTAAAAGTAGAGGATTTGAAAAGTTATGCTATATACTCTTTACAAATAAGGAAGCTTAAACAAAAGTAATCTTAACGTGAAGAGTCTTAGAAGTAAAGATTAGAATTTCATTAAAAGGTCAAATTATTAAGCTGATGTAACCATCTTAAATGTGTATATACCTACTGGTAACAGAGATTTAACATTCAGGTAGCAGAACTTGATAAAAAGCTACAGATAGAAAAATCCACAAAATAATGAGATATTTAGCACTATTAGTAGTTATTGAAACAACTAGTTACAAAAAAGTTAGCTTATACCCTATAAACTATTTCAATTGACTTGACTTAGTTGCTAGTTTATAGAACACAGTACCCCCAATTTCAGAATACTTATTCATCGGTATGGCGTATGCAACATTCACTAAGATAGAGTATATGCTGAATAATAAAATGAGTTACAATATGTATCGAAGTATTAAAATCATACGTAGTTATTCCTTGACCAGTTTGAAATTAAGTTAGAAATCAATAAATGGTGAGTTATCTGAAAACTCCAAATATTTTCAATTTAGCAAAGATACATTCAAATAATCCACAGATTAAAGAAGAAATTATAAGGAAAATAAAAAAAAATAAAATATTTCAAAATTAATTACAATGAAAATACAACACATAAAACTGTGTGGATGCTGCTACTGTTAAACCATTACTTAGAGAAATATTTATAGGTTTGGCATTTATAGGTTTAAATGTACATATTCTAAAAGAATAAAGGTCTAAAATTTACAACATAAATGCTGACCTAGGACTCTAGAAAATAAGAGGAAATTTAACCCAAAGTAAATAGAAGAAAGAAAATATCAAAAATGAAAGCAGAAATGCATGAAATATAAATGGATGAGCACACTTCACTACTTCTGTTTAAATATTGAATTAGAAGTCCCAGCCATTGCTTGTCTGGTTCTTTATAGACATTAGTAAAATTGATAAACCTGTGGCAAGAATGACCAGAACAAAACAGAAAATACCCATATAAGAATAAAAGAGAGACATCACTACAGACTCTACAACTTATTACAACTGAATCAAGAAGAAATAGAAAATCTAAAGAGTTTAATATGTATTAAAGAGATTTAATTAGTAACTAAAAATCTTCCTACAGAGAAAACCTCAGGACCAGATGTGTTTATGTTTTAATTCTATCAAACATTTAGGAAATATGTAATCTAGGCTTTATACAAATTTTGTCAGAAAATAGACTAGGTAGGAGTACTTCCCACCTTAATTTATGAGGTCAGCACTACTGTAATACTAGAACCTGATAAGGCTATTATTAAAAAAGAAAATTTAAATCTAGCATCTCTCATGATTATAGATGCAAAAACGCTTAACAAAATATTGGCAAACTGAATCCAGCAATATATAAATGAATGATACATTACACCCAAGTAAGTGTTGCTTGGAGAATGCAAAGTTGGTTTAACATTTTTTAAAAAAGTCAGTCAATGTAATTTGCCACATTATTGGAATAAATCAGGAGCATTGTTTATCTCAATAGATCCAGAAGGAATTTTACCAAATTCAGCACTCTTCCATAACATTAAAACTCAGCAAGTGAAAAATAGAAAGAAACATCCTAAATCTGATAAAGAACATCTATTTAAAAATCTTTCCCATGGTTTTAATTTTAATAATGAAACAGTAAATTTTGTCCCCTAAATTGGGATCAAAACCAGAATATATTCTTTCACTGCTTCTGTTTAACATTAAATTAAAAATTCTAGCCACAACAAGGCAAGAAAAAGAAATAAAATGCCCTAAAATTAGAAAGAAGTAAACTGCTGTTATTTATAGACAACATTATTGTTTACATAGAAAATCCAAAAGGAGTAACCAAAAAAGTATTATTACTAATAACTGAATCTATCATGATTGCAATATAGAAGTTAATATAAGAAAATTTTAGTTCTATATACAAGCAATGAAAAATTGGTAAGTTAAACTAAAATAACATTTACAATAGCAGCACAACACATTGAATACAGAGTAATAAGTAGAATGAAAGGTATGGGGTTTGGAAATTATGAAACACTGATTGGAGACATTAAAGAAGACAACAAATAAATAGAGATATATGCCATGTTTGCGGATTCAAAGATTTAATATTACTAAGATATCCATTCTGTTCAAATTAATCTTGAGATTCAAAGCAAGCTCACTTAAAATCCTGATAGGCTTTTCTCCCTAGAAATTAACAATTAATTTTCAAATGTATACAGAAATGTAGAGAATCTAGAATACACAAAACAATCTTGGAAAAAAGATTACAATAGCAAACTTTACATTAACTGTTTTCTAGATTTGCTCTACCTACTATAAAGCCACAGTGATAAAGGCTGTGATAATTGCCTACTTGGATAAACAGGTAGAGTCCAGAAATGGACTTATGCACAGTTGATTGACTGTTGACCAAGGTACAAGGGCTTATATCTAGAATATACAAAAGATCTCCAAAAATTGACAATAAAAAGACAAACAATGCAATTAGTAAATGGGAATTACACTTGAACAAACATTTTACAAAAGAAGATATAAGAATCTCTGATAAGCTTATAAAATGTGCTCAACACCATCGCTCATCATATAAATGCAAATTTAAGCCACATGATATCCACTAGAATGGTTAAAATAAAAATGACTGACAACACCAAATGTTCGTTAGGATGTAGGGCAAACAGAAATCTAATACATTACTTCTTGGGAGTGTCAAATGGTACAAACACTTTTGAGAACTGTTTGGCTTTTTTTTTTTTTTACAGGATTAAACTTTCATCTACCCTCTGTGATAGCAATTCCATTCTTACCCAAAAATACTTGTACAAGAATGTTTATAGGTGCTCTGTTCATAATAGGCTTGAACTGACAATAAGCCAAACATTCTTCAACAGGAGAATGGGTCAATAATATGTGTCATAATTATATGGTGGAATACTATTTGTTAACTAAAAATATACAAGCTAATTATGTATACAACATAGACACAAAGGTACTAGGTTGATTGAAAGAATATATATTTATTATTTCATTTATATGAAATGAAGAAGAGATGAAATTATTCTGTGGTGATTGAGATCAGAAACTTGTTGCCTATGATAGAGAAATTGAATGAACAAGCAAGAGAGAACTTTCTGGAGTGATATAAATGTTTTAAATTTTGTTTTGGAGTATTGGTCACACAAATGTACGCACTTATCAACATTTATCAAACTAAACTGTTAATACCTGGACATTTATTTATATAAATTATACTTCAATTTTAAAAATGTTATTTTGGGGTCTCCTGTTTGTTGTTTCCTCAGTTAATTGTTCTCATTCTTAGCTCAGCCCTTTTATTTCATGGAGTTGGTTTTCTTAAAATGTTTCACAATTCTTGATCAGATGTCATATTTGAATCAGTAACTCCGAATGCCTCTGTCTGTAGATGTGACTCCATTTACTATAGACTACATAATTGTAGGACAATGGTAAACATGCTATTGGTGGATTATACTAGTTTATTTCCTAAACATTGACACTCTCTTTTCCTCATAACACTGGACATTCTGCACAGCCTCTTTGCGCCATATTCACATACTCAATGCTGCAGCATTCCATAGATCTCTGTTGTTGCTTCTGTGCATATGTGTGTGTGTGTGTGTTGGCGGGGGGGCGGAGGGGTATTGGGGGCAGGGAGCAATTGGTTAATCTGCTAAATTTCTTTAAATGTTTCTGACATAACAGATCACTCTGATTGTTGCCTCAGCTTTCTGAATGTGGAACAACTTTAAAGCCCCTTCTACCTTTTGTGGCAGTTCTTTTTCTGTGCATATTTATTCCAATTGCTTTCTATTTGGGAGAGATTTCTTAAAATTTTTGACATAAATTTAACTCTCTCATGGTTTCCAGTGCTATAATAAATTTACAATTTAGGAAAAGGGACTTGTTTTCTTCATTTGTGGAGATTTGAGTTGGGACTTAGAGATAAATACATTGGCTATATTTGCCATCTTAATCCAATTTCCCAAGTCAGTTTTAATTAGCAGCTGTGCTTGCTGCTTTACATACTGATGCATGTAGTAACTCTCATTATCACTTTCATGTGCCCTGTATAATAGTTTATGGACCTGGCAGTGGCTTGGACTCTTGCTGTTTGTAAAATAAATATTCACAAGTTCACAAAAGTAAATATGGATTGATCTGTAATGTACAAGCAGTTTGAGGAAGGAGACTATTCCTTCAACATGCTTGCGTTAGCAAGAAATGAAATTGATACTTTAGAATATCCACCTAAAGATTCAACTCTATAGACAGGGAGCCCCAAACTGAGACTGTAGGAGATCCCTACTCAACATTGCCTAAAATCTCCCTAAGCACCTAGCCCCTGATTCTTTATCATTGTAACGTTGACCTAACACTTTAGGAGGCTGTGTCTATAAATGAAGGATGTGTTTGTGCACTAAAGTCAAGTGCTATTTGCTGAGGATAGTGTGACTTCCATTTGACTTTCTTTCTGGTAAAAGCAGATGGAAAAGGTTTTCTTTCGTTGTTTGCTTTCACATTAAAAACAAATACTTACTGCCAAAAACAAGGATTGGAGTACTGCAGTTCCCCCTCACAGCTGTTATTTAGAGGTGGTCCAAAACTCTTCAGAGAACATTAGGTAGTACAAATCCATAGGAAGCCAGTAGTGAAAATAGCATCTGCTGGCTCTTATTTTTTTGCCCACTGTTACAGGTCATTTGTAACACCTAAGGCAGATATGATACAGAATTTACAAATGCGTGAAGAGGTCCATTTTATTGACAAATTTTCCATGTTACAAAGCAGGAAACTCAGTGAAGCACAGAGTAATTAGGCAACTTAGATTTATTTTGAAAAGAACGTAGAAAAGATTTTATGAAAATCTGAGGCCTTTACAATGTTATTTGAAGGAAGACTACACTTTTGTTATTATAATAAATTGGCAATAAGCCAATAATTTTTGCCAAATGAAATTTTGGTGCTGTAGTTACAATTTGCAAAAGGTACTTTAACCGAACGGACATGTCTGACTTTATTATTAAAATAAATATTTATTGTAAAACAATTTAAAAATCCCTATTTCTACAATTCAGAGGTCATCATAAAAATTTTAGAGTTTTCTTGTCTAGATTTACTGCTATATTGTAAAAATCATATACTTTTATCAAGAGATTTTACTTTTACTCAACATTCTATCTTTAAAAATAGTTTTAATAGATAAGATGCATATTAATATGGGTGGAAGTTTATTCCATCTACTGGACAATTTTATTTTTTCTTTCCAATTATAAATTACAGTGTAATCAATACTTTTGCAAATAAATCTATGGGTGAGTAATCTGGTTATTTCCTAGAAGTTGGTTCTGAGGAGAATGAACTGAATCCAAAAGAGGTTGTATCCATGATCAAGCTTTAGCTTCCATCTCCCAAGTTATTTCTAGTATTCTGCTGATCTGAGGAGCTGAGTCAATATTTCCTTATTCTCTCATTAATCTTAATAGCATTCCCCAGGAAGTTGAAGAGGATGACCATTCTTTAATGAGAAATATATGAATAGTTGTGCTTCCTTACCCAAAATCTCTAAATAAACTCCTAAAATCCATTGTGTGATGAGAATATTTTTTCAAGCTTCTAATAACTGTAATCAAGTTGTTGCTAGAAATCTGGCTCTAACTTACACTCCCACCAAAGTTATTGTAACCCTGATTGAATATGATTTTTCTTTAGAAATTCTGACCGTTTGACATCAACAAATGGCATTTGAATTCTCATTTTCATTTGCATATATTTGTTTATAAAAAATTTACCAGCCATTTGTATGTATGTCCTTTTTTGTAAAATATACGGCTGTGTGTTTTATCCATGTAGCTTTAAATGGTTAATCTTTTATTTATATAGATAAATTAAAAGCATGTACAAATTGACATTAAGGGCATCACTATGTTTATTTAAAATGTTATAATTTGATGTATTTTACAATTTTATTTGATATTGTTTTATAAAATACAAATATTTATGTATGTATTTCTAATGTATATTAATCTTTTTCTTTTTGATTCTTTCAAATCTTATGTAGCATTTTGAATTATTAAACTTCAAATCTGTTCTTTTCTATTCTATAGATATGGCTGATGTCAGTAAAAGTTTTGTGCATTTTGGTAGATCAAGTACGTTCAGATGAACAGATTTAATTTTGATTTCTAGCTGCTTTCTTCAAAGAGTGTCCCATTATATATTCTCTGTTATTTACAATTAACTATATTCAAGTAAAATTGTCAAATATGCAATTATCATTAGGTAGTTATTAATGACCTACATGCAATTGTTAAAGGCTTGTTAAGACTCTTTTTTCTTCTTCTAGTTTTAGCCCCAGAATTTTGTAACGTCCAAAGATAGGCCAACCCTAGATCACTTTTATCTTAGGACTCTTGAAACATTGAGTTACTTGGTTTGAAGTTACCAAGCTAAGTTCAGCAAACAGGTTTGAAGGACAGGTTCTGATGACTTGGAATTCTTGGTGCTGAGTTGTTTTTTTGCCCAGAGTCAGTGCAATGCTATCCATTCTGCATTTCAAGTAAACGGTAGTCCAGTTGTGCTCATGGATCTGTCATCAAACACAGTTCAGATTTCAGCTTTAACTTATCTAAATATAGTCTTAATCTGATTGACAAGATCCTAGTAAGTGGCATTCTCTACCATCCTCTTTGATATTGTTTCTAGCAGGATGACTCATGGCTCTGCTCTGCCCTAGAAAATGTTTAATTACACTAGGGGCTTTTCATTGAGTAAAAACATCATTGACGGATCAGCTGCCACCCTGACAAGTTGGATTGTTATTCCGCTGTCTGAAGGTCACACAGCATTTACTTTTGTAACACTGACCATCTGAAGGGAATTTCAGCTAGATTTCTAGACAGTCTGATGCTGTCAGGTGGAAAGACAGTAGAAAGTTCAGAAATATAGACACATTTGGGTGTCTTAGTGAGATCCCATAAAGCTTTGAATGTTTAAAAGCTTAGATATTTGTTGTGTTATAAACTTTTCAGAGGGAATAAAAACTAATTCTACTTCTTTGGGTTTTATACTTTATTCTAACAAAAGCACACACATATATAGTTTTGATATGAAACTTGACGATATATTTGGCAATTTAATTACAACACTTTGAAACATAGGTTTTATTAAAGAAACAATTTCCTTTGGTTTCAGTGACCACTATTCCTGTGAATGACACACGCCACCAAACCATTAAATTGGGGTACTTGGGTTCCCCATTCAAAAGGCTACCAGGCAGCTAAAAATGGTCGTGAAATCTCCATTCTAGCCTTGGTGCAGGTGTCTGTTGTAAAATGATCTTCCTTTGGCTTGAGTGACTGTCACATCCTCATTTCTCACATGGAGCTGTGTGTATTCTGAGTGCACACTGGGATGAAAAGTGATTCTGGTGATGAGGATTATATTGCTCCTTAGTATGTTTCCAGAGCAGTCAGAATGCTTTCTTCCCCACACATGGAGAACATAGGAGGCTTCTTGGTGATAGGTTTTTATTGATAGCCTTATGATTGATAAGGCTAATGCTGCCTCGTTTGCTCCCTCTTATATTTTCATTGATGGGAACGGGTTCAGGGAGCAAATTAAAAAAGAAAAATGTAAATCTTTCAGCAAGAAAACTTTCTTCTCCTTTAATCTTTCTCCATTGTTACTTCCCTATCTCACCTTCTGACCCAGAATTCTTAGAAAATAACTGCTCTCACTTTTAAAAACCAGAGATGTGGGAGAAATAAAGTTCTAGATTTTACTATTACCTTTGACTCTTAGAAATCAGCTCAAGTGGGTAGAGAGACTTGTGAAGACCAGCATTTGGTCTGTAAACAACACTAGTGGTTGGTGATTACACAAGCCTGAGTCTTGTCAGATTTATAAATTTAAATTGTTGTGCTCAGATACCCCTGAGGATATCTAGAATCTAGATCAAAGCCTTTGCTTCCTCAAGTACCAAATGGTTGGTGGTTTTGTACCACTCTATCTGTAGCCAATTCCAAGGTTGAAAAGGTGGAATTGAGAGTTTACATACAAAAAGCTGGGATCCAGTATGCTGGAGTAAGCCCCATGTTTCCTCATGGTCACTGAACTCCAGCCTTTTCTCTCTAACCTCTTCCTGGACCACAAAGGACTTTTTTGGATCCTATACATTTTTGCCTTTATGTGCTCCTTCTTTCATAAAAAGTGTTGAAATTTTTTCTTACAACTATATTTGTATAAAGACAAATACAATTCAGACTGGATTCATTATGACATTTATTACTTTTATATGCATTTTTCTTTCTAATTTAAAAAATAAAAATAAAAAAAATTTATGGACTCTTAAAAGTATCATAGCTCCTAGGCACTGTGTCTAATAGATAACTAGGGTGTGACCCTAGTACATTGTTCTTCATTCTGTCACTTAGACCATAGGCCTTCCCTAGTTTCAGGCCCAGACCCTGCTCAAATATTGCAAACTATTCCATGTGGGATGCTGCCATGACAATCAGCTGGCAAATGGTGATATATTTTAACTGAGAAAGACTACCCATTACCATGACTCCATTACCTCTAAATATTGCTGTTTGCTGAGAAACACCAATGCCTCACTCAACCTTTAAATTCAATCCTCTTGGGTACTTACACAGGGCTGAAGTACACTTGGGTTATAGCAGCTCTGTGATTTGTGCCACTAAGTTATTTGCCAAAGAGCCCAATCCTACAGACTGCCTGACTTCCTTTCCTCTGTCATTCATTAGTGTTGCAATATGTCTTATGCAGTCTAGTAGTTACTCACTGACTACTGGCAAGGCAATGGCAGGCAAAACAAGTACCCTATCATAAGCAAATTTTGTAATGTAAAAACAATTTTCTTCTTTGTGGCTGGCAACTTGGTTCCAAGTTAGAGTTCTTGGTCCCCTTAGGCCTTTTGTCCGACTTTTCCTTCACTATTCAGCTTCTCAGATAGTTGTTTACTTCATCTGTGGCTACTTTTGTTTCTGAGATGAATTCAGCAAACACCTGTTGAAGCCCTCGCTTCTCCTAGGAGCTCTGCCATGTGTGCCTGAATGGCCTACAGACTCTAATTAAAGAGAATAGGCATCCTAAAATCATGGGATTGAAATTACAGTTGAAGACCTTTTGTTGTTGGTGGTTATGGTTTTTGGTTTTAGTTATGAAAATAATAATGCTTTTGGGCAAAAAAAAAAAAAAAAAAAGTATCCATTTAGTTAAGTATATGGATGCAAAGAATGAGCATTTAGTATTATCTCCCTAAGTCTAAAATTTATAATTCTCCAAAGATGATGGCCTTTAATTTTTTGGGTCTTTGTTTTGTTTTCCTCTCTTACTTTGAAAAGGTTGTATTTCTTCACTCTGACTCACCTTTCCTTCATCTTTTGTGATACTACTGTAACTGCCCAATGGGATCACTCGCTACTGTCTAGACAGAGCTGATTTATTGAGACAGGGGAATGGCAATGGAAAAAGAGTTATTCATGCAGAGCTGGCTGTGCAGGAGACCAGAGTTTATTATTACGCAAATCAGTCTCCCGGAGCATTCAGGGATCAAAGTTTTTAAATATAATTTGGTGGGTAGTGATTTAGGAAGTGGAGAGTGCTGATTGGTCAGGTTGGAGATGGGATCATAAGGAGTCAAAGTGAGGTTTTCTTGCTCTCTTCTGTTCCTGGGTGGAATCGCAGAACTGGTTGAGCCAGATTACCACTCTGGGTAATGTCAGCTGATCCATCCATTGTAGGGTCTGCAAGTTATCTCCAGCACTGAACTTAATTTTACAATAGTGATGTGAATAGTCTGGGGAGCTTCATACTCTTGCAGCCAGAGGCAGGATGACCCCTAAACTGTAATTTTTAATCTTGTAGCTAATTTGTTAGTCCTACAAAGGCCGACTGGTCCCCAGGCAAGAAGGGTGTCTTTCTGGGAAAGGGTTAGTACCAATTTCGTTTCAGAGTCAAACCATAAACTGAATTCCTTCTCAAAGACAGTTCAGCCTACACCCAGGAATGAACAAGGACAGCTTAAAGGTCAGAAGCAAGATGGAGTCTACTAGGTGTGATCTCTTTCAGTTTTATAATTTCCTCAGTTACAATTTTTGCAAAGATGGTTTCAGGATGGGCTGCATGCTAGGAGCTGGGGCCTTTGACAGAGGGATAGGGCCAACCTACAGCACACGGATAGAGAGGGTGCTGCAGAATAGATACACCAAGTTCACATTCCTCCTCTCCAATCTCCTGGTTCTCCCCATTGGACAAACCCAACCAGAGACTAGTAGACAAGAGAACTGTTTACTGTAGTCCATGTGGATTAGCCTCTGGAGCAAGTACAGGATAGAGAAGGATGAAGGAAGGGTGCATCTACAGGGGCAAATGGAAGACACTAGCAGCTATTCTATGCACAATGGAATGGTTTCCCAAGTGCCAAATGAAAATTTATCTGGAAATTCCATGATACAGAGATGTAAAATATTTGAGGTATTTGAATACAAATTGATGAACACATATTTTGAAATGCACAGATATACCACAAGGGTCATAGGGACCTTAGATTTAGAAACTGGAGACATATGCAAGTGAATAAAAAGAAGTTATTTCCAAGATATCAGAGGTCGCATATTTATAAGTATTCCCTCCATGTCCTTAAACTGAAAGGCACATAAGGAAGCAAATCAGAAGAGACAAACCACAAAGAGAAATCTCAAAGAGAAAATTTTAGGCTCAGAACAATTAATAGGAAAAACTCTTAGCAAGGAAAGTAGACAAGAAAATGTGAAAGTAGTGAAACCACCTTTGCAAAAATTGTAACTGAGGAAGTTATAAAAGTGAAAGAGATCAAACCTAATGGCCCCCATCTTGCTTCTGACCTTTAAACTGCCCTTGTTCATTCCTGGGAATAGGATGAACTAACCTTGAGAAGGAATTCAGTTTATGGTTTGACTGTGAAACAAAATTGATGATAGCCTTTTCCCCAGAAGACACCCTTCTAGCCTGGGGACCAGTCAGTCTGTGTAGGACTAACAAATTGGCTCCAAGATTTGAAATATCCGGTTTAAGGGTCATGCAGCCTCCGGCTGCAAGAGTCTGAAACTCCACAAATTGCTCCTGGGGATAACATCACTATTCTAAAACCTAAGATCAGTGCTTGAGATATTTCGCAGACCCTCCATTGGATGGATAAGCTGACACCACCCAGAGTGGTAATCTGGCTTATCCAGTTTTGCCATCCACCCAGGAACAGAAGATAGCAAGAAAACCTTACTTCGACCTGCTATGATTTCACCAGTCAATACTCTCCACTTCCCAAACTCCTGCCCACCAAATTATCTTTAAAAATTCTGATTCCTCAATGCTTGGGGAGACTGATTTGAGTAACAATAAAACTCCAGTCTCCTGCACAGATGACTGTTGGGGTCCGTGTGTTTCCTAAACAAAGGAATGAGCACACAAGACAACACAAGACAAGACAAACATGGCGGCCGCCCCAACGACACTCTCCGCTTTATTTTATACAGTCGTTTGTGGAATGTTACCAAGTCACAAGACGCATTGTTGTTTTTCTGACCTTTCCCTGACTTTCTGGATTTTCAAGATGTTTACACATAAACAAGCCCCCAGGGTCTGCTGTTTGCAGCTGGCTCCTATCAGGAACGCCCTGCTTCGTTTGCAAGAGCAGGACTTATTGGGAACCTCTCGTTTGGGAACACATAGTCCTCTACAGAGGGCTCTGCATGCATTACTGTTTCTCCATTGCATTGCCTCTATCTGGCTAGATTGGCTCTGTCTAGGCAGTGGGCAAGGTGAACCCACTGGGTGGTTATAACACCTTGAAATTCTTTCTCCAAGTTCTAGTGACTAATTCCTACCATGCTCCCTCTGGCCTGGAGTTTGTGATAGTGGATGTGAACCCTGAGACATTTCACTTCCCTTCTGGCTTTTTCTAAGCTCTTCCTATGTTATAATAAATAGCCCCTTTATTAAAATTTCCTCAGCTATCTCATTTGAGTGTGCCATTTTTTTTTTCCTTTCCTGGCCTTAATCAATACACCTAAAATTTATTCAAAGTATTTGGGGGATATTCCTTAGGTTCTCTTTTCTCTAACAACATAGATTTTGCTTGGTCCTTGCTTGTTTGTTTTAAATTCTCTATAATTGCTATCAGGGTCTTGCAGCTGAATCTGCCATGAATAGCATTTGATGGACTATAGTAATGTTGGTGGTGGTGGTGACAAGAAGATTTCATTGTCTGTTTACTTCAGAACATTTTTTCCTTGCTGAAATCTGAGATTAAAATGGCTTTTCCATTACAAAGCTCCAAAACATTTTCTGTATATTAGTTAGAATCCTCCAGAGAAACAGAACCAATATACATTATGTTTAATATGTATATATGTAATATGTATTATGTTTTATATTATGAAATATAATATAATACCCAGGATGTAACTGTTTAACTTCCTCACATCTAGGACAGACAGTTAAAATAACATCTCAACTAGGGAAGCCTACTGTGTCATGGGTGCTAAACATCTGCTGCCTGTTCACTTACTGTAATAAAAGCAATGTTCTCTTTCTCTCTCTCTCTTTTTTTCTCCATATTATCTCCCCTCATTTAAGAGAAAAAATATGTTACATTTTGGATTTGTTAGTTAACAGCAGAGACAACTTCGCACATTAAAGTATTCTAGCAAAAACTCTTTAATTTTTACAACATTGAAATTCTTCTGACATGTCCCATGGTTTTTTAAGTCACTTTTAGTTTTTTGCATTTTAAATCAGATTCAATTATAAAAACACCTTTTACATTCTGTGAATATCAGAAACCTCTGCTAACTATTGTTCGAAGAGAAATTTGAAACAGATTCTATTTATATTATGTTTATATATTTTACATATTTATATTATATATTTACATAGAATATTTTCTTAATATAGCCTTTTTAGCCTTTTTAGCTATTGAGTCTTTAAAATGTGTGTTATTAGAATGTTCCACAACTAGGTTTCTAGATGGAAGATTTGTGGCTGATAAAATTGTTCTTCTTATGTTCAGGAGACTTCTACATGTCCTTGCATCCCAAATAATGACTTCATGCATAAGTCGAATAACCTTTAGTTGATTAAAATATTTCGTTTGTCAGAAAATATCTCTCCTTGGCCCTATCAAATAATTGAGGTATTAATTTCCTTTCTTAGATCCTTTAATCATGGACAAGGGGATAGTCAATAAATTCTGTGATTTGGCGGAATGCAGTGAAAGGAATTGTAATGCTTTCTGGCACACAAAGCAGTGGTTTTTTTTCTAACTTCCATGGCCTTTCATCCCTATGACATTTACCACTGAGCGTTAGGCAAAATAGAATATTGATATTTAGTGAGATGTATTTCAAATCAGTGTTAATTGTTTAGATCAGTGGATAGCAAACTATTGTCCATGGGCCCAAATCCTGTCTGTTTTTGTATAACCTATTGCTAATAATGATTTTTACATTAAAAAAAGAAAAATAATACTTTATGACATGTGAAAATTATGTAAAATTCAAATGCTAGTCTTCATCGGTATGGTTTTATTAGAACACAACCACATTCATCCGTTACATGTATATAGGTGCTTTCACAATACAGTGGCAAATTGAGTAGTTGCCACAGATACTGTAAAGTCTAAAAATATCTGGCTCTTACAAAAAAGTTTGCTGAACCTTGCTTTAAATAATCAAGTAGAGTTTTTTCTTTACTTAAAATAATAAACTAATTTGAAAAACTTAATTTTCTTGGTAGCTACTGAAACAATAATGATTGACTAATAGTTTCATAAGAGAATAATAGGCATTCTAGTATTATTCCCACAGACAAGGCCATTTCTGGGGAGATAATGGAATTATTTAAAATTGTTTTGAATTTATCTCTTGTTGATTATCAGATACTGGAATATGATGTCAACTCATATTTGCCAGTGCTTCTGAATAGCTTTAAAACCTTATTTAGGACCTTTTACTCTCTCAGTATAATGCAAGAGCAAGAAAGGGAGCCCAAATCATTGTTGGCTTCAGATTAAATCAGTCTCACCATGTGTCTCATGAAATAATGACTACTGAAGGTCTGGCGTGGTGGCTCACACCTGTAATCCCAACACTTTGGGAGGCTGAGGCAAGTGGATCACCTGAGGTCATTGAACATTCCAATCCTTTGGTCATGCCTTGCTCTATCTGGTGACTAGCCCCATCCTAAAGGTATCTAGGAAATACAGCCACCAGTCATCTCATTAGCATGCAAAAAGACACATCGCTACAGAAATTTGAAGGTTCTTAGAAGCTCTTGTGCCAGGAATCAGGACTAAGACCAAATATTACAACAAAAGATACTATCAGTCAGGAAATTTCAAGGATTTTAGAAGCTCTGTGTCTGAAATGAGGGCAGAGACCAAATATATATTTTTCATTCTGTCACCAATATAGTATGGATGGATTTTCTTCATCTTTGTACTCAAAATGGGCCCCAGCAAATATAAGAACAGGTGTTTCAATTATGGTCTCATCCATGACTCTTGATTCTTGATGAACAATTGCACATAATATCTTTGTTTTTTTTTCCCCCCTTGCAATCTAGTTCCCAGCAGGAAATTTACTGAGCTGCCAACTTCTGATCATCTAATTGACTCAGAAAGAATCTGAATGAGTTTCTAAATATCCAACTGAAATCAATTGTGACTCTCTTTATTTTAGGCCCCAGGCAGATTGAAATTGAGACAATAAATGGAAGCACCTCATTCTGAAAGAATGAGAGTTGGCAGCTTTGCAGCAAACATCACATACATATACCCTCACACTCACCAACACATATACACATACAGCACACTCACATACACACTCATTTACAAAGTTTTATATTTGGAAAGAATACGTAATTGGATATATGTTTGGCATCTTATAAAAGTCCTAGCTTCCTATAATCCATGATTTCAGCAATCTAGAAAAACGTTTCATCCAATAAAATAAAATATTAGGACTATATTAGTCTATTTTGTGTTGCTTATAACAATACCTGAAACTGGGTAGTTTATAAAGAAAAGAAATTTATTTCTGACAGTTATGAAGGCTGAGAAATCCTAGGCTAAGGGGCCGCATCTGGTTAGAGCCTTCTTGCTGGCGGCTACTGTGAAGTCTTGAGTCATTATGGGACATCACCTGGTGAGGGGGCTGAGTGTGCTAGCTCAGGTTTCCCTCCCACTACTTCTGAAGCCACCAGTCCCACTCTCACAGTAACTCATTAATCCAGTAACTAATTAGTCCTTTAATTCGTGAATAGATTAATCAATTCACCTCTTAAAGCCTTACCTCTCAATACTGCCAAAATGGGTTTTAAATTTCAACATAAATTTTATAGGAGATGAACACTCAAACCATAGCAAAGACTATTGCTGGTATTGGAGAGCCACAACTAACACATAGCTTAATTACGTAAAGATGTCTCTACCCTTAGTTTCTGCCAAATGTCTTGAGACTCTTTCTTTTCACTGTATTTTTCATTTTCCTCATGGAAAAGTTTTTCCCAAGGTTCTTCTATTTGTACACATTTTATATTTAAATGTTTTCATTAAATTCCAATTTGTGTGAAATAGAAACAACAAGAATTTCAAACCGTATTGTTATGGGTTTAGTAGCCCATCTGCTGTTCTATCTTCTTTTCCTAACAGTTAGAGAAGGAACAACTGTGAGAATAAACAAAGTATTTAACACCATGCCTCTGTGTTAGAATTCTAAGTATCTGAACCTTCAGAAAGGAGGAACTGACTCTTCAATTTTCATTGTGGTGTGCAATCATGATGAGCACTATTAGGAACTGTGATTAGAGGTGAAGCATTTGTAGCATTCTGGTGAGCATCAAGTGATTAAACAAACACACACCCTGAACCATTATTTTCAGGAGAATGTTTAATGGTGGGACAGCAAAGTGATCTGGCTGCAATGGAGTGAGAGAACAGTTTCAGTTCAGATCCTTACAAAGGAGGCTCTTTCCAACAATGGAGTTCCCCAAACCCTATTCCTATCCCTCCCAAAAGAAGAGAGCATGTGGTGGAACCGCAAGAACAACACAACAGACCAGTTGTACACAGACAAAGGCCATTTCTGACCCAGGTAGGAGACCAGAAGTAAGCACTTTGCAACCACACTGGAGGAAGGAACATTGGTAGGTAATAGTTCAAGACACAGCTTGGACAGAACTTTGTTCCCAAGCCCAGTTTATGGCCTTAGACAGATAAAAGCCAAATAGAGTGTAGAACTGAAGTGGCATCATTGTCTGGGTTAATACCTGAGGTTTGGTGCCGCATACCAAGAAAATCAAGGATATGGACATGCACAAGGAGTGAGTTTGAGAGCAGAGGTTCAATAGACAAAGAGAAAAGAGAATAGCTCTCTATCCTGCAGAGAGGGTGTCCTGTGTGGGTCTTTTGGCTGGCGGCAGAATGCATGGGTTTTATAGACTAGCTTGAGGAGGCAGTGTCTGATTTACATAGGACCCAAAGATTGGTTGAACCAGCTGTGCCATTTACAAATTGCACATAGAGGCCTGCCACCCCAAACTCATCTTTTATTATGCAGGTGGGGTCTCTTCCTGGCCTAGGCCATGTTGTCTGTTCCTTGCCATAAATGTTGTTGACGAAGAAGAGGGAAGACGAAGCCTCCATGTTGAACATTCCTGGCCCCCAAGTAGCCTTTTCCTATTGGCAAAGTGGCCAGCATTCACCCGTGGAAGCTTCCAGCTTGCTTATCTATGTCTGCAGTTCCATTTTACAGGCTGCTCTTTCTTTAAAAAGAAATGATTTTGGGGCTGTTTTTCATTAAAAGGAAAACCTTACTGAGGATATCCTTACCCTAACTATCTGCCTAAATAATTTCTTTTTAATGTGCCTGAATGGACTCCACTAAAGATAATTAACAAAATTTGGACAATGCATTGGAAAAGGGATGTGTTTGTCAGAGGCATTTGAACCAGAGTAACACCATCTTGAATAGGAACTGGGTAAAATAAGGCTGAGACCTACTGGGCTGCATTCCCAGACTGTTAGGCATTCTAAGTCACAGATTGAGATAGGAGGTTGGCACAAGATACAGGTCACAAAGACCTTGCTGATAAAACAGCTTGCAGCGAAGAAGCCAGTCAAAACCCACCAAAACCAAGATGGCGACAAAAGTGACCTCTGGTCATCCTCACTGTTACACTCCCATCAGCACCATAACAGTTTACAAGTGCCATGGCAACATCAGGAAGTTACCCTGTGTGTTCTAAAAGAAACAGCATGAATAATACACCCCTTGTTTAGCATATATTCAAGAAATAACCATAAAAATTGGCAACTAGCAGCCCTCAGGGCTTCTGTGTCTATGGAATAGCCAATCTTTTATTCCTTTACTTTCTCAATAAACTTGCTTTCACTTTACTCTATGAACTTGCCCTGAATTATTTCTTGTGTGAGATCCAAGAACACCTCTTGGGATCTGGATCAGAATCCCTTTCTGGTAACATCTTTCTGGCAACCATGGGAAGGATAATAGTGAGGAAACCCCCGACCCAAAGGCTAACTTTGGGCAAGTAGTGGGATCTGATATCTTTCTGGTGAACCACAGAAGGGGCAATACTGAAGAGACCCCCTGACCCAGAGGAAAATCATTTGCACGCACCAATTGGCTGACTTGGGTAAGTGGGGTGCATATACCCAGGTAAAGGATGAGATTGGGTAAGAGACCCAACTTAGGGGAGTTAGACTCTAGAGGTTAGAGTCCTTCCTAAGATTTAGGGGGTTAGCAGCCCTTCTGAGTAAAGATCCTCTCAGCTAAGAATGGATTTGGCATTATGGGATGTTAACTGCTATTCTCTTTGGATTAATCTACCTTGCACTCTCTGCTGACGGCTGTGGGTGACAGAATTAGGCACGTATGGGATTATGGGACATGGAGAACTTTTTTCTCTCCTTAAAGAGGGAAACCTGAGAGCTGATGGGACTGCTGCACAAGATCCCTTTGCAACTGACAAATGACCGCCTGGACTTTTCAGTGTCACTGCAGTGGGTGGATCTTTCTCTGGCCTCCCTGAGCTGCTCACCTTCTCCACCCTACTGCAGGTAATGCTTTTCTCTTTCTACTTTCCCTTTCCTATCTTTTCTATTACTCAGAACTGTCATCATGCCCAGAGACCACATGTTCAAACTCCTGGTAGGAGGTTGGGTTAATGATGATGGGGTCCAACCGGGGACATGTTTGAGCCTTGCCAGTTTGATGGTGGGTGCTAAGCTGAGGGACTAAACTCTATGTTTTGTCACATGTATTTTACTCTGGCCAGAACAGAAAAAGATAATTTTCCTTTGTGTTGGTGGCTTGGTCCCAGGGCTGTGGTGCAGGCAACTGGGTCACCAGGGCTGCTCAGGGAGAGGGAACCCAGAATCCTGGCATACTGGCAAAAGAGTAAAAATTTTTTTACCAGTCAGACTACTGGTCTGTTTCTCTCTGTCTGTGTAAACCATTTGAATGAATGGTAAAAATCACTGTTTATCTCCTCTGTAAAGTTTTGATTAATGGGAAAAAGTATTTGTGAGGCTAGTGTTCAACTGTAGTGAATTTAGTGTGCTTTGTGTGTCTTTCTGTATTGTTTTGTCACAAAGAGGGGTACCTCAGGATAGAATGAAGGCCTAGGACCCTATCAGCCTGCAGTTTAAGATGGCCCAGCAAACTGGTCAGTTACAAACTTTTCTGTAGGCCCCTGAAAAAAAAAAACAACAACAACTGGATAAAGTTCCTTCTCATCTCATTTCATGTCCTTGGGAGCT
Source organism: Piliocolobus tephrosceles (assembly GCF_002776525.5). Taxonomy (NCBI): domain Eukaryota; kingdom Metazoa; phylum Chordata; class Mammalia; order Primates; family Cercopithecidae; genus Piliocolobus; species Piliocolobus tephrosceles. The sequence goes on along the minus strand of NC_045444.1, from coordinate 32,893,745 downwards.
TGACCTTGTAACCACGTTGTAGTACTTTCTCTTGGTTTCTGCCATCACAGTCGTGACCTGGGTTCAGAGTTCAATTCCTGGCTGGTTTATCTTCTGTCTATTTATTTATATGTAATATGCCTGTGATGCTTATATATGAAAGAACTTTAATTAATTGGTTTAATAATAATAAGCCTAAATCAAATACTTTATCAGAAAAGTAAAAAGTGTAATGCCCCTTAGTTTACATGACTTTAGTAAGCTTTGGGAAATAAAAAACAGTTTTACATGCAAGGTGTATAAGAAAAGTGAAATGTGTTTTTGGTAAAAGATTATAAGAAGTCATGGGAATGTGGATTTTTCTTCCTAAAATGTCGAAGGATTGTTTTTAGTCAGATAGGGTAAAGCTGAAGGTTTGAGCAACTTGTAAAAGGTCTATAAAAATTAATCATGTAAAAAAAATTCTGTGTGGGAACATATTGGCTAAAGTTAAAGGAGTATTCAGTTTTTCCATAAATTGAACATTGGAATAAAAGCACAACAGAGCTTAGAGCACTGATTTGCTCTTAAACAAAAAATTGTAAAGGGTTATAAAAGGTATGAAAATCTTACCTTATGATCATACTAATTAAATTGGATAGATTTGTCTATAAGGTTGTATTAAGAATTGGGTTTAACATTAATAGTACACTAATATAAAGGTGAAATTTGCCTTCTTTGGTATAAAAATCATACAGGAAGCACTGTCAAATATGAAATGGTGTTTGACTTTCTTTGGGCTGTGTTTGTATAAATTTGTTATTGGTATATGTTTCAAAATTATGGGAAACTCCTGTAATCCTAATATGACTTAGTGTATGTCTTTTTTTTTTTTTTTTTTTTGAGACGGAGTCTCGCTCTGTCACCCAGGCTGGAGTGCAGTGGCCGGATCTCGGCTCACTGCAAGCTCCGCCTCCCGGGTTCACGCCATTCTCCTGCCTCAGCCTCCCGAGTAGCTGGGACTACAGGCACCCGCCACCTCGCCCGGCTAGTTTTTTTGTATTTTTTAGTAGAGACGGGGTTTCGCCGTGTTAGCCAGGATGGTCTCGATCTCCTGACCTCGTGATCCGCCCGTCTCGGCCTCCCAAAGTGCTGGGATTACAGGCTTGAGCCACCGCGCCCGGCCTCTAGTGTATGTCTTTAATAGTTATAATTGTTAAGTAAAATGTTTTTGAGTTTTTGCTTAAAATGTTTCTGATTCTTTGTTTTGTTTTTCAGAGTCAAGGAAACTTTTCTTGTGAGCTATTTACAGCTTTTAGCAGTTGAGTAAAGTATACTCCTGTGAAAAGAATTTGGCGCATATTTGTTTCTCTCTACCTGATTTCTCCAAAATGTGGAAACTACTTGTGAGCATTCTTAACTCGTGCAATATAGTTATTTGCATAAGTGCAATAAGAATCTGTTTTCTTTTCAACAAAACACAATTGGAGAAACTGGTTATTTTAGTGAGGCTTTGACTGGAATGGCATGCTTTCCTTTAAGGAATCAAACTTGACTTATAGAGCCAATAAAAGCCCCTTGGAAAACTGGCCTCATACCTTGTCTACACAGTCCCTGTGTATAGTTCCTGACCTCTGGTAAGTAAAGAATGTCACTTTGTGACAGTCCCAGGAGCCCCAAGTTATCCTGGGACCTTAAGGAGAGAGACATTTACCCAACTCATAGGAATTTGAGGGCACAAACCCATGGCAGGGCTCAGTCCTAAAAAAGTCTTATCTGAGATTCTCTCTATGGAACAGAGTTCCATCAAAGCCAATTTAATAAGAGCGTACATGAAAAATAATTATTCTTGCTACACTTCATGCAAATAAGCCAAGTATAATAAAGCAAATCAGTTTACCATGATTTGTTTTTAGTGAAAATGGGAAACTGTAGAGAGAAAAAAAAGAAAAATTATGTTTTAAGAACTATGGTACCCCTGTTATTCTAATCTCAGTGGTTTTTCAGGTTTTTTTCCTGCAATTTAGACTAACACTGCTTATTTCTGTGAACCAACCAGTGATCTCTGACTACAGTTCAGAAGAAAGAAGAGGGATGAGTAATGTCAAAACCTGGGTCAATATTCTAATTCTGGACACATTGGAATAAACTAGCAACCCCATATCAGCTTGGTTCCAGCAGTTGCCAATTCATGGAAAACTTTCTAATTTAGTATACTTGGGATAATTTTGCTTATTTTGCTTTAGTGTTATGGAATATATTGCTATTGCACTCTTTGTGTAGGAATGCAGGATAAGCTTACTATATGTTTTCTAAAACTGAACAGTTATTAATCTTCCAGATACCACCTTTTGTTGGAACTCAGTGTTACAAATAGCCCTTGATATACTGACTCTTTCTGACTGAGTTCCTCTCTACCCCAAATACGGGAGATCCTAATAGTTAGGCAGGAATATCATCACCCCTATTCAGAATGAAGAAGTTACAGAAGATGGATCTTTGTCCCTCTGCAACCCTTAGGATTAAGGGTTCTATTGTAAAAGGGAGGGGGGATATGTTGGAGACATTTGAACCAGAGTAACATCATCTTGAATAGGGGCTGGGCAAAATAAGGCTGAGACCTACTGGGCTGCATTCTCAGACTGTTAGGCATTCTAGGTCACAGGTTGAGATAGGAGGTCGGCACAAGATACAGGTCACAAAGAGCTTGCTGGTAAAACAGCTTGCAGTAAAGAAGTCAGCCCAAACCCACCAAAACCAAGATGGCGACAAGAGTGACCTCTAGTTGTTCTCCCTGTTCCACTCCCACCAGCGCCATGACAGTTTACAAGTACCATGGCAACATCAGGAAGTTACCCTGTGTGTTCTAAAAGAAACAGCATGAATAATACACCCCTTGTTTAGCACATAATCAAGAAATAACCATAAAAAATGGGCAACCAGCAGCCCTATGAAGTATCCATTCTTTTATTCCTTTACTTTCTCAATAAACTTGCTTTCACTTTACTCTATAGACTCACCCTGAATTATTTATTGCATGAGATCCAAGAACCATCTCTTGAGGTCTGGATCAGAACCCCTTTTCGATAACATGTTCATCCATAGGAGAGAACACACTGTTTAAGGTTAATTTCCGGTTGCTCCTCACTGAATGTTGATAGCATAGTATTTATAGCTGTGTGTAATTATGCTCAGCAAAAATCCTCAAAACTAAGGATTATTCTTTTTAAGAATATAGGCAGGTTATTAAGTATCAATAATAATAATAACAAGAATTAAAAACCTTGTCAGTGTTAGAAATGTTAATGCTTGTTCTTAGAACAAGTATTAAAAACATTGTCTCATCTTCAGAATATGAGAATATTCTCAATAGTCGTTCCCATTGTCTTTGCACCAAGGAATCTGCCCCTAGACCCATATTAGATATTTTAGGTGGTAAACAAAACACAACAGAACAAAAACACAAGTATTTAAAGGAGGGTACTGTTATTCTAAATGCCTCTTGTTATGTAAGCAGTACCCCATGAGAAGGTCACATTGTCAGCAGGGGGGTAGATGGCTCCTGTAGTCAGACAGAGCTGGATTCCAAACCTTGCTCTTTCATTATCCATGACTTATGCAAGGCACTTAGCCTCTGTAGATATCATTTTCCTATTTGTTTCAGGGATGTGTTGACTACCCATGACTGCTGTGACTAAGTTCCGCAAACTGAGTGGCTTAGAAAAACAGACATTTATTTTCCCACAGTTCTAGAAGCTAGATATCTGAAATCAAGGTGTCAATGGAGGTGGTTCCTTTTAAGGAGTCTAAGGGAAACTCTGTCCCATGCCTCTTTCCTCACTTCTGATGACTGCTGGCATTCCTGGGTAATCCTTAGTTTGTAGGTGAATCGCTCCAATCTCTGCTTCTGTCTTCTCATAGCATTCATCCTGTGTGTGTCCAAATTCCCTCTTTTTATAAGGACACTGGTCATACCAGATTAAGATCTGGCTTATCTTAACTTGAATACATTTGCAAATACCCTATTTGCAAATATGATCACATTCACTGGTGGCAGGAATTAGGACTTCTACATATGTTTTGGGGGAACACAATTCAACCACTAACAGGGATAATAATCAAATACCTTCTTCAGAGCACTGCAAGACGGATTAATTAACTCATAAATGCAGTTCGCTGGGAGTAGGTTTGTGCCCATGGCGAAACATTTTTTGGCTTCCCCAATATGCAGTATGTGTGGCTTGGTAATACAGGCAAGCTCTGTTCCTGCTCCACACCACTGGCTCCACTACCATCTACTCCACTTGTTATCTTGGCAAGTTATTATCATTATCACAAATATTACTGTAGTGTTGCCCTCACATTGCTGCTTCTGTGTGAGTGTGCTAAATCCTGTGCAAAACTTGATGCTGTCCATGAACTTGCTCTCTGTTCTAACTGTTCCAAGTTCTGCTTGGAAGTGGCATCGAGCTGGTATGAACTGGAAATCTGAATGGCTGTATGAACACAAAGACAGATGGCAGGATCCCCATTGGAATGTGTGGCCAGCACATGGCTGCTATTTGTTTTCACTCTCGAGTAGTCAGCAGACACACTGTGACTGTACTGCAGCTGCAGTGAGATTTACTTCCAGAACTTTTCAGGACTGTGGGGCAGTGCATGGCAGGGGTTACTTGGACAGGTGAAGTCCTAAGAAGGAAGCAAAGAATCTTTTCATTCTTTGGGAACTCAATATAGGAGGCAAGTTTCCTAGTAAATGAGTAGATGTATTCTAGTTTTCAAGATAGGCTTGGAAGCCAAATTTCTGCTTCCTATGTAATTCTAACTTTAACTGGAATTTAACCAGGCTAATAATCAAGTTTCTTTGCGTCCCTTGGAGTGTAGTTCAAAATTGGCCCCTAAGCGTTTTCAGATACATCTTGCTTTTTCTTGACTCTTGTGTTACCAAATTTCTTGCACTCCTGACACATGCACAATTTTCCTGGAATGAAATTTCAGTTTACTTCGCCTGGATAATTTCCACCTTCTTAATTTCAACTCAGGCTTCTGTCTTTCCCAGGGAGCCTCCTTCACACCCCACCTCTTCCCTGCTTACTGGGATCCTGGGCATCTATCTTATTATTTACCAAGTTAACTTAAACTTTTTGACCTTTATTCTGGACAATATTTTTTTCATTTTGAGTCTAAGGGTTGATGAAGTAGTTAGAGTTCAATAACTATTAGTTGGATTAAATTAGACTGAATTTCTTAAGAATCATTTTTAAAAATACCTCTCTCTCTCTCTCTACCTCTTTCTCTCTTGGGAGAAAAATAACCAAAGATGTAAAGTCCTATTTAGTCCTCTTTCAAGGAATGAATATTTTTCTTTAAGTAGGGTGGACATAAAAAATTTCTAGAGAGCAAGAGGTAGACTAAACTATATGTAAAAGGCATTCATTCATTTGACAAATATTTACTCAGTATCTTCCTACATTGAAGATACAAGATGTAAAGCTTTGTTCCTAATTGTAAGAAGCTGTCAATCAAAGGGTGAAACATGTAAATAGATAATTTTGGTATAGTAGATGAGAAAACCAAGGAGTTACCCCTATGATGGCATAATCAAAGGTTCAGAGGTTTCCAAAACATGGGAAGGAAGTCTTCTTCTAATAGCACCTAAATAAAATTCTGTTTCTAATGTCTTACCATCCATACACTTCATAACTATGTCTAATTTTGTTTGCACCCCTACTAGTCCACTTAAATGGCTTTGTTAAAGTCAATAATGACCTCCATGTTGTAAAATCCATTGATATTTTTCTTTTTATGCTATTTAACTTATTAGAAAAATTTAACATAGTTTCTCATGCTCTTTTAGAAATATCCTCTTCTCTTGGGTTTCTAAGATACCCCACTTTCTGGATTTTTCTCCAGTGCCCCTGATGACTCTCTTCCCCATTCTCCTTTATAGATTCCTGACCCAGAGGCAGGTTGGCTGTGAAGCTGATAAAAGCATAAGTTTTAGGACCCCTCCAATGCATGGACCTCTTCCAAAACCCCAAGAAAAGGCTAACATGGTCACATGTTTTAGCAAAATTTGCAAAAGTAAAATATTTTAACCACAGGGGTTAAAGCAACATTCATTTTTTCACTCCAGCTTCCCCATCCCTCTTGCCACAATGTTCAGTGGTGTTAGATTGTCTGCAAGCATTTTGGGAATCCAGTCACAGCGAGTTTGGGTGGAGGATATCTTTCCTTTGGATTTAGTGGGTTACATGTATGCAATACATATAATCATGTCATGTTAATGAGGCTTTTGCCAAACATCCCATTGGCCAACTCGCCTGCTGCTAGGACATGAGAGCACAGGGCCAAAGGTAGCATCATGACATGAATGTGTCTATGGCCCCAACATTGGGTAAATATTGGTAGTATAGAGGAGAAAAATGCTAGAAGAAAGACCAGATTATTCTATTCTCCCAGTGGAAAATAATATTCTCCCAGTTCTATTCTCCCAGTGGAAAGTAATATTATAAAATCTTTGTTGTATGAAAAATAATTGAAACATACAGGAAAAAATAGGGGGAAAACTATTTGAAAGTGGATCAGGCAGTTAAGACTTCCAAATATTAATCGATCTTCCTGCATTATGTGATGTTGGTGGTATTTATCCTCATTTTTACACTTGTAATTTATTGCAATTAATTTATCATTTTAATGTATCCAATTTTGTGTTATAAATTTTTATTATTTTTCTTGAAGAAGGCCCTCTAAATTACATAATCCCATAAAATCTAAGTTCATTATTGAGTTGCCCATACCTGCCCTCTTAGCCCACTAATGCTTACATCCTTTCCTAGGTAATATTGTTCCCATGGTTTTAAAAGCTATTTATATGCATATGCATCTCTGTTGGTTGATTTGGATCTGGCTTTGATCACAAAAGAACTAGAACCTGGAATATTTTTAAATACCTTCTTTATTTTTATTAAATTTTTAAAAATTGAAAGACTAACAAAACGGGCTATGAACTCTGGTTCCAACTCAGTATGACCCTTGGAAAATGGACCAGACTCTTTAATTCCCCTCGTGTTGTCTTTGCAACATTTTATATCACACAGGCAGATCCTGAAGAACACAATTAAATACTTTGTTTCAAGGCTTATGATGATTGATAAATAAACAGTTCCTTTGTTTTTATATGTTGAACTAAATTAAATTAGTACAACCTGCCAACCCATTTAGCATTTGAATTTTAGGGAAAGAAAGCAATTCTAGGGGAAATAGTGTTTTCAAAAGTGGCTGTAGAGACATGGAAGTGGGTTGGGATTGACTGAAAGAAGACAGATTTATTGGCAGGTTTGTGAGTCTGGGAATGCTTGGAAGAGGTTACTGATATTCTTGAGATAGAAGAGGGAGTCCAATTAGTAACATAGATACACTTTGAATTCATTCCAGTGGGTTATTGTACTGATTCTGAATCATCAAGTACTTTATTATGTATCTATGTATTATTTGTTGTAGTTAACTCTGGTATCAATTCTTTTAGAACTGTGGTTCTTATACACACCCTGTCTTTGAAGCATTTTCTCCCCTATCTGTTAAAGCCCAAAGAACAGCAATAATTTTAGGTCAGTACTCAGACTTTCCTAGTCATTATGCTGTCCACAATTGGACTGGTACCCTGCATAGGTACTGAACTGGCCTCCTTTGTATATAGGAGGAATACAAGAAAAGGAAGTTTGAGGAGGCTATATTAAGAATGGGATATGGTTGGATTCACTCCAGGATAAAATCCTAATAAATAAGAAGCAAAAGTGAGAAGAAATCAGAGTATGTGATCAGATAATTCATATTTTGCAGAGTAAAAGGAGGGCTGCTGCAAAACTGTGCATCACTGCCCATCTGAATGTGTTCTGCCTCTTGCATGCTCATGTGTTTGTGTCTTCCTGTCTATGAATCATTATGTGTCTGTGGTGTTTTTACATATCTATATGAAGAATAAGTGGGTTGATCCAAGTGAACTCTGAGGCCTCTATTGTGTCTGGAATTCTATAACTCTGTCATTTTGTATTTTTATCAGTGTTCACCTGTATATTATTGTATATGTGTCATAAATGCATCCTGGGTAGTTTTTACTCTGTACCTGCAAAGTTATAATGGAAGTTAGTGGGAGGAAGTCTTTCCTCCAACCTTATGACTTAATTAGAGTTAGATAGATGAATGGAAAAACTTCTCCCTTGTTTTCTTGCTTCCTGGCCAATCTTGGAACTGCCAAAACTTCGGAATTTTTACAGAATGAATCAAAGGTGATTTCACTTGTGATTGTTAATTTTGTATCAACTTGACTGAGCTATGAGGTGCTCAGATATTTTGTCAAGCATCATTTTGGGTGTGTCTGTGAGAATGTTTTCTGGGTAAAATTAACACTGGAATCATCAGTTTCAGTAAAGGAGATTACCCTCCCTGATATGGATTGGCCTCATGCAATCAGTTGAAGCCTGAATAGAATAAAAAGGCTGAACCTTCTGTGAATAAAAGGGAACTTTCCCTGACTTACTGCCTTGAGCTGGAATATCAGTCTTTTCTTTCCTTCAGGCTCAAATGGAAACATTGGCTCTTCTTAGGGCTTGATTTCGCCAACTTTTGAACTGAAACTTACACCACCAGCTCTTCTGGGTCTCTAATCTGTTGGTTGCACATCTTGGGATTTCTCAGCCTCCATAATCACATTAGTCAGTTCCTTATAATAAATATCTTTACACACACAGATACACACACACACACACACACACACACTCTTGTTGGTTTTGTTTCCCTGGAGAACCCTGACTAATGTAACACCTAAGAAATCTGTGAGAATGAATGTGGTGGGTTTCTGAAGGCCTGCTTAGAAATGGGGCTTTGGGAGTGACTCTGAGGAATTATAGACAGAGAAAGAGAGGGTCTAAGTGATTCACAGTCACCTCCCACCTGGCTTAATTTCAAGGAGGGAGGTGATTCTAATCATGACTATAGTAGTTTAGATTTTGCCTGAAATATGTCCGTGGGAAATTTCAAAACCTTTGTGAGGAGACTGCCCCTGAATTTTGTGTAGCTAAATGTGGCCCATACAGGAATGAAATTCCAAACCCTTGAAATTTAACTTCAGATTTCCTTCCTTATTTTTTGGTGAGAGCTAAATCAGTAGAGTGTAGTAGAAAATTTGCTAGACTGAAATGTAGACCGTGTGCTCCAGCTCTGCCTGTTTCAGCCAAGTGGAGGCTGTTTTGGCTCCTTGGGATTCACTCAGTTCTCTCATCTTTGATGTTGAGATAACACATGCAGGTCACAGTATTGCTGTGCAAATTGGGCAGACTAAGGAATTAGAAGCTGATTTCTGAACTGGGATGGACTGTTGATGTGCACATTCACACCCAAGGATTTTTCAGGAATAGTAAGCAGGTGTTATCGTGGAGTTGAAGAAGTCCTGGCAAAGTGAAAACTGAAGTGTTGGTGCTGCCTTATCATAAATCGGAATCTGATATGCAACCTTTTAAATCTGTATCAGGGATAAGTGCAGGGTCAGTGACTTGTTTTAACTTCCTTAACCTCTTTAAATCTCAGTGCCTTCTGTATAATGACCATGGTGATGTCTCTCAGCCTGCCTCTGGGATTCCCAAAAGGACTGATAGAAATGTTGGGGGCCAAAGTTGGTGAAAGTGTAATTTAAGAGATGATAGATAATATAGTAATAAATGTACATAAACTCTTTGATCCAGCAATTTCCTCAGATCTATCATTCAGAAATACTCAACACATGCCTTCAAATATATACACACACATATGTTCATTACAGCCTTCTTTATTAGAGCAGAGAAACATCCTAAACAGTCACCAGTCATAACTGTTTAAGTTAATAAGGGTTTATAAGTCAAAAGAAAATATAGTGAAACTTTAAGAACAATAAAGTAGATCTATGTGTACTGACATGAAAACATATCAGATAATATATATATATATATTTATTCAGATACAAACACATGTATCTGCATGGAGACAGAGTGTGTGTGAGAGAGAAAAGACCAAAAGAAAATCACAAAACTGTAACATATAGCATAATCCTCTTTATTATTTTTTAAAGTTCCTGTGTAAGTATATTGACACATAAGAAAGGAAATGCATAGAAAGTCTAGAAGGATGCATCAAGCTCTTAATGATGGTTACTTCTCTGGGTGGGTATTGGAATTTGGACAGAAATATAGAAAAGATTTTTCACTTTACCCCTGTATTCTTCAGTATAATTATATATCCATATAAGCAAAATGTAAAGAAAAAAATATATAATATTAGTGTTATTTAAAATAGATAACATATATACAAGTGTAAGGTACCAATAACACTTGTATAAAACTATAAAGCGTGAAGATTACAACCTATTTCCTTTCCACATCACCTAAATGAGTATATTTCCAATGATTTATTCCAGTAATCTCACTTGTGTTTTAGCTTTTATTTATTTTAAAAATAAGAATAGACTACAGTGAAAATGCCTCTTTATTGGGTTTGTGCATTTTGTCCTTTTTATATCTTATTTTCCTCTCATGTCCCCTAAAACAGTGCTTCTCCAACTTCCATGCATAAAAATCGACTGGAGGGCTTGTTAAAGCACATATCTGACCCCCAACAACAAAGATTCTGATGCTGTTAAAGGCATTCAGTTTTATAAGAAAAGCAAATCATAAAAGTTTGGAAAATTTGCAGCCTGAAAATGTGACAGAAAAGAAAATCCCATTTTCTGAGGAGAAATTTAGGCTGGCTGCAGAAATTTGCGTAAGTAACAAGGAGCCAAATGTTAATCCCCAAGACAGAAAAATGTCACCAGGGCATGTCAGAGGTCTTCACAGCAGCCCCTCCCATCACAAGCCCAGAGACTTAGGAGGAAAAAATGGTTTCATGGGTTGGGCCCAGGGTCCTTGTGCTGTGTGTAGCCTAGAGACTTGGTGCTCTGTTTCCCAGCCACTCCAGCCATGGCTAAAAGGGGCCAAGGTACAGCATGGGCTATTGCTTCAGAGAGTGGACGCCCCAAGCCTTGGCAACTCCCATGTGGTGGTGAGCCTATGGGTGCACAGAAGTCAAGAATTGAGGTTTGTGAACCTCCATCTGATTTCAGAGGATGTATGGAAATAGCTGGATGTCTAGGCAGAAGTTTGCTACAGGGAGGGCTTCTCACAGAGATCCTCTGATGGGGCAGTGCAGAAGGAAAATGTCAGGTTGGAGCCCACAAAGACAGTCCCTACTGGGGCACCACTTGGTGGAGCTGGGAGAAGAGGGCCACCATCCTCCAGACCCCAGAATGGTAGATCCACTCACAGCTTGCACTGGAAAAGCTGCAGACACTCAACACCAGCCCATGAAAACAGCTGGGAGGAAGCTCTACTCCACAAAGCCACAGAGGTAGAGCTGCTCAAGACCATTGGAACCCACCTCTTATATCAGGGTGACCTGGGTGTGAGACATGGAGTTGAAGGAGAATATTTTGGAACTCTAAGATTTGACTGTCACCACTGGATTTCAGACTTGTATGGGGACTGTGGCCTCTTTGTTTTGGTCAATTTCTCCCATTTGGAATGGCTGTGTTTACCCAATGCCTGTACTCTACCCCCTCCCACTGTATCTAGGAAGTAACTAACCTGCTTTTGATTTTTAGGCTCATAATTGAAAGGGACTTGCTTTGTCTCAGGTGAGACTTTGTATTGTGGACTTTTGAGTTAATGCTGAACTGATTAAGACTTTGGGGGACTGTTGGGAAGGGATGATTGGTTTTGAAATGTGAAGATGCGAGATTTGGGATTGCCAGTGGTGGAATAATATGGTTGGCTGTGTCCTCACCCATATCTCATCTTGAAATCCCATGTGTTGTTGGAGGTACCCGGTGGGACATAATTGACTCATGGGAGCAAGTCTTTCCATGCTGTTCTTGTGATAGTGAATGAGTCTCAGGAAATATGATGCTTTTAAGCAGAGTTCCCCTGTACAAGCTCTCTCTCTTTGCCTGCTACCATACATGTAAGATGCGACTTGCTCTTTCTTGCCTTCCACCATGATTGTGAGGCTTCTCCTGTCATGTGGAGCTGTAAGTCCAATTAAACCTCTTTTGGCTGGGCATGGTGGCTCATGCCTGTAATCCCAGCACTTTGGGAGGCCAAGGTGGGTGGATCACGAAGTCAGGAGATCGAGACCATCCTGGCTAACACAGGCGTGGTGGCGGGCGCCTGTAGTCCCGGCTACTTAGGAGGCTGAGGCAGGAGAATGGTGTGAACTGGGAGGCGGAGCTTGCAATGAGCCTAGAGAGCGTCACTGCACTCCAGCCTGGGCGACAGAGGGAGACTCCATCTCAAAAAATAAACAAACGAACAAACAAACAAACCTCTTTCTTTTGTAAACTGCCCAGTCTTGGGTATGTCTTTATCTGCAGCATGAAAATAGACCAATACACTTTAGAAATGAGAAACAGAGACCCAGAGAGATTCTATGACATATCCAAGGTCACAGAGTTTCAGACAAATGAAAATTAGTACACATTAATTAAGATTTTATCCCCCCACTTCTTTTGAAAGAAGCCTTCTGCACCCTTTAGCCAATCAATGTGACAGTATTCACAGCATTTTTCATTACTGCAGTTCTTGTGAAAGTTAATTTAGTGTTCAGGGCTTTTTTATGCCTTTCAAAACATACCATAAAGCAGAATTTTTATTTTAGTCATATGTTGGACTGGGCTACCATACTCGTAAATGCTTCCCTGTTAAATGAATCCTTTTATAATATTTTCACAAAATTTATTACTTTCCTCAATTCTGTCTTCCCCTATTCAGGAACCATCTCATTGTCCCTGTCTTTTAACAGTTTTTAATTTAGAAGATTATTTCCTCTGGATAGTCTCTTCTCTTTCTGTTTATTCCCACCTTCACCCTGAAACTTAATTGTGTGTTAAATCTCTCGTAACCTTGGCATTCCTAAATAATTTAAATGTAAAATAATTGGAAATGGGGATAAATTAAGGTATTTTTTTTAAAAGCTCTTATAGAAAGTATTTTTGGGGGGTCAATTTCTAATGTACCTTTGACTTGGACAACATGTTCCAGGGTAGATTTTTCAATTTCGTAAGACAGTATTGGGAAAAAATAAAATGGTATGTTCCAGTCTTTCTACCTTCTCCCCTATAATATAGTATTCTGATCTTCCAGCTGCACAGAAGAATCTGAAACTAAAAGTTAGAACCCATTTTTCAAGGAAACTTGATCCCCTACCAGGGCTCAGTGACATATTTCTGGACTATTTTGTGACCAGGGATTCTTTGACATTGTAAGAAACCATATAGCACTTGCAGAAAAGAACCTGGAATCTGACTACAGAAGGGGGTTAAACTTCATTCAACTCTCAACACTTTTAAGCTTGAGATAGTATTCCTTGGAAGCCCCTTGTTTGGCCACATGGCCTAGATCTAGACCATCATGCATTCTTCAAGGATGCCTTTCTCATTTAAAAATGATCCCTTGCCCTCCAGACAGGAGACAGGATCTTCTAATGCCCTGAATATTTTATAGATTTATATTTGTTGGTTTAAATTTTTCATGCCTTATTTTGAAAAGGCTTCTCTGCCCCTGCACCACTCTCTGGACTTCATCCACCAGATGTGTGTTGTTGAAAACAGCTAGATCCCTGTGTACTATACTGGATGTAAATAGAGGGTCCATAAAATCAGATGCCAAACAGGATCAGGTATGTAATGTAAATGGGTGTGGCAGCTCTGATGATGACTGAAGTGAGCTGTAGAGCACATGTTCTGTCAGAAGAGAGGAGGGAAAACATGAATGTCTATGTGAAATGTCCCAATTCAAAATGGAGTTTGCTAAATCAAAGTTCTTTTAAGAAATGTGAACCAAATCTTATAAACTGGATTTGGCTTATGGTCCTCTAGTGTGTGATTTACGTTTATAGATTGGCTTTTCTTTTATAGGTTATATAAAGTGAGTGAAACAGTGATGACAATTATGTGAATGTACAGTATTAGAAATTACTATTAAAGGAATGCACCGTCTTTCTCAAAATAATTTTTCTTTACTTTGCTTTCTTTTCTTCTATCTCATTTTATTCTTGCTTTCCTAAAATAATACAAAAGACTTTTTCTAATGCCAGTCAGCCATGTATATGTATATATATACACATATATGATCATGTATTATACAATATTATATATGTTAAATGAATACGAAATGCATACACATATGTTTATAATGTTATACTACATTTCATATATAAGAACTATCATATATAATAATCATACATTCATGAACTATCATATATAATAATCATACATTCATGAACGATTATTTGCACTCACACATCTTCCATCTTTATTTGGAAATAAGATATTTGGCAATGCAAGCATTTAGAATACAATTGTAAACTTAGAAATAAATGTTAAAAAGTCATCATAAAACCTCTGTACTTTCTTTGCAAAGAAAGATGATGTTTTCTTCTAGACAATCATGTACAACATAAGGCAGCACATTGGAAGCAGCACATTGGACAGGTGTGGTGACAAAGATGACTCCTTAGCAGCCTGCGCATCCCACTTTCCAAAAGGAAGTGGGCATGCTTTCAAGCAGTCTTAAACTGTCGGCTTGCAGGCCCAATTACAATGCTCTTAAATGATTTGAATGTAACGCCTTTCCAGTTTCATGGCCCTCACTACTCTAATAGGAGGCCCAGCTTTCCTTATGGACATTACATGCCTAGTCTTTGAGGTCATTTGCATTTGCAATGCTTGTGTTAAGAGCATTACAAAAGACACCGCAAAGGTTGTGTGCCATCAGAAAAATGGAAGAGGCTTTGAAAAAGCCACCTCTGCAGTGCTGAGTCCAAGAAGTATTTTGCAGAGGAGTAAATATCAACTTACTTTTTCATTTGCAGAAATCTTTGGCACCTCTTGTTGAGCACTAACATTTTAGGGTTAGACAACAGCATGTCTCATTATACGTTCCTTTCTTTCTTTCCATAGGAATCTTTCCTTTCTTTTCTATAGCAGTGGCCCCTAACCCCTTTTCTTTCGGTTACTTTCACTCACTCCAAGCCTGGATGAGGAGTAAGAGTCTTTTGACTGACCTTGTCCTGCTGTTCTTCTGAATGCAAGTATTTTCATTTTAGAGACATGGTGTGTGTGTGTGTGTGTGTGTGTGTGTGTGTGTGTGTACATGCACACGTACACTCATTTCTAATTCCTAAGACGAAGCTTAAGAGGGATAGTGACAAAAATAGCCAAAATAGAAGTTACACTACTTGAACAAATTAAAATTTTATTTTAATTCTAGCCAGCCTTTTCAGAATGCCCTTCCTACATAGTACTGAAAACTTTTAATAACATAGCTAGAATTTTATTTTAGATGTGCTAGCATAAGCTACATAGACTTTAACTCAAAGTAGAATCAGAATAGAACTGCTACTAAGCCCAGTGAAACACTCTATTCCTAATAAAACCTATTTACTTACCTTGCTCCTGAGCTTGAGCCCTTGTGCTTGACCCCTCAAGGCTCTTGAAGTGCAGAATCACTTTCTACATACCTGTGTGCTGAAGGCTTGTGTCTGAGGGTTCCAAGCTATTCCATAATCATTTTTGTAGACATCTCTTCCAACCCTCAGTGAACGCTCAGGGTAAAAAGGCTGTTTTCTCTCTGGTTTAAAGATTTCTCCTCTGGACTTCAGACTACCCTATGGTCACATTTCTGGAAACTCAACTAGTGATCTCCCTGGGAAGTCATGGGGTCTCCAGGTCATGCTGTGTCTCACAGTGACTAGAGTGTTTTATTAAATGCGTCAATTACTACTTTTAGAACCCAGTTCTCTGATGAACCATGCCTGATGTTTCTAGTTCTACTCCAGAGGAATAGTGGTCAATTTAACCCAGACAAATATAGCTGGACATCGGTGATTTAACGCAGCATTTTCTAAGACATGTTTTGTAAAACCATACTAATATTCCACAATTAAACGCATTTAGGAAACCTTGAATACTGTCACCCTTTTGGGAAAGTCACCATTTACATAACATATTAAGGGCTCTGAAATCTTCTTTAGTAAAGACACCTGATCAGTTTTTGATGCTAAGTATGTTCCAACTTAATTGGCCATGGAATCATCCCCCTCCCCACCGCTTCCCACTCATACAGTGACTTTTTAACATCATTTAATATTTTAAAGACCACTGGTGCAGAAATGTAGACACTTTCTGGTGTCATCTTGCAATACTACTTTTTTTTTTTTTTTCCAATCAATGGCTTCTTTCACTTTCCTAGGTGACTATTTCAGCCCATCCATCATCTTTCTCCTCAACTTCCAATAGCCCTTCCACTCTCTTCATTCTGGACTGATGACTTGATTCTCACTCCAGTCACTGAGAAAATAGAAGCAATCAGAAGAAAACTTCTCTATCCACTCATTACCAAATTTTGCACATTACTTGCACCTGTGCTATAGATTCAGCCTCCTCTCCTGTTATAGTGAATCAATTGCCTGCACTCTGATGTGAGGTTAGCACTGCAGGTGTCGTGATGAAGCTCATTCCTTTTTAGCTGCTTGAGAACTTTGCTCCTCCAGGGATGCCATTTCTTTCCTGCATCATTAAATTCCTTCCCCACTACATTATTTCCCAACATACAAACATATTATACTGTCTCTTATATCAAAACAAAACAACAAAACAGAACGCCTCTCTTGATTCCCATATACCTTTCCAGTGAGTACCCATTTCCTCTGCTTGGTGTACAGGAAAATTCTTGAAGGAGTTTGCTATACTCAATATCTCTCTTACCTCTTTTCATCTTCTCTATAATTTTGCCCTCAGGAACAGTTCTTATTTGGCATGACCCTCGAGGTTGATAAATCAAACAGCCAACTCTCAGTCCTCATTTACTCATACTGAGGCTTTAAACCAGTTAATCATTCCCTCCTTCTTGAAGTTCCTTTTTTCTCATGAGTTGAAATAGATCTAGATGGTTACTTATTTCTGGCACAGCAGGCAGCATGACTTTCTTGTTTGCATCGGTTCCTCTGTCTCCCAGTTCCATGAAGGTGTTGCAAAGGCAGCCTAAGTAGATGCTGTACAACACCTTGTTGGTGTTCCAGCCTAAGTAGATGCTGTACACACCTTGTTGGTGTTCCAGCTTTCGAGCTTTGAGTTTAGAAAACTCCAGTCTTTTAAAGTCGTTGACAACAAACCTTCCTGACCTTTGACCCACAGAAAGAGGTGATCATTTATTACCTTGGTCAGGAAACAAATCTGCCCTTTAACCCAGAGGGAGATACTGTTTTAGCTTTCAAAGCTGTTTGGTATGCAAACATCTTTTAAAAGGTCCTTCCCAACAAAGTTCTCACATGTAGAAACATCACAGAGAATTGTTTCTCAACCAAAACTCCCACCTGGAGTTCTCCTCTGGTATTTATGTGGCTTTCTCCTCCCTCTTTTCATTCAGATCACTTTCAACTGTCACAGGCCTTCTTTGACCACCTCCCCTTTTCTTCTTTGTTTTTCTTTGTAGCACTCAGCCCTATCTGAAATGATACTGCATATGAATTTAATGCTAGGTTGGCTATCTGCCCCATTCAGATGCAAATTCCAGGTGCCCAGAACTTTGTTTTGTTCACTGTTGAATCCCAGCTCCTGGAAGAGTATTTGACAGGGTAGATGATCACTAAATTGTTGCTAAATGAATATATGGATAATTCTGTTCGGTAACCCTGTCTACCTCCTTAGATTTTTAGAATGAATCACTCAGATGTACCATCCCCATGCAAAGAAGTAAGACTTTTAAAATTATTCTTTCAATATAAAAAAGTAGCTTAGCCACAAAGGGAACATTAATGCACACAATTTGTACAAAAGGAAGAAGAGAATAATTTGTTAATGTATCCCTTTGTGAACCATAAGTGTTCTCTGAACCCTGAATAACAATAAAGAGACATGTATATTTTAAAATTATTTCCAAGGAAAGTGGTTAACTATTTTAGAAAACCTTAAATCTTTAAGAGAAAGGCTTCAGTCATCAGGAAAATTTACTAACAAATATAACTGTGTGGTTGTCTTAGTTAATTAATGAACTATGCTCTATTGCATTATCTGGTTCAGTCACTGACAGTATATACTAGAAATAAACAGAATGCCTTTGCTGTAATCTAGCCTTGTAATTAGATTAAAAACAACAACAATGACAACACGCAATTGATTCACGTAATTTTCACTGAATCTTGTCATGTATGACAGCCATGTGTCCTACCCACACAAGCCTTAGCAAGTTTTTGTTTTGTTTTGTTTTGTTTTTTTAGTGTGTGTTATCTTGCCTGATTTATTTTAAGATACAGGTTCTAATTGTATTCAGATAATTAGCCAGGTGACCTCTGTTGGTTTATTTGATTTCTCCATCCATTTAGCAGTCACTTTAGTCTTGAGTACAGATTAGAAGAAAACTTCTCCTTTCAGTTCTCGAGCCTATTAAGGTTTTGTTGTTGTTGTTGTTCCAGTAGCGTTAGCGAGGTGTGAAGTTGATGAGCTGCCACCCTCTGTACACTAGTTCTTCAATGGATTAGAAGCTCAAGAATAGGAAGATAACATTTCGGCAGCAGCAAACCCAGGAAGCGGAGCATCGTGGTCTCCGCCTGAATCACTGATTGAATCATCTGTGTGCCTGGGACAGTAGGCAGGCTGATTTCAGGCCACCATATGTGTGTGAGGCCTGGCTGTGTTCTTCTCCTGGACTTTCCTCTGGGTGCTAATTGCTTTAGTGAGAGAAACTGTGCAAAGCAATTAAACAGCCCCCTTCTCTCACAATCCTAGCTCTCAAAAACTAGGGGCTGGGACAGGGCTCCTGCTCTCCCAGTGGGTTGCAAATTGCTCAGAATGAATAAATACATTTGTTCACTTTTCAAACTGTGACCAGCCACCTGGTCTCTTGTGTTGCTCTCAGAGCAGAGAAGGCAGATGACGGGCTCCTCATTGCTGAACTCCAGCCCATAAAAATGCTTCACCGCACTCTGAGCTATTTTTGCAAGGACATCTGTTGCCAAAAAAGAATTTTAATTAAGCAAAAACACATCTCTGTTTTGTCCATGGCAAGGAGGCTTGTGAAAGCTTTCTTGTCTCAGATGCATGCTAAATCTGGAGAAATGGAAGCCTTAAGGTATTTTGTGAGGGACATTTTGCTGCTCAATTTGAGGGACACAACAGATTTTCCATGGGAAGAAAATTATTGGAAGTGCATGTTTGCACTTTTCAAAATAAGGCCCAGACTGCATTAATAATTAATTGTACATAATATAATCTGACATGTTACCCCACGGTTTGATAAAGTCGAAAGCTATTTCCACAAGGCAATTTGCCAGTTCTTTTGCTCTCTTCCAATCTTCTTCCCAGGTGATATTCATCATTTTAACATCAAGCTTCCAGAACACCACATTAACACATAAATTAGAGGACCTGGTGCTGCGCTGGCTGTTATAACTAGTCTAGATGTAATTGTCCAATCAGAAAGGAAAAAAAAAAAAAAAGTAAAGTGATAAATGAAGTCAGAAAGCAGGTTGTAGACATTAATACTGCATAAATTGCTTAAGATTGGGTTGGAGAGTGGGGAGGCAGCCTGTCTCTAGTTTTCATAAATGCAAGTATATTGAGTGCTTTTTTCATTCTTCAAACACTGACATAATAGCAGATACAAATTCTTCATATATGAAACTGATTCTGTAACCATATACCCTTCAAATCCCTTAAGTGCCTTTCGGGGCACCCCCTCTGGCAGCACAAGCATATCAGACAAGCTGACTACAAGAGGGGCACTTTCAAGGAGCAGGTCCCGAGGGGCATTGCTGGGCAGCATGGCAGGATGAATTACCTGATAATATTAAGGTTGTTTCTGACCACTTCTATTAGGGGTTGGGGTCACTCATTTGCCCTCTCCGAGGGTGGACAGAGATCATCTAGGCTGAAGCAGGAGCTCGTATTTCTACACGATAGGATCTTTGCAGACAGGAATCTAGCTGTTACATCAAGGATGGGAATACAGAATCTCATATTATACAAGAAACGTACAGTGTTTCTTTCGACTCTGAAATCTTTCTGACAATTCAATACCCACTTTTTGAGATTTACTCATCATTACGAGTAGCAGGGGGAAACAAAGTGTTTTTTATTTATTTATTTATTTATTTTTAGTTTTTCCTTTCTAAGGATGGTGGCCATTTTGTTTGTGATTGCCAAGATACTCACTGTCTCCCTGCCCCCACCAATTCTTAACAAGATTAGTTTTGTTCTACCTAATACATAATATAAAAAGCATGAACCTCCCAGGTCCTAGTCCCCTCACCTAAATAAACATTTATGGAATTAAAGTGCATATTACTAATCCTTTCAACGCTTACCAGTTTTATAATGATTCCTCTGAGGGCAGTGATGATAACTGCTTGTGCAAATTTAATTTAAAGTTTGCTTTCAATGTCATTTTCTTTAGGCTTGCCATTGCAAGTTAAGAAGAAAAGAAAAATATATTAGCGAACAAAACTGCCAAATCCCAGGTTAAAAGCTTTAGAAACCACTAAATCCAAGGCCTTAATCAATGTCATCAGAACTCAGTCTGTTCTTCTATATGCTTTCCTTTATGATGACATTTTCTCAGGCAGGCCTTTCTACTTGATGGTGTCAAGCAGCTCCTGCCTCAACTTACCCTTGCAGCACTTTCTTTCTGTTGATTCCAGCAAAAAACTAGACTCTAAGTACCCTGGTGAGAGCACAGACTGATGTGGACTGCCTAAGTTTGCATTCTGACTCTACCCTTCACTAGCTATTTGAGCTCTTCCAGGAAATTTATACTCTGTGCCTCAATTTCCTTATCTGTATATTAAAGATAATAGTATTTCCTACTTTGTAGGCTTGTTGGAAGTATTAAATACATTTAATGTATGTGCCAAGCATATGAGATTTATTATATACCATCCATGAAAATTAATACTGTGGCTGGGGTATAGAATGCATTGATTGGACAAACCTGAGTCAAGTATCTTCTCTGGAAACTAGGATGTGATCTTCTCACACCTAAATCAGAAGGGTGAAGAATAAAAAGGGAGTTATTCCCTAAAATAAATCTAGGAATCTCTTATAAGCCAGATAACTGATGCCAACAACCTTAGTAATTTATTACAACTAGCCAAGGGATTCTACAGTATTGGCATTGCTTAGAATTTAATCAAACAAAATAGTGGAGGTGAAAATGTTTTTTAAATAACAAAACACAGTAAGATCTCAATGTGATTGGGTCATTGACTTGCTCTAGACACTCAGTAAAAGCACACTGTTCTAAATCCTAAAAATGGATGTGCAGCAGATCTGGCCTTTCTTATCACGGACTTCACCATATTATTCAGAACACAGACACTGAGGCACAGCAAATAACTGACTTGTGTTCAACAAGAAACAAGGGCAAAAGAGTCTTATATAAATAAACAATGGTGAGGTCGGCAATTAGGAAGACATCAGAGTAGCTAGTTCTAATCATAAAAGATTTATTAAAGGAAATCATTTGCTAATGGAAATTCGAAACCACAGAATAAGGCAATATTGAATTGAATTATTAAACCCCCAAAATAACTTTTCCACACCCGCATAATACTGAACTTGAGAGATTTGTTGCATTGAATCTAGATTAAAGGAACAATTCAACCACTTCCCCAATCATCAAAACCTTTTACCTGGCTTAGGCACTGCGGGCACTTTTCTCAGCTAAGCTGTGGACTATAGTCACATTTTTCTCTTAGGATTAATCGTGAAGCCATACTGATTCCTTAGTGGGTCATCGGAATCTTTTGGAATAATGGAAAAAGGCATGATAAAAAGCCTTTGTATATAACTTCAGCGTTAGTTATCACTCCCTTATCTTGCTTAATGTTTTTTCATGTATGACAAGTGACCCACTCTTTCATTTTCTGAATAATAGGCAAAAAGAAAAGTTAATTTTTTTTTAACTGATTGAACATGAATACTCATGGGTCTTTTGTAAGGCAGACTGCTCAGCTAATTAACATAGTAACATCAATCAATATGATATTTAGGAAACTATGTGCTAAGACATCTGTCCTTTGGGAGGCCGAGACGGGCGGATCACGAGGTCAGGAGATCGAGACCATCCTGGCTAACATGGTGAAACCCCGTCTCTACTAAAAAATACAAAAAAACTAGCCGGGCGAGGTGGCGGGCGCCTGTAGTCCCAGCTACTCTGGAGGCTGAGGCAGGAGAATGGCGTACACCCGGGAGGCGGAGCTTGCAGTGAGCTGAGATCCGGCCACTGCACTCCAGCCCGGGCGACAGAGCAAGACTCCATCTCAAAAAAAAAAAAAAAAAAAAGACATCTGTCTACTGACTTGTAAAGGTAAGTCAGCACACAAGAGGTGAGTCATGGGAAAATTGGTTTTTCTCAGAAGCAATCTACATAAAAAGCACAACATGGTCTTCAGTTAGCCCCTGCCTTTTGTAACAGAGAATGTTTAGCCTTAGATGTCACACTTAGTGGGAGCTGCCAAAGTCATTACATAATTATAGTCTCCAGCTACACTTTATTTTGTGTAGTTTAATAATTTAAAAATAGCATGTGCTCCCTCCTTCTTCTTTACAGTAATAAGGTAAGGAAAAGGGAAGCAGCAGCTGTGCTTAAGGGTGGATGGTTAGGGATCCTCAATGGCCCTCATACAAAGACTCTCAATAAACTGGCATTCTCAATAAAACAGTGCATTTGCTCGCGAGCAAGATGGCCGAATAGGAACAACTCCAGCCTCCACCTCCCAGTGCGAGTGACACAGAAGACGGGTGATATCTGCATTTTCAACTGAGGTACTGGGTTCATCTCATTGGGGAGTGCTGGACAATCGGTGCTGGTCAGCTGCTGCAGCCCCATCCACGACAGGTGAAGCAGGGTGAGGCATCGCCTTACCTGGGAAGCACAAGGGGGAAGGGAATCCCTTTAGAAACTGAGACATACAACACCTGGAAAATGGCATAACTCCCACCCTAATACTGCACTTTACCAAGGGTCTTAGCAAACGGCACATCAGGAGATTATATCCCACACCTGGCCGCGAGGGTCCCATGCCCACGGAGCCTCCCTCATTGCTAGCACAGCAGTCTGAGATCTAACTGCAAGGCAGCAGCGAGGCTGGGGGAGGGGCGTCTGCTATTGCTGAGACTTAAGTAGGTAAACAAAGCCTCTGGGAAGCTGGAACTGGGTGGAGCCCACCGCAGCTCAAGGGGGCCTGCCTGTCTCTGTAGACTCCACCACAGGGCATAGCAAAAAGAAAAGTGGCAGAAACCTCTGCAGATGTTAATGACCCTGTCTGACAGCTTTGAAGAGAGCAGTGGATCTCCCAGCATGGAGGTTGAGATCTGACAATGGACAGACTGCCTGCTCAAGTGGGTCCCTGAACCCTGAGTAGCCTAACTGGGAGACATCCCCCACTAGGTGCAGACCGACACCTCACACCTCACACGGCGGGGTACACCCCGAGACGAAGCTTCCAGAGCAAGAATCAGACAGCAACAATTGCTGTTCAGCAATATTCTATCTTTTGCAGCCTCCGCTGCTGATACCCAGGCAAACAGGGTCGGAGTGGGCCTCAAGCAATCTCCAGCAGACCTACAGCTGAGTGTCCTGACTGTTAGAAGGAAAACTAACAAACAGAAAGGACACCCACACCAAATCCCCATCAGTACGTCACCAGCATCAAAGACCAAAGGCAGATAAAACCACAAAGATGGGGTAAAAGCAGGACAGAAAAGCTGGAAATTCAAAAACTCAGAGCACATCTCCCCCTCCAAAGGAACGCAGCTCATCGCCAGCAACAGATCAAAGCTGGATGGAGAATGACTTTGATAAGTCGAGAGAAGAAGGCTTCAGTTGATCAAACTCCTCAGAGCTAAAGGGGGAACTTTGTAACCAGCACAAAGAAACTAAAAATCTTGAAAAAAGAATGGAAGAATGGATAACTAGAATAATCAATGCTGAGAAGGCCATGAACGAACTGACAGAGATAAAAACCATGACACAAGAAATACGTGACAAATGCATAAGCTTCAGTAACCGACTCGATCAACTGGAAGAAGGTAGCAATGATTGAAAATCAAATGAATTAAATGAAGTGAGAAGAGAAGTCCAGAGAAACAAAAGGAAAAAGAAATGAACAAAACCTCCAAGAAATATGGGATCATGTGAAAAGACCAAATCTATGTCTGATTGGTATGCCTGAAAGTGAGGGGGGAAATGGAACCAAGTTGGAAAACACTCTTCAGGATATCATCCAGGAGAACTTCCCCAACCTAGTAAGGCAGGCCAACACTCAAATTCAGGAAATACAAAGAATGCCACAAAGATACTCCTCGAGAAGAGCAACTCCAAGACACATAATTGTCAGATTCACCAAAGTTGAAATGAAGGAAAAAATGTTAAGGGCAGCCAGAGAGAAAGGTTGGGTTACCCACAAAGGGAAGCCCATCAGACTAACAGCAGATCTCTTGGCAGAAACTCTCCAAGCCAGAAGAGAGTGGGGGCCAATACTCAACATTCTTTTTTATTTTATTTTATTTTATTTTTATGTTTTATTTTTTATTACTTTTTTTATTATACTTCAAGTTCTAGGGTACATGTGCATAGCGTGCAGGTTTGTTACATATGTATACTTGTGCCATGTTGGTGTGCTACACCCATCAACTCGTCAGCACCCATCAATTCATCATTTATATCAGGAATAACTCCCAATGCAATCCCTCCCCCATCCCCCCTCCCCATGATAGGCCCCAGTGTGTGATGTTCCCCTTCCCGAGTCCAAGTGATCTCATTGTTCAGTTCCCACCTATGAGTGAGAACATGCGGTATTTGGTTTTCTGTTCTTGTGATAGTTTGCTAAGAATGATGGTTTCCAGCTGCATCCATGTCCCTACAAAGGACGCAAACTCATCCTTTTTTATGGCTGCATAGTATTCCATGGTGTATATGTGCCACATTTTCTTAATCCAGTCAACATTCTTAAAGAAAAGAATTTTCAACCCAGAATTTCATATCCAGCCAAACTAAGTTTCATCAGTGAAGGAGAAATAAAATCCTTTACAGACAAGCAAATGCTTACAGATTTTGTCACTACCAGGCCTGCCCTACAAGAGATCCTGAAGGAAGCATGAAACATAGAAAGGAACAACCGGTACCAGCCATTGCAGAAACATGCCAAAATGTAAAGACTATCGATGCTAGGAAGAAACTGCATCAACTAGCGAGCAAAATAACCAGCTAATATCATAATTACAGGATCAAGTTCACACATAACAATATTAACCTTAAATGTAAATGGACTAAATGGTCCAATTAAAAGACACAGACTGGCAAATTGGATAAAGAGCCAAGATCAATAAGTTTGCTGTATTCAGGAGACCCATCTCACATGCAGAGACACACATAGGCTCAAAATAAAGGGATGGAGGAAGATCTACCAAGCAAATGGAGAACAAAAAAAAGCAGGAGTTCCAACCCTAGCCTCTGATAAAACAGACTTTAAACCATCAAAGATCAAAAGAGACAAAGAAGGCCATTGCATAATGGTAAAGGGATCAATTCAACAGGAAGAGCTAACTATCCTAAATACATATGTGCCCAATACAGGAGCACCCAGATTCATAAAGCAAGTCCTTAGAGACTTAAAAAGAGACTTAGACTCCCATACAATAATAATGGGAGACTTCAACACCCCACTGTCAACATTAGACAGATCGAGACAGAAAGTTAACAAGGATATCCAGGAATTGAACTCAACTCTGCACCAAGCGCACCTAATAGACATCTACAGAACTCTCCACCCCAACTCAACAGAATATACATTCTTCTCAGCATCACATCGCACTTATTCCAAAATTGACCGCATAGTTGGAAGTAAAGCACTCCTCAGCAAATGTAAAAGAACAGAAATTATAACAAACTGTCTCTCAGACCACAGTGCGATCAAACTAGAACTCAAGACTAAGAAAATCAATCAAAACTGCTCAACTACATGGAAACTGAACAGCCTGCTCCTGAATGACTACTGGGTACACAATGAAATGAAGGCAGAAATAATGATGTTCTTTGAAACCAATGAGAACAAAGATACAACATACCAGAATCTCTGGGACACATTTAAAGCAGTGTGTAGAGGGAAATTTATAGCACTAAATGCCCACAAGAGGAAGCAGGAAAGATATAAATTTGACACCCTGACATCACAATTAAAAGAACTAGAGAAGTGAGAGCAAGCACATTCAAAAGCTAGCAGAAAGCAAGAAATAACTAAGATCAGAGCAGAAGTGAAGGAGATAGAGACACAAAAAACCTTCCAAAAAAATCAAGGAATCCAGGAGCTAGTTTTTTGAAAAGATCAACAAAATTTATAGACCGCTAGCAAGACCAATAAAGAATAAAAGAGAGAAGAATCAAATAGACGCAATAAAAAAATGATCAAGGGGATATCACCACCGACCCCATAGAAATACAAACTACCATCAGAGAATACTATAAACACTTCTGTGCAAATAAACTAGAAAACCTAGAAGAAATGGATAATTTCCTGGACAATTACACTCTCCCAAGACTAAACCAGGAAGAAGTTGAATCCCTGTATAGACCAATAGCAGGCTCTGAAATTGAGGCAATAATTAATAGCCTACCAACCAAAAAATGTCCAGGACCAGATGAATTCACAGCCAAATTCTACGGGAGGTACAAGGAGGAGCTGGTACCATTCCTTCTGAAACTATTCCAATCAATAGAAAAAGAGGGAGTCCTCCCTAACTCATTTTATGAGGCCAACATCATCCTGATACCAAAGCCTGGCAGAGACACAACAAAAAAAGAGAATTTTAGACCAATATCCCTGATGAACATCGATGCAAAAATCCTCAATAAAATACTGGCAAACTGAATCCAACAGCACACCAAAAATCTTATCCATCATGATCAAGTGGGCTTCATCCCTGGGATGCAAGGCTGGTTCAACATACGCAAATCAATAAATGTAATCCAGTGTATAAACAGGACCAAAGACAAAAACCACATGATTATCTCAATAGATGGAGAAAAGCCTTTTGACAAAGTTCAACAGCCCTTCATGCTAAAGACTCTCAATAAATTCGGTATTGATGGAACGTTTCTCAAAATAATCAGAGCTACTTATGACAAACCCACAGCCAATATCATACTGAATGGGCAAAAACTGGAAACATTCCCTTTGAAAACTGGCACAAGACAGGGATGCCCTCTCTCACCACCCCTATTCAACATAGTGTTGGAAGTTCTGGCTAGGACAATCAGGCAAGAGAAAGAAAGAAAGAGTATTCAGTTAGGAAAAGAAGAAGTCAAATTGTCCCTGTTTGCAGATGACATGATTGTATATTTAGAAAACCCCATCATCTCAGCCCCAAATCTCCTTAAGCTGCTCCTTAAGCTGATATGCAACTTCAGCACAGTCTCAGGATACAAAATCAATGTGCAAAAATCACAAGCATTCTTATATACCAGTAACAGACAAACACAGAGCCCAATCATGAATGAACTTCCATTTATAATTGCCTCAAAGAGAATAAAATACCTAGGAATCCAACTTACAAGGGATGTAAAGGACCTCTTCAAGGAGAACTACCAACCACTGTTCAATGAAATAAGAGGACACAAACAAATGGAAGAACATACTATGCTCATGGATAGGAAGAATCAATATTGTGAAAATGGCCATACTGCCCTAGGTAGTTTATAGATTCAATGCCATCCCCATTAAACTACCAATGACTTTCTTCACAGAGTTGGAAAAAACTGCTTTCAAGTTCATATGGAACCAAAAAAGACCCCGCATTGCCAAGACAATCCTAAGTCAAAAGAACAAAGCTGGAGGCATCATGCTACCTGAGTTCAAACTGTACTACAAGGCTACAGTAACCAAAACAGCATGGTATTGGTACCAAAACAGAGATATAGACCAATGGGACAGAACAGAGCCCTCAGAAATAATACCACACATCTACAGCCATCTGATCTTTGACAAACCTGAGAGAAACAAGAAATGGGGAAAGGATTCCCTATTTAATAAATGGTGCTGGGAAAATTGGCTAGCCATAAGTAGAAAGCTGAAACTGGATCCTTTCCTTACTCCTTATACGAAAATTAATTCAAGATGGATTAGAGACTTAAATGTTAGACCTAATACCATAAAAACCCTAGAAGAAAACCGAGGTAATATCATTCAGGGCATAGGCATGGGCAAGGACTTCATGTCTAAAACACCAAAAGCAATGGTTACAAAAGCCATAATTGACAAATGGGATCTAATTAAACTTAGGAGCTTCTGCACAGCAAAAGAAACTACCATCAGAGTGAATAGGCAACCTACAGAATGGGAGAAAATTTTTACGATCTACTCATCTGACAAAGGGCTAATATCCAGAACCTACAAAGAACTCAAACAAATTTATGAGAAAAAAACAAGCAACCCCATCCAAAAGTGGGCAAAGGATATGAATAGACATTTCTCAAAAGAAGACATGCATACAGCCAACAGGCACATGAAAAAATGCTCATCATCACTGGCCATCAGAGAAATACAAATCAAAACTACAATGAGATACCATCTCACAGCAGTTAGAATGGCAATCATTGAAAAGTCAGGAAATAACAGGTGCTGGAGAGGATGTGGAGAAATAGGAACACTTTTACACTGTTGGTGGGACTGTAAACTGGTTCAACCATTGTGGAAAACAGTATGGCAATTCCTCAAAGATCTAGAACTAGAAATACCATTTGACTCATCCATCCCATTACTGGGTATATACCCAAAGGATTATAAATCATGCTGCTAAAAAGACACATGCACACGTATGTTTATTGTGGCACTATTCACAATAGCAAAGACTTGGAATCAACTCAAATGTCCATCAATGACAGACTGGATTAAGAAAATGTGGCACATATACACCATGGAATACTATGCAGCCATATGAAAGGATGAGTTTGTGTCCTTTGTAGGGACATGGATGCAGCTGGAAACCATGATTCTCAGCAAACTATTGCAAGAACAGAAAACCAAACACTGCATGTTCTCACTCATAGGTGGGATCCTTATGTGTATGAAGTGATATTTCACATAGTTTTGATTTCCTTTTTTTTTAATGATTAGTGATGTTGAGCATCTTTTCATACGTTCAGTGGGCATTTGTATATCTTCTTTGAAGAAATGTGCATTCAGGTTCTTTGCCCATTTTAAAATCATGTTTTTTGTTGTTGTTGTTGAGTTGTAGAAGTTTTTATGTGTTCTGGATATTAACTTCTTATGAGATACATATTCAGAAACATTTTCTCCCACTCCATAGGCTGCCTTTTTATTCTATTGATTGCTTCCTCTGGTGCACAAATGTTTTTAAATTTAATGTAGTCCCATTTGTCTGAATTTGCTCTTATTTCCTGTGATTTTGGTGTCATATCCAAACAAAATCATTCCAAATCCAATGTCATGAAGTTTTTCCCTTGGAATTTTTATAAGAGTTTTATAGTTTTAGATCTTTGTTTAGGTTTTTATTTCATCTTGAGTTATTTTTTATGTATGGTGCAAGATAAGGGTCCAACTTCATTCTTTTGAATTCAGATACTTAGTTTTTTCAACATCATTTGTTAAAGAGACTGTCCTGGGGGGATGGGGGAGGGACTACACTGGGAGTTATACCTGATATAAATGACGAATTGATGGGTGCTGATGAGTTGATGGGTGCAGCACACCAACATGGCACAAGTATACATATGTAACAAACCTGCACGTTATGCACATGTACCCTAGAACTTAAAGTATAATAGAAAAAAAAAAAAAAAAAAAAAAAAAAAGAAAGTTAAGAGCCAAAAAAATAAAATAAAATAAAATAAAGAGACTGTCCTTTGCCCATTGTATGATCTTGGTACTCTTTCAAAGGTCATTTAACCATATGCGTGGGAGTTTATTTCTGCACTCTCTATTTTGTTTCATTAGTCTGTATGTCTGCCTTTATGCCAGGACCATGCTACTTCACTTACTGCAACTTCATAATAAGTTTTGAAATTAGAGAGTGTGAAACCCCCAATTTTATTCTTTGGAAGATTGTTTTGTCTATTTAGGGTTCCTTTAGACTCCATATGAATTTTAGTATTTCTTATTTTTTTCTGCAAAAAACACATTGCAATTTTGATAGGCATTTCATTGGATCTGTAAATCACTTTGAGTTGAATAAGTAGTTTAACAATATTAGTTATTCCACTTCATAAGCACAGATGTGTATTTATTTGTGTCTTCTTTAATTTCTTTCAGCGATATTTTGTAGTTTTCAGGGTACAATCTTTTGTCCCCTTGGTAAAGGTTTTTTTCTAAGTATTTTATTCGTTTTGATGCTATTGTAAATGGGGTTGTTTTCTTAATTTTCCTTTTGGATTGTTCATTGTTATTGCATAAAAAGCAGCTGAATTTTGCATGTCGATTTTGTAGCCTGCAACTCTATTGAATTTAATTGTTAATTCTAACAGTTTTTTTTGTAGAGTCTTTCAGGTTTTTTATAAAAAGTTATGTCATCTGAGAACACATCATTTTATTCCCTCCTTTCCAATTTGGATGACTTTTATTTTGTTTTCTTACCTAATTGCTGTGAGTAGGACTTCCAGTATTATGATAAATACAAATGATGACCATGAGCATTATTGCATTGTTTCTGATCTTAGAGAAAAAGCTTTCAGTTTTTTACTATTGAGTATGATGTTAGCTGTAGGGTTTTAATATATGGTCTTCATTATATTGAGGTGATTTCCTTCTACTCCTAGTTTGTCGGGTATTTTATAATAAAAGATTATTGAATTTTGTCAAATTCTTTTTTTCTGTATAAATTGTGATAATCTTGTGATTTTTTTCCCTTTCATCCCACTGATTTTCATCTGTCGAACTATATTTGCATTCCAGGAATAAATCCTACTTGGTCATGTTATATAATTCTACTTGGTCATAATGTATAATCATTTTAATTTGTAATTTGGTTTGCTGGTATTTTGTTGAGGATTTTCACATCAATATTCATCAGAAATATTGGTGTGCAGTTTTCTTTTCTTGTAGTATTTTTTGTGGCTTTAGTAACAGGATGATGCTGGTTTTACAAAATGAGCTTATAAGTGTTCCTTCCTGCTCAATTTTTGTTTGAAGAGCTTGAGAAAGATTGTGTTTAATTCTTCCTTAAGTGAATGGAAGAATTCCTCAGTGATATCATCTGGCCTGGGCTTTTTTTGTCATTTGTGGGAGGTTTTTGATTACTCACTCAATCTCCTACTGATAATTGGTTGATTCAGATTTTCTATTTCTTCATGATTCAGTCTTGGTAGATTACATGTTTCTAATTTGTTGGCATATAATTGTTCATAGCAATATCGTATAATCCTCTTTATTTCTTTGGCACTAGTTGTAATATCTCTTTTTTATTTCTGATTTTAGTGATTTGGGTATTCTTTCTTGTTAGTTAATCTACATGAAGATTTGTCAACTTATTTCATCTTTTTAAGAAACCAATTCTTAGTTTCATTGACTTTTTATTTTAATTCTTTGAAATTCTTAATTTCAATTGTTTCTTCTCTAATCATTTTTATTTCCTTCCTTCTGCTAACTTTGGGATTCATGCATTGACTTCTTTCTCATTTCCTTCTGTGTATCTTTTACAGGTATTTTCTGTGTGGTTTTTATGGGGATTACATAAAACATCTTAAACATACAACAATCTGTTTTAAACTGGTGTTGACTTAACTTGAATTGAACGTAAACACTATTTGTTTACATCTCTGCCCCCAAACGTTTTATGTTACTGATTTTGCAAATTATATCTTTTTATACTGTGTATCCATTAAAATAAATTTATAGTTTTAATTTCCCTTTTAAATACTATACCAGAATTAGAAGTATGCATCAACATTACAAAACTATAGGATTCTATGTTTGTGTCACACATGTACCAGAGCACTTTGTATTTTCATATGCTTTTATGTTGCTACCAGTATCCTTTTCTTTCAACTTGAGGAGCTTTCACTAGCATTTTTTGGAGTGCAGGTCCAGTGGTAATGAACTCCCAAAGCTTCTGTTTATCTGGGAAAGTCTAAATTTCCCCATCATTTTTGAAAGAGTTTTGTCTGATGTAGCTTTTCTGGTTGGCTTTTTCTTTTGTTTTGTTTTCCAGCATTTTGAATATATTATCTCACTCTCTTCTGGACTGTAAGGTTTCTGCTAAGAAATCTGCTAATCTTATGGGATTATCACGAAATATGACAAGTTGCTTTTCTGTTGTTGCCTTGAAGATTCATTTTTTGTGGCTTTTGACAGCTTGATTACAATGTGTCTTAATACAAGCTTCTTGGGTTTAATTAGTTTGAGTTCATTAAGCTTCTTAAATGTGAAGGTTCATTTTCTTCACCAAATTTGGGAAGTATTTGGCCATTATTTCTTTACTGGCCTCTTTGTCTTCTTAGCTCTTGCTTGTCCTTCTGAAATTTTCATAATGTGTATGTTGGTGTGCGTAATTGTATCCCACAAATGCCTTAGGCTTTCTTCACTTTTGTTCATTTTTTTTTCTATTTGCTCCTCTGCCTCAATTATTTCAAATGATCTGTCTTCCAGTTCGCTGTTACCTTTTTCTGCTTGATCAAATCTGCTGTTGAACCCCTCTATTAAAATGTTCAACTCACCTATATTCTTAAGCTCTAAAATTTGTTTTTAAAAATAGTTTCTATCTTTTTGTTGATATTTTCATTTTGTTCTTGCATCACTTTTCTGATTTTGTTTAGTTTTGTGTGTTCTCTTTTAGCTCACTGAACATCTTTATGACAATTAATTTAAGATTTTTCTTTTAGGAAGCATGTAGCTCTTCATTTCTTTGGGTTAAGTTTTCGTAGTTTTCTTTTGTTCCTTTAACTGAACCATGTTTCTCTGTTTCTGTGTGTAGTTTAAAATTATGTGTTAAAATTTGGACACTTGGAAAAAGTCACCTTAGTTTTTACTGTCTTTTTACAGGGGAAGACCATCGCCAATCAGCCTAGCTAGATATGCTGGGGGCATCTGAAACCTTTTCTAGGGATGTATCTTTTCTGGGCTTGAGCATGTGATCCCCAACTAAAAGGTTTTGTTCGTATTTATTCTTAAGCGATATAAAATCTCTTGCTCCTTCTGTTGTCTTTGTGCAGTAACATAGTCTCTCTCAAGCTGCAACAAGTTGCTGCACTGGCCATTATTCTCAGTAGCCTCCAGACATTCAAACTATGCTGGTTCCTATCAGTGCTCTCAGTCAGGCGAGACAGAAACTATTCCTTTGTCCATTCCTCGAAAACCAAAATTGTTGGTACCCAATTTTTTCTTCTCTTTCCTTCCCAAGTTAGAAGCTGTGAGTTGGGAGTTTTCTCCTACTAGTAGT
Organism: Piliocolobus tephrosceles; assembly: GCF_002776525.5. Classification (NCBI taxonomy): domain Eukaryota; kingdom Metazoa; phylum Chordata; class Mammalia; order Primates; family Cercopithecidae; genus Piliocolobus; species Piliocolobus tephrosceles. The sequence goes on along the minus strand of NC_045444.1, from coordinate 32,860,282 downwards.
ACGCTCCACTTGCTAGGGACGGGACTGTAACTTTTCTTTTTGTATTTTTTAATTTTATATATTTATATTTTATATTTAATTTACTTGAATTGCATGTACACACTCTATTTGTTTAGATCTCTGCTCCCCAAACATTTTATGTTATTGATTTTGCAAATTTTATCTTTTTATACTGTGTATCCATTAAAATAAATTTATAGTTTTAATTTCTCTTTTTAAATACTATACCAGACTTAGAAGTAATTTATGCATCAACATTACAAAACTACAGGATTCTATGTTTGTCTGTATTATACATGTAGCACTTTTCTTTTTAAATGCTCCTTTTTAAATTATTATACTTTAAGTTCTGGGATACATGTGCGGAACCTGCAGAATTGTTACATAGGTATACATGTGTTGTGGTTTGCTGCACCCATCAAACCGTCATCTACATTAGGTATTTCTCTTAATGCTATGCCTCCCCTTGTCCCCTACCCCTGATAGGTCCCAGTGTGTGATATTCCCCAACTTGTGCTGATATGTGTGGGGAAAAGAGAGATCAGCCTGTTACTGTGTCTATATAGAAGGAAGTAGACATAAGAGACTCCATTTAGTTCTGTATTTGAAATGCTGTTAATCTGTGACCCTACCCCCAACTTTGTCCTTGCAAGAGACATGTGGTGTGGTGACTCAAGGTTTAATGGATGTGCAGGATGTGTCTTTGTTAAACAAGTACCTGAAGGCAGCTTGCTGGTTAAAAATCCTGCCTGTCCCTGGGCAATGGAACATCTCGGTGTAAAACCCATTGTGTGCTTTGTTTACTGAGCAAGGAGAAAACCGCCTTTAGGAATAAGGTGGGGCTTGCTGGAGCAATACTGCTAAAAGTTTTATGGAGATGCCGCATATGCATCTCAAGGCACAGCATTTTCCTTTGAACTTATTCATGTTACAGGGATTTTTGTTCTTATGTCTTACTGCTGATTTCCTCCCTACAATGATCCTATTTTCTAGCCACTCCTTTATCTTTTAGATGGTAAAGATAATTATCAATAAATACTAAGGAAACAGAGAGGCCGGTGCCAGTGTGGGTCCTCTGAAAACACAGCACTGGCCCCCTGGGCCCCGCTTTTCTTTCTCTATACCTTGTCTCTGTGTGTTATTTCCTTTTCTCAAGTCTCTCGTCCCACCTAACGAGAAGCACCCACAAGTGTGGAGGGGCAGGCCACCCCTTCAGATATGTTCTCATTGTTCAACTCCCACTATTGAGAGAGAACATGTGGTGTTTGGTTTTCTGTTCCTGTGTTAGTTTGCTGAGAGTGATGGCTTTCAGCATCGTCCATGTCCCTGCAAAGGACATGAACTCATCTTTTTTATGGTTGTATAGTGTTCCATAGTGTATATGTATCACATTTTCTTTACTCAGTCTATCATTGATGGACATTTTGGTTGGTTCCAAGTCTTTGTTATTGTGAACAGGGCTGCAATAAACATACACGTGCATGCGTGTTTATAGTAGAATGATTTATAATTCTTTGGGTATATACCCAGTAATGGGATTGCTGGGTCAAATGGTATTTCTAGTTCTGGATCCTTGAGGAATCGCCACACTGTCTTCCACAATAGTTGAACTGATTTACACTCCCACCAAGAATGTAAAAGCATTGCTATTTCTTCACATCCTCTCCAGCATCTGTTGCTTCCTGACTTTTCAATGATCACCATTCTAACTGGCATGAGATGGTATCTCGTTGTGGTTTTGATTTGCATTTCTCTAATGACCAGTGATGATGAGCTTTGTTTCATGTTTCTTGGCCACATAAATGTCTTCTTTTGAGAAGTGTCTGTTCATATACTTTGCCAAATTTTTGATGGGGTTGTTTGTTTTTTTCTTATAAATTTGTTAAGTTCCTTGTAGATTCTGGATATTAGACCTTGGTCAGATGGATAGATTGCAAAAATTTTCTCCCATTCTGTAGATTGCCTGTTCACTCTGATGATAATTTCTTTTGCTGTACAGAAGCTCTTTAGTATAATTAGATCCCTTTTGTCAATTGTGGCTTTTGTTGCCATTGCTTTTAGTGTTTTAGTTGTGAAGTGTTTGCTCATGCCTATGTCCTAAATGGTATTGCCTATGTTTTCTTCTAGGGTTTTTATGGTTTTAGGTCTTACATTTAACTTTTTAATCCATCTGGAGTTAATTTTTGTATAAGGTGTGTGGAACGGGTCCAGTTTCAGTTTTCTGCATATGGCTAGCCAGTTTTCCCAACACCATTTATTAAATAGGGAATCCTTTCCCCATTGCTTGTTTTTGTCAGGTTTGTCAAATATCAAATGGTTTTAGATGTGTAGTGTTATTTCTGAGGGCTCTGTTCTGTTCCATTGGTGTAGATATCTGTTTTGGTATCAGTATCATGTTGTTTTGGTTACTGTAGCCTTGTAGTATAGTTTGAAGTCAGGTAGAGTGATGCCTCCAACTTTGTTCTTTTTGCTTAGGATTGTCTTGGCTATACGGGATGTTTTTTGGTTACATATGAAATTTAAAGCAGTTTTTTTCTAATTCTGTGAAGAAAGTCAATGGTAGCTTGATGGGGATAGCACCAAATCTATAAATTACTTTGGGCAGTATGGCCATTTTCACAATATTGATTCTTCCTATCCATGAGTATGGAATAGTTTTCTATTTGTTTGTGTCCTCTTTTATTTCACTGAGCAGTGGTTTCTAGTTCTCCTTGAAGAGATCCTTCACATCCCTCGTAAGTTGCATTCCTAGGTGTTTTATTCTCTTTGTAGCAATTGTGAATGGGAGTTTACTTATGACTTGGCTCTCTATTTGTCTATTATTGGTGTATAGGAATGCTTGTGATTTTTGCACATTGATTTTGTATCCTGAGACTTTGCTGAAGTTTCTTATCAGCTTAAGGAGTTTTGGGGCTGAGATGATGGGGGTTTCTAAATATACAATCATATCATCTGCAAACAGAGACAATTTGACTTCCTCTCTTCCTGTGTGAATGCACTTTATTTCTTTCTCTTGCCTGATTGCCCTGGCCTGAACTTCCAATACTATGTTGAATAGGAGTGGCGAGAGAGGGCATCATTTTTTTGTGCCAGTTTTCAAAGGGAATGCTTCCAGCTTTTGCCCATTCAGTGTCATATTCACTGTGGATTTGTCATAAATAGATTTATTATTTTGAGATACGTTCCATCAATACCTAGTTTATTGAGTGTTTTTAGCATGAAGAGGTGTTGAATTTTGTCGAAGGCCTTTTCTGCATCTATTGAGATAATCAGGTGGTTTTTGTCATTGGTTCTGTTTATGTGATGGATTACATTTATTGATTTGCATATATTGAAGCAGCCTTGCATCCCAGGGATGAAGCCAGCTTGATCGTGGGTGATAAGCTTTTTAATGTGTTGCTGGATTCAGTTTGTTGCTGGAGGATTTTTGCATCGATGTTCATTAGGGATATTGGCCTGAAATTTTCTTTTTTTGTTGTGTCTCTGCAGGTTTTGTTATCAGTATGATACTGGCCTCATAAAGTGAGTTAGGAAGGAGGCCCTCATTTTCTATTGTTTGGAATAGTTTTAGAAGCAATGGCAACATCTCCTCCTTGTACCTCTGGTAGAATTCAGCTATAAATCCATCTGGTCCTGGGCTTTTTTTGGTTGGTAGGCTATTAATTACTGCCTAAATTTCGGAACTCATTATTGGTCTATTCAGGGATTTGACTTCTTCCTGATTTAGTCTTGGGAGGGTGTACATGTCCAGGAGTTTATCCATTTCTTCTAGATTTTCTAGTTTATTTGTGTAGAGGTGTTTATAGTATTCTCTGATGGTAGTTGGTATTTCTGTGGGATCAGTGGTGATATCGCCTTTATCATTTTTTATTGTGTCTATTTGATTCTTCTCTCTTTTCTTCTTTATTAGTCTGGCTAGTGGTCTATCCATTTTGTTAATCTTTTCAAAAACCAGCTCCTGGATTCATTGATTTTTTTTTGAAGGGTTTTTTTTTGTGTCTCTGTCTCCTACAGTTCTGCTCTGATCTTATTTATTTCTTCTGCTAGCTTTTAATTTATTTGCTTTTGCTTCTCTAGTTCTTTAAACTGTGTTTTAGGGTGTTGATTTTAGATCTTTCCCACTTTCTCCTGTGGGCATTTACTGCTATAAATTTTCCTCTAAACACTGCTTTAGCTGTGTCACAGAGATTCTGGTACATTGCATCTAAATGTTGTTATTCTCATTGCTTTTAAATAACTTCTTTGTTTCTGCCTTCATTTCGTTATATACCTAGTAGTCATTCAGGAGCAGGTTGTTCAGTTTCCAAAGAGTTGTGCGGTTTTGAGTGAGTTTCTTAATCCTGAGTTCTAATTTGATTGCACTGTGGTCTATGAGACTGTTTGTTATAATTTCCATTCTTTTCCATTTGCTGAGGAGTGTTTTACTTCCAATTATGTGGTTGATTTTAGAATAAGTGCTATGTGGTGCTGAGAAGAATGTATATTATCTTGATTTGGGGTGCAGAGTTCTGAAAATGTCTTTTAGGTCCACTTGTTCCAGAGCTGAGTTCAAGTCCTGAATATCCTTGTTAAATTTCTGTCTTGTTGATCTGTGTTATATTGACAGTGGAGTGTTAAAGTCTCTCACTATTATTGTGTGGAAGTCTAGGTCTCTTTGTGGCTCTCTAAGAACTTGCTTTATGAAACTGGGTGCTCCTGTGTTGGGTGTATATATATTTAGGATAGTTAGCTCTTCTTGATCCCTTTACCATTATGTAATGCCCTTCTTTGTCTTTTTTCATCTTTGTTGGTTTAAAGTCTGTTTTATCAGAGACTAGGATTGCAACCCCTGCATTTTTTGCTTTCCATTTGCTTGTTTGATCTTCCTTCATCCCTTTATTTTGAGCCTATGTGTATCTTTGCACGTAAGATAGGTCTCCTGAATACAGCACACTGATGGGTCTTGACTCTTTATCCAATTTGCCACCAGTCTGTGTCTTTTAATTGGGGCATTTAGCCCATTTACATTTAAGGTTAATATTATTATGTGTGAGTTTGATCCTGTCATTATGTTGCTAGCTGGTTATTTTGCCCATTAGTTGATGCAGTTTCTTCATAGTGTCATTGGTCTTTACATTTTGTTATGTTTTTGCAGTGGCTAATACCAGTTTTTTCCTTTCTATATTTGGTGCTTCCTTCAGGAGCTCTTGTAAGGCAGGCCTGGTGGTGACAAAATCCCTTAGCATTTGCTTGTCTGTAAGGGATTTTATTTCTCCTTTGCTTAGTTTGGCTGGATATGTAATTCTGGGTTGAAACTTATTTTCTTTAAGAACGTTGAATATTGGTACCCACTCTCCTCTGGCTTGTAGGGTTTCTGCAGAGAGATCCTCTGTTAGTCTGATGGACTTTCCTTTGTGGGTAACCCGGCCTTTCTCTCTGGCTGCCCTTAACATTTTCTCCTTCATTTGAACCTTGGTGAATCTGACGATTATGTGCTTGGGGTTGCTCTTCTTGAGGAGTATCTTTGTGGTGGTTTCTGTGTGTCTTGAATTTGAATGTTGGCTTGTCTTGCTAGGCTGGGGACGTTCCCCTGGATAACATCCTGAAGTGTGTTTTCCACCTTGGTTCCATTATCCCCATCACTTTCAGGTACACCAGTCAAATGTAGGTTTGGTCTTTTCACATAGTTCCAAATTTGTTGGTGGCTTTGTTCATTCCTTTTCATTCTGTTTTCTCTAATCTTGTCTTCACACTGTATTTCCTTAAGTTGATCTTCAATCTCTGATAGCCTTTCTTCCACTTGATTGATTGGGCTATTGATACTTGTGTATGCTTCACAGAGTTCTCTTGTTGTGTTTTTCAGTTCCATCAGGTCATTTATGTTCTTCTCTAAACTGGTTATTTTAGTTAGCAGTTCCTGTAACCTTTGATCAAGGTTCTTAGCTTCCTTGCACTGGGTTAGAACATGGTCCTTTAGCTTGGAGGAGTTTGTTATTACCCACCTTCTGAAGCCTACTTCTGTCAATTCATCAAACTCATTCTCCTTCCAGTTTTGTTCCCTCGCTGGCGAGGAGTTGTGATCCTTTGGAGGAGAAGAGGCATTTTGGTTTTGGGAATTTTCAGCCTTTTTGCTCTGTTTTTTTCTCACCTTCATGGATTTCTGTACCTTTGGTCTTTGCTGTTGATGACGTTTGGATGGGGTTTTTGCATGGTTGTCCTTTTTTTTGGATATTGATGCTACTGGTTTCTGTTTGTTAGTTTTCCTTCTAACAGTCAGGCCCCTCTTCTGCAGGTCTGCTGGAGTTTGCTGGAGGTCCACTCCAGACCCTGTTTGCCTGGGTATCACCAGCAGAGGCTGCAGAACAGCAAAGATTGCTGCCTGCTCCTTCCTCTGGAAGCTTCCTCCCAGAGGGGCACCCACCAGATACCAGCTGGAGCTCTCCTGTATGAGGCATCTGTTAACTCAGAGCCAGCAGGCAGAAATGTTTAAGTCTGCAGAAGCTGCCCCCAGAGCTACTGCTTCCCCCAGCTGCTCTGTCCCAGGGAGATGGGAGTTTTATCTATAAGTCCATGACTGGGGCTGCTGCCTTTCTTTCAGAGATGCTCTGTCAAGAGAGGAAGAATCTAGAGGCAGTTTGGCTACAGTGGCTTTACAACACAGTGGTGGACTCTGCCTAGTCCAAACTTCCCAGGTGTTTTGTTTACACTGTGATGGGAAAACTGCCTACTCAAGCCTCAGTAATGGTGAACACCCTTCCCCCAACGAAGCTCGGGCATCCCAGGTTGACTTCAGACTGCTGTGCTGGCAGTGAGAACTTCAAGACAGTGGATCTTAACTTGTTGGGCTCCGTGGAGGTGGGATCAGCTGAGCATGACCACTTGTCTCCCTGGCTTCAGCCCTCTTTCCAGGGGAGTAAATGATTCTTTCTTGCTGGCACTCCAGATTCCACTGGAGTGCAAAAAAAAAAAAAAAAAAAAAAAGAAATCCTGCAGCTAGCTCACTGTCTACTCAAATGACCACCCTGTTTTGTACTTGAAACCCAGGGCCCTAGTGGTGTAGGCACCCGAGGGAATTTCCTGTTCTGTGGGTTGCAAAGAAAAGTGTAGTATCTGGGCCGCAGGGCACCATTCCTCGTGGCACAGTCCCTCATGGCTTCCCTTGGCTAGGGGAGGGAGTTCCCCAACCTCTTGCACTTCCTGGGTGAGGCATTGCCCTCCGTGGGCTGCACCCACTGTCTAACCAGTCCCAATGAGATGAATCGGGTACCCAGGTTGGAAATGCAAAAATCAGCTGCTTTCTACATCCGTCTTGCTGGGAGCTGCACACAAGACCTCTTCCTATTTGGCCATCTTGCCTGGGAATCCTTTTTAACTGTTTTAATGCAGTTCTATTGACTTAGTGCTAGCCTGGACTGCTGCAACGTCTTAACTGGTTTCTTGTTTTCTCACAAAGGCTATTTGGTCTAAGGACAACAATATACTTATTGTTGTTAAGTCAACGTCTTCGGTTGAGTGAGGGCCAAGGGCCTCCTATTCTTCTATCTTGTTGACATTGGTTTTCCTAAGTTTTGTGGTTTTAATCTTCCCTAGTCCATTAGCTCTCTCCTCAGTTTCATGGTAATCTTAAAAACCAACAGCCTTGCAATCACTATAGTCATAAAAAACAGCAACCTAACAGTCATGAGAAAGGACAGAATGAGTCTGGACTACCCAAAGTTTTCATTCCCAGAGAATTTTCATTATTTGACATGTATGGGAGTTCCCTGGAAATCACCACTTGCAGAATTTGTCTTTATTTGCGTTGCTTCAGGGCTTACTCGATCAAACAGCTTTTCCTCAGGAGCATTTTTTCAATAAAATCAGTGTCAATTGTTTAACATATAAGCTGCAGAAGCTGGCAATAATAGTTGGGACAAACAGGAAGCAGATCAAAAAACATAAAAGAAAAGACTGGGGAATGAGATGCCCATAGGAGGCTTTGAAAAACTAGCACATGTTTCTGAGAACTTAGAAGGAAACATACATGTATAGGCTTGTGCACATATCCAGGAAAGCCCCTATTCTCTTACATCTGGTTGATGTTGAGGCTTTGTATAAATAGGAAGTGAAGCCTAAGGAAGATGTATAAACTTTTTGCTGGAACATTGAAGTTGCCTCAACACAAACACAAAGAGCTCCTCAGTAAGGATTGGGAGACTTACTGGTTTAAGTCATTTAAGAATCTTTCTATTCAATCACAGCAGATCATTAAGCTATAAAAGAGACTTCAGTGCCCATATACAATAAAGGTTATAGACTTTAAATAGTTAGTTCAATAATGTCATTTAACAAACAAACATCAGCAACAGCAGCAGAAAAAAACAATAATTGCAGCAACAACAAACTGTATCAATAAAAAAATCCTGGATGACTTGAGATAGTCAAATATAAAGGTGTCCCCAGAGACTCTCCAACCAGCCTGTGCTCTGGAAGGAGTGCACATGGGTGTAGTCTCAGCAAGTTTGCATCATTTGTAGGGAGGAGAAGCCTAGCTCCTATTGTTTCTCGATGGTAACCTGGGATTCAATCTGTGAGATGGGAACCTGGTAACAGGAACCTCTCTCACTTTGCTGACTTTTTTTTTCCCTTTCTGCCCAATAAGTTCCATTTTTCTCACCCTTCTATGTGTCTGTGAGCCTGGTCATGTGACAAGGAACCCATTTTTAGCTGGACTAAGGAGAAATTTCCACAACATTACTATTTATAATGTCCAATTTAAAAAAAAAATGTTGATACATATAAAGAAGAGGAAATCGTGGCCCATAAACAGAAAAAACAGTCAATAGAAAATTCCCCTGAGGAAGTTTAGACATTAAATAGAAAAATAATTTGAAGTAACTATTTAAATATGTTCAAAGAACTGAAGAAAACCATTGCTAAATAGCTAAAGGAAAGTATAAGATAGTGTCTTCTCAAATAGAGAATATCATTTAAAAAGTAGTAATTATTTTAAAAACAGAAATTCTGGCCGGACGCGGTGGCTCAAGCCTGTAATTCCAGCACTTTGGGAGGCCAAGATGGGTGGACCATGAGGTCAGGAGATTGAAACCATCCTGGCTAACACGGTGAAACCCTGTCTCTACTAAAAAAATATAGAAAAACTAGCCGGGTGTGGTGGCAGGTGCCTGTAGTCCCAGCTACATGGGAGGCTGAGGCAGGAGAATGGCGTAAACCCAGGAGGTAGAACTTGCAGTGAGCCGAGATCCAGCCACTGCACTCCAGCCTGGGTGACAGAGCAAGACTCCGTCTCAAAAAAAAACAAAAACAAAACAAAACAAAACAAAACAGAAATTCTGAGTAAAATAGTAATATGATAAGTGAAAGAAAAGTAAAGCCTTTGGAAGGGCTCAACAGTGATTAGAACTGAAAAATTTCCAAAATTGGATGAAAAAAACAATCTACACATCCACGGAGCTCAACAAACTCTAACTAGGATAACTCAAAGAATCTACACTAAGGCACATTATAATCAAACTGTCAAAAGACAGAGATAAATAGGGACTCTTGAAAGCATCAAGAGAGAAGTGGCTTATCCCATACAAGGGACTCTCAATAATGATGGATAATTTTTCATGAGAAATTGTAAAACCAGGAGGCAGTAGGATGATATATTTAGAGTGCTAAAAGAAAAAAGAGTGGTGGCTGGCAAGACTATCCAGCAAATTTTATATCCAGCAAAACTATAATTTTAAAAACTATAAAAAAAATTTGACCAGGCATGGTAGCTCATGCCTGTAATTAATCCCAGCACTTTGGGAGGCCTAGGTGGGCAGATCACGAGGTCAGGAGATGGAGACCATTCTGGCTAACATAGTGAAACCCCATCTCTATTAAAAATACAAAAAATTAGCTGGGTGTGGTGGCATGCACCTGTAGTCCCAGCTACTTGGGAGGCTGAGGCAGGAAAAATAATTTGAACCTGGGAGGCAGAGTTTGCAGTGAGCAGAGATCACACCACTGTATTCCAGCCGAGTGGCAGAGTGAGACTCCATCTTAAAAAGAAAAAGAAAAAATTAACATATTCCAGATAAACAAAAACTAAAAGAATTACTCCCTAGCAGACCTGACCTATAGGAAATACTAAGAGGAATCTTTTAGGCTAAAATGAAAGGATATAAAGCAGTAGCTCAAATTCACATGAAGAAACAAAGAACACTGGTCAAAGTAAATATGGTACCTATAAAAGAAAGTATAAATGTATTTTTGTTTATAATCCTTTTCTCCAACCTAATTTAAAAGACTATTACATAAAGCAATAAAATTCTGTTGATGAGCTCATAATGAACACAGATTGAATATGTATAATAATAGCACAAAGAAGGGGGGAAATTGAAACTATACAGTCATAAAGATTTTACATTTAAAATTATATTTTATACATTTTAGTTATATATATGTTCTTTGAAATTAAGTTGGTATTAATCTGAACTAGGTTGTTATAAATTAAGATGTTAGTGATAATCCTCAGGGCAACCACTGGGAAAATAACTAAAAAATATAGTAAAGGAAGTGACATAAAGGTTAAACTTGTACACTAGAAAACACCTATTTAGCATGAAAGAAGGCAATAATAGAGAAATGGAATAAAAAAGATAAATCACAGAAAAACAGAAAAATGATAAGTACTAATCTTAGCTTATTAGTAATTATGTTAAATGTAAATAAATTAAACAGTGCAATCAGAAGTCAAAGATTAGTAGAAGAAATAAAAACACATTATCTAACTAAATACTGTCTATAAGAGATACACTTTAAAGATACAAATAGGTTGAATGTAAAAGGATGGAAAAAAGATACGCCATGCAAAGATGTGGAGTGGTTATACCAATATCAGACAAAATAAAATGTACGAGAAAAAAATTACTTGAGATAAGAAAGGACATTTTATAATAAAAGTGTCAACTCACTTGAAAAAATAGCAATTACAAACATTGATGCACCTAAGAAGAGAGCCTCAAAATGCATGAAGGAAAACCTGACAGAATAGTAGAAAAAAAGAGATCATCCTACAGTAATTGCTAGAGACATTTTTTTTTAAAATGTTACTTTCAGTAATGGCAAAAACAACTAGACAAAATCAAATGAAATGATGGTCAATATCATTAGTCATAAGAGAAATGCAAATCAAAATCACATTGAGATACCAATGTATACTTACTAGGATGGCTAAAATAAAAATGACAGATAACCACTAGTGTTGGTGAAGATATGGAGTAATTGGAGCCTGCATACATTATTGTTAGAATCATAAAATAGTGCAGTCACATTTTAAAATACTTTGGCAGCCTCTTGAAATGTTAAACTTAGTTCTGGTTATCAGATTAAGAAAATTGAAAACATATGTCCATATAAAACCTTTGCATGAATGTTCATAGCATCATTATTCATAACAGCAAAACAATAAAAACAATTCAAATGTTCATCGACTGATAAAAGAATAAACAAAATGTGGTATATCTGTACAATGGAATATTACTCAGTCAAAAATTGGATGAATTACTAATATATGATATGACAAGGATACACCTTGAAAACATTTTGCTATGTGAAATAAACTAGGCATAGAAGTCCATATATTGTATAATTCCATGTATATCAAATGTCTGTAATAACAAAAATAGCTAATAGATTAATGGTTGTAATAGGATTCGGGGAAGAGGTATGGAGACTGTAGTGATGAGATAGTCTGAATCACTTAGTGGCGATGGTTGCCCTACTCTGTACTAAAGGTGCTTAATTTTACACTGTAAAGGTGTGAATTTTATGGTATGTGATTTACACCAAAGCTGTTACTTAGAAAAGTTTCACATGGGACTGAGAGTTTCACTGTTAGCTTGTGTACAAGAAAGCCTGGTTGAGCAAACAAGCAAATGAATCTAGTGACTCAGTAAAGAGTGATTCAGCAAATAGTGGTATTTATTTTCTACTAAGGAAATGGCTATAATTACAATGATTACAATTTGAATAGATTACTTATATAAGTATTACAATAGTTTCTCTCTTTTGCCCTGAGGTGTGTTTCACTCTCATTGACTCTTATTGCTTAAGTGGGTAGATTTACATAAATTACACAATGTAAACCCTTTCAACCACATTTGGAACAAGGCTTGTCAAGGGCAGAAACGAAGGCATAGGCTTATCTTGGTGGATCACAGAAATAAGCTAGCTGCACCTCCTGTTTGATAACTATTTCTTACACACCCATTTCTCAATAGGCATTCTCGAAGAGTTGAGAGATATAATTCTATGAGTCAGACCCAATAAGGAGAACCAGGCCAAGTTCATGTTGCCCAGAGGAAGTATCTTAAATTTTCTTTCTTTCTTTTCTGGCACCTTCATATGATTCCTATCTTGGGAGTATAAAACTGTGTGTGCCAACTTTTAACAACTTTTATGTTCTTGAGAACTTAAAAAAAGGTCTTGGCAAGAAAATCTGCAAGTATAATGATGGACCCTGAAAGAAGCTGGGGTGGGGTTCAGTGAGGGAAAGGAAAATCAAGAACTAAATGTAAGACTCCTTGCCACAAAACTATAAGTGGAACACATACTTTTCTAGCTTTTTGCCTTGGTGATACTCTACTTCCCAGGAAGAGTCAGTATGCACTTCAGCAGCGTGAAAATACAAGATGGTTTGAAAGCTGGGCACTATTTTGATGTTGTGGTTTTGTTACATATGTATGTCTGTTATTCAAGTTTCTAAATTTTTTCTTAAGCATTTCTGAGACTACTGTTCAGATGAAAAGTTGAGTTCATGGTGAAGTTTTGTAGATTTTTATTATTAATTTGTTTTTAAGACATTGCTATTAATATGTCATTTTTACACAGATAGTTTAATATAGATATGTCAATAATATAATATGAATATATAAATAATATATAATAAATATATGATGATACTTAAGTATATTATATGTCGTTAAATACTACATACATATATAATGTATGTAAACTATATATACATTACATATGTAAATTATATATATATACATATACATATACACACAAACGTGTGTATGTATACTTATGTGTATGTGTGTGTATGTATATACACACATTATTTGTGTGTGTACGTATACATGTTAAGAGATGACTATCAATTCAAAAATTATTTTTGTGGTCAGTAGGATTAAAAAAGACTTCATGTTTTTGATATGAAAATGAGCTAAAGACACAGCAAAAGTATCTTTGAAAATATGAAATTAGCATTCACGTTCAGAGGGCTGATTAGAGTCCCATTACTTTGGAGGTTGAATGTACTGATTCACCACTGTGATCAAATTTCTCCTTTCTCATTGGTTTTCCTGTGGGATTACCAGCAACTTCTAGGGAGCCCACATAAGGAACTAGAACTAGGGAAATAATTATAGTCAGAGACAAAAAAAAATAAGCCTTAGACTTTCACTTTCAGAGTTACTATTACTGGGGATCCTGAAGGTCTTGAAGACTAACATCTGCAGGCTAACAGGAGCAAGTAAGCAGGCAGAACAGAAGCACAAGTGAATGGGTGTTGGTTAGGAAGGTGTCAGAGGAGAAAGGACTGAAACTGAATCAGAGATGATCTGGGTTAGGGTCAGGGATCCAGGAAAAGAAAGGGGCTCAGGGTAGAACCCTGAATCAACTAATAGAAATCCAGAATGAGCCCTATGCAGTGCTGGTGGGGAATAGGATTAAGACTGAGAAGTTGAGGTGATGAAGCAAAGTATAATCAGGATTTAGCTTTTGTTTAAGGCTAGATTAGAATCTAGGAGTGGATGTTATGGGTTAGCAAAATCTGGAATTAGATGCTGAGAAGGTGGATAGAATTCATAAAATGGAAGGGGCATGGGCTATACCTACTGAGATGTATCTCTGCTTTTCTGGGGATCTTGGAGAACTATGAGATTGTGTGTGAAAATGTTATCATCACCACCACCATCATCATCATCATAACCTCAACCATTTATTCATATTTATGTTCCAGAAGCCAAAAACTTACAAAAAAAAGTTTAATTTAATCCTGTACTTTAAATTTTATCTCAATTTTATATTTTAAAAAACCCAGATATCACTGATGGTTTGAGGATTAGATAATTTGTTCATAGGCA